>NC_072393.2:38665000-38965000 GCF_028885625.2 Pongo pygmaeus
ACAGGCATATGCTTGGAAAAGAGGCACACACGGACCCACACAGCCATGTGCACAACAGGGGCATGCTCAGACACACATAGATAGACCCCACTGTATATGCACACACACAGATGTAGGCAGGCATGAACAGGAACACATACACACAAACACACACTAAGGCACAAGCTTAGGGGAATGCAGACACACAGACATACACATACTCAGACAGGCAAATACTTAAGACACACAAAAAGATCCACACCCTGATATACACACATACAGGTACACACAGACACAGATCAATGTATATACACAGACACACACAGACACACACACTCAGACACAAAAATATACTCAGAGAAACACAATCAGACACACACACGGAAGAATCCAAAAGACAAGGTTAACAGGTTGAACCCTGGATAACAAAATTCATATAGTTCTCGTTTTTGCCTCCATGCTGGTTAGCATTTTCTACAATGAGCATGTATTAATCGTGTAAAAGTATCAATGAAATCCCACTGGGCCTGTGAGGGTAGGCGTGCCCTGGAAGCAGAGTGTAATTTCCTGATGAGCTCTAAATGTGGGCTGGGAGATGAGAGGGCCAAAGCCCCTGTCCCAGGCCACTGGCTTCTTCCCTGGCATATCTCACCCAAAGATGAGGCAGCCCCTCCACTCTGCTCCCTGCCAAAGGGTTGGGTCAGGTTCTCACCTCTTGAGGGTCCCTCCCCTCACCGAGAACTCCATGGGTCACAATTAGAAAGCCAATCCTGGCCGGGCGTGGTGGCTCGCACCTGTAATCCCAGCACTTTGGGAGGCCGAGGCAGGTGAATCACCTGAGGTCAGGAGCTCGAGACCAGCCTGGCCAACATGGTGAACGCTGTCTCTACTAAAAATAAAAAAATTAGCCACGTGTGGTGGTGCGTGCCTGTAATCCCAGCTACTTGGGAGGCTGAGGCAGGAGAATCATTGGAACCTGGGAGGTGGAGGTTGCAAAGAGCCGAGATCCTGCCACTGCACTCCAGCCTGGGTCACAGAGCAAGACTCTGTTTAAAAAAAAAAAAAGAAGCCAATCCTAAATATTAACTTGATATCCAAGTTAACAGTAACCAGAAAACCATGGTCCTCAAACCACAGATTGGTATTTTGCTGTAATCGTCAAGTTTTAATAATGTCCCTCTACTTCCTGGGTTTTAAAATTCACATCTTCGGATATTAATATTTCTGCATTAACAACCCCCAAATTCAGAATTTCATCTTTAACTGCTTGCTTAAACAGAATCAATTCGTTACCATTGTTTTCAAATATGCAAGGTGATCTAAGTAAATGCTGATAAGAAACACACTTAGCCTGAATAAGTGTATTTCTTACACTGATGTAAGAAATGTAAAATACCGACCATATTTCTTTCTCAGACAATGGCAGGAAACGGAGCCCCTGTCACTCGCTGCCCTGGCCCAGGGCTCCTGGGTACAGCTTCTGTCTGTCTGGGAGGCGACTGCCTTGTGCCAAGAAGACACCCCCGTTAAGGCATGGAAACTTGATGGACAGGCAGCCCTCAGCTCAGGCCACCTGGCCCCTGCCAACAATCCCCCAACAGACCAGCTCTCCTTCATGGTCAGTCTCCCCCTCTCAGGAAAACCTGCCCTAATGTCTACCTCCTTAGATGTTTTCAGAGATCTACCATGTCTGTCTTTGCTCCCAGCCTTCAGGAGCCAAGTGTTCCAGGGAGCCTATCTTGCCATCCACAGGAAGAAGTCTCAAGTCTCTTGCTGCAGGGTTCCCCTCCCCACCTCAGCCCCCACTAGCCCCCAAACCAACCCCCCATCATGCCCCCCCCAGGACTTGGCAATGAGCACCCGACCCCATGCCCACACTCACCCCTCCTGCCAGAGCCCACAGCAAGGCCTGCTCTTCCCAAATCTTCCTCGGGACTGCTCCAATCAAGCCACACATGGAAATGCCGCCTAGGCCAGACCCCAAACTCACAAGGCCCTACAGACCATCCCGGCCTACGCCCTTCACGCTACTGTCATCACGCCGAGCCA
Organism: Pongo pygmaeus; assembly: GCF_028885625.2. NCBI lineage: Eukaryota > Metazoa > Chordata > Mammalia > Primates > Hominidae > Pongo > Pongo pygmaeus. The sequence continues at coordinate 38,667,029 of NC_072393.2, forward strand.
CACCACTAGGTGAGCCCAGGGGCCTCAGTCCACAGAGGGCTCCCTCTGGTCTCTCTGGCCGTGTGCATGCCCACCACCCTCAACCCACCTCTGCCCTGTCCCCTCTGCTCCTTGTCCTCTGCTGTCCCCATACCTCGAGACCCCACACACTCCTACTGCAGGCAGCAGGCGGCCTGGCCCTGATCTGGGGAGGTAGAGGGAGGTCTGAGACCAAGGCTGAGCCCAAATGGGACAGACCCCAGGCCAGGCACCCCGAGTAGCCACACCTGGAGGGGTCTTGGCCCAATCATCCAGCTGGACCAGGGCCCCAAGGGTATAGGCTGGGTAGACAGGTGGGGACCACTGTCTACCACAAGCTCCTCTTCCCTGCAGGCCAGGGGATAAGGGGAGCTGGGGGGGCCCATCAGGTAAAACCAAGAGGCCAAACCTGAACTTCTGTTAGAGGAGGAGGTCAATCGAAGCCCAAGGTGCAAGGTGCTGCAGAGACATTTAAAAGGGTCAAAAAGGACAATTCCAGGAAGAAGGAGCTTCATTAGAGCAGTGAGAGGCAACTGGGGCGGAAGCAGCTGCGTATTGGAGAGGAGGACGACAGCAAGATTCATCTTGCTTGGGAAACAGTCTATTAATATCCCAGCTAGCAGCTGGAGGTGCACCCGGCAGGCAGGGGAACGCGGTTGCTGAGCGGCTGCAGCTCTTGGGGACATGGTCTCTGCCCCGCCCGGCACAAAAGTGCCGGCAGCCTGGGTGAGTGGAATGCAGGGGGATGAGCTGCACCTGGACCCCAGGAATGCAGACAAGACTGTCCGCAGGGAAGCGGCTGGGAGCAGCTGGAAGCAGAGGCTGGGGCCCCATGTCAAGGCCCACGGCATGCAGGGTAGGGGGCACCAGCCAGAGCTCCTGCCTCAGTGAAGCAGCCCTGGTGGCAGTGAGGTGGAAGGCCCCGAGGGGAGAGACATGGGTGGATGGCCCCCGGCACGGGACAAGGAAGGGAGAGAGTAGAACAAGCAGGCCAGAGATGGCCACGAGGGTTCTCACCCGCTGCGCATTGCATCAGCCAAGTCAGAGACGTGGCCAGCAGCCCGATGCGTGGGTGCAGAAACTGACGCACCAGCACCCAGGGCGGGGGGCAGTGTCTCAGCACAGCCCCCAGCTGAGGGGCCGGGTGAGCACCCCCCAGTCAACCCCAGCCTGGCCTGGATCAGAGATTGGAGAGGTACCAGCCCGGTGCCTGGGGAGATGGTGCAAAAGTAACGCAGTCCCTGGCTCTCCAAAAAGTGTCCCAGTGGTGACAGCGTGGGGTGGGGAGTTTGCAGAGCACAGGCTCCTCTGGGCTCTTGGCAGGGGCCACAGGGACTGGGGGGCAACAGGGGACAGAGACTGGGATGAGAGGTCACACCTAGGAATCCTCCTGGGGGGTAGAACGAGGCCTTTGCTTCCTGACACTCACTGACAGTGATGACGGCCCTGGGGAAGCCCGGGACCCCACCTGCCTCCCTCGGGGAACCTCAAGGAGCAGCTGGCAGAGCTCTGCTTCAGGGGCCACATCTTGAGCTCCTGGATGGGAACCACACCCACCACACAGCTGCCAGACGTGGTCCAGGGGGGCTCAGCATTCTCTCTAGAGGAGGAGCAAGCAAAGCTCTCACCGCTGAGAAGGCCCTCGACTCACTGACATCTGGGAAACTGGGAATTGGTGATCCTGGAGCCCACCTGGCCCACCACACAGATGGGGAGACTGAGGCACAGAGGAGCAATGGGATTTGCTGGGGTTTGCATGGGGGCAACTGTCACTGAGCACCAGCTCTGTGCCAGGCTCCAGGTGAGCATGATCTCCTCCAGTGCCCACCACAAGCCCAGGCAGCACCAGGTTACACGTGGAGGAGCTGAGGGTCCCCCTGCTGCAGAGACCCAAACAGACGCCATAGAGAGGTTCCATGGCATGGTCGAGGAAAGGTGTGCAGGACACTGGAGACCCGGCACCAGGTAGTGCTGGGGGGATTCAGGGAGCCCCGGGCCTGGGACAGGCAGCAGCTGGCTGTGCCCATAGCCCCTCCGAGGGCCTGGGGGGCCTGGGGAGAGAGAGCAGCTCCATGGCCAGCATTTCAACAAGCTGGGCTAATTGCTGCCAGGCGTGGGAGGCGGGGCCACTTTGGGGAAACTCCCAGGAGGACATGGAGATCTGTGCAGTGAAAAAGCAAACCTACTACCCGCCCCTCCGCCTGCCCCACTGCTCTTAGCACACGGGGAGGTGGGAGGTGATACATATTCATGAGCTTATAATCCCTCCTTATCACCCCTACATCACACACAGAGATTCCAGCAGCTTGGGCTCATACATAATTATAAGGCGGTTCCTCCATCATTGCCTTGGTCCACCAGAAGACAACAGAAGACATGGGGGCTGCAGAGGATGCATGATAGGGGAGGGGCTGGGGATTCAGGTCCCGAAGTTGGGGCTGGGAGCTGCCCACTGTCCATGCGCAGCAGCCTCAAGCACAGGGGCCTTGTCTGCTATAGTATCAGCCAGCAATGCAGGCCACAGACCCCCAGGGCCAGTCACCAGCCAGTCCAGGGACCCAAGCATATCCAGCGGGCAGGGCTCTCCTGCCCTCTCCAGGCTCTCCTGGGGGCCGTGGGTGGGGGGTGACAAGCAGGGGAGGGGCTTCTTTCTCTGTGCCCAAGGTCTGTCCTCCTGCCTGGAGAGAAAAGGGGAACCGCTTCCCAAGCAGGGTTTGGAGGCTCAGCCTGGCGCTTTGTTAAGAGTGAGAAGAGGTTAAGGGGATCCTGCCTGGGATTAGGACAGCAGGGGATACAGGGGAGCTGCTGAGAGCTGGGTTAGAAGGGGTTAATGGCTGGGACTAAGAGAGGGGGCTTGGGACAGGCGCGATGTCTCACATCTGTAATCCCAGCAGTCTGGGAAGCCGAGGTGGGTGGATGACCTGAGGTCACGAGTTCGAGACAAGCCTGGCCAACATGGCAAAATCCCATCTCTACTGAAAATACAAAAATTAGCTGGGTATAGTGGCGGGTGCCTGTAATCCCAGCTACTCAGGAGGCTGAGGCAGGAGAATCACTTGAATCCGGGAGATGGAGGTTGCAGTGAGCCAAGATCGGGCGATTGCACTCCAGCCTGGGTGACGGAGCAAGACTCCATCTCAAAAAAAATAAAAAAATTTAAAAAAAGGAGGTGGTGGCTTGATGCACAGACCACAGGGGCTCACAGCAGATGTTTAGAGGGAAAACAGCCCCGCCTGTGCCTGCCCCTGCCCTTGCCCCTGCCCCTGCCCCTGCCCAGTGGCCAGGGCTGCCTGAGCACTTTCCTTATGGAGCAAACAGATACGGGGCACCTTTCCTTCAAGAAAAATCAAGGTGATTTTTGGCAAATTATGCTTCTACACATTTCCTCAAAATGCCCAAACTCCTTAAAAAGAAGTTTGCATAGTTCATGTCTTATTTGTAGACCGGGAAAGACCTGCTAGTGAAGGTGGGAGTGGGGGAGGGTAGGGAAAGAGTCCCTGGGGGCCCAGGACTCACTTGCTGATGCCGTCAAAGGAGGCCTCCCTGCAGACGCTGCCGCTGTCCGTGTTGACGCCACGCTGGGGAGAGAGAACACAGATGTGCCACATGGGGCCGCACGGCGCCCCAACAGCCTGCACCCCTGAGGCCTCCAGCCAGGCTCAGGACAGGTAAGAACAGGATCTCCTCCTGCCTTCCCCTGACAGATGAGCCACCCATCTGTCGGTGGCTCCCGGCCCGGCCCCAACACAAGGACAGCCCTGTTTGCTACCACTTGCCAAGTGGAGGAAGTGGGGGCCCCCCAAACTCTGCAGCATCCCAGCTGCACAGCAAGGCCTTCTCCATGGAGGTCAGAGCACCCTGCTGAAACCAGCCAGGCTGCCCAGGCACAGGCAAGGACCCGGGACCACTCCCACTACAAATCTCCTCTCCCCAGCCTGGTCCATCTTCCTTCTCCTGCACACACTCCCCACTAACTGTGTAACATCCGAAAGAGTCCTGTTGAACCCAGCCCTTCTGGGGAGGTGTGCAGGACCTGACTCTGGCAGGACTGCTGTGAAGCAGGGTGATAGCCCTCTCTTAACTCCAAGGAGATTCCAAATGGGGCTTGGACAGGAGTGGAGATAAAACAAGGGACTTGGAGAAAAATGGGCCCTCTCCAGAGAGGCAAGGCATTTTATTTTATTTATTTTACTTATTTTTTTTGAGACAGTGTCTTGCTCTGTTGCCCAGGCTGGAGTGTGGTGGCACCATCTTGGCTCACCTCAGCCTCCACCTCCCAAGTTCAAGTGATTCTCCTGCTTCAGCCTCTCGAGCAGCTGGGATTACAGGTGCGCACCACCATGCCCAGCTAATTTTATATTTTTGGTAGAGACACGGTTTCGCCATGTTGGCCAGGCTTGTCTCGAACTCTTGACCTCACGTGATCCGCCCACCTCGGCCTTCCAAGTGCTGGGATTACAGGCATGAGCCACTATGCCCAGCCTGGACAAGGCACTTTAAATCACCACTTCTTTACCCAGAACTTCAGCTTGATGTCTAATCGTATATCTAAATTAAACACACTGGATCATCTATAACCATAATCATCTCACATAAGCTTCCCTTGTAGCCACCAAGACAGTAAAGCAAAAAAAAGGGGCCAAGTGCTAAAGGAAATAACAAAAAAAAAAAAACTATTTCGGTAAAAATCAATTAAGAAAAGAGAAAGGCTGGGCACGGTGGCTCACGCCTGTAATCCCAGCACTTTGGGAGGCCGAGGCGGGCAGATCACCTGAGGTTGGGAGTTTGAGACTGACCAAAATGGCGAAACCCCGTCTCTAACCAAAAACACAATATTAGCCGGGTGTGGTGGTGCATGCCTGTAATCCCAGCTACTCGGGAGGCTGAGGCAGGAGAATTGCTTGAACCTGGGAGGTGGAGGTTGCGGTGAGCTGAGATCGCTCCACTGCACTCTAGCCTGGGCAATAAGAGCAAAACTCCATGTTTGAAATGCTTGTTCTTCAGGGCCATAAAGAAATAGCACTTGAACATAACTTTAATTTATTTAGTAAGGCCATTTTCACTTCCTGCAGAAAGGGTACACTCTCCAGCAGTTTTGCCACGAGAGTTCACCGAACAAAGGAGACAGGGTCATTTATAACCTGGCGTGTCCACCCTACTGCTGTGTCCAGTTTCCACTGGCTGGAATGGGACCTCACATTCCGTATTTGTCCCGATTGGCTAGCAACTTAGAACTTTTTAAAAGAGGCAAAGGTAGAGGGGGAGAAAGGAAGGAGGAAGTAATTTGTGGAATGCTGAGAAAGGTAAAAACACTTTTAAATTAGGAAGAGGAACAGGCTATGACCTAATGCTTGCTTGGACCAGTATAAGCACGTCAGGGCAAATATTTAGGTTAAATTGTGGGAGCTAAAAACATAAAGTATATTGATTTCTTTGTTACAGCTAGCAGATATTTAAGAATGTTAGCACAGGTCTTTGAATAAATTTTGCTTCTAAGAGAAGTTACTGTTTATTTCTAATTAGACGTGGAGGAAAGTCTTTGAAGAGAAACCTCTACTTTACTTTTTATATTCCATCTCAAAAAAAAAAGACAAGACGGAAGGGTCACTTTGGGGGGAAGAAGGCTTGTGGACATGCCTCTTATATGAAACTCCCAAGCTCAAAGAAGTGTAAGCACACTTCTCTGAGAAATTCCAGAGAATTCTTTGGGGGCCGCCACAGCTCAAGTGCCCCCAAAACCCTGCCGGCGTACCCAGAGCCCACCTCGCACCCCCCACCCTAGCCCAGGCCTTCGGTCAGTCACTGCGCCCCACACCCCTGCTACCTTGAGGGCAGATGCCCGGGGGTGTGGTTTTCAGATCCCATTAACAGGGGAGACAGAGGGTGGGAATAAACTTTCTTTTCTCCTTTTTATATTTTTTATTTTTAGTTTTCATGGGTAGATATTAGCTGTATACATTTATGGGGTACATGAGATATTCTGATACAGGTATGCAATGTGGAATAATCACATCAGGATACATGAGCTATCCATCACCTCAAGCATTTATCCTTTCTGTTACAATCCAATTGCACTCTTCTGGTTATTTTTAAATGTACAATAAATTATTGTTGACTGTAGTCACCCTGTTGTGCTATCAAATACTAGATCTGATTCGTTCTACCTAGCTATATTTTGGTACCCATTAAACTGACTTTCTACATCCACAAATTCCATGAGCTCAGCCTGACACAAATACATCTTCTAGCCAGGTTTAACCTTAGGAGTGGGTGTAGTGCCAGGTCCACATCCTCATGACAGGACACAGCAGGTCCCAGGGAGACTCAAAGATGGGGTCCCATAAACAGCTATTCAGACTGAGCAGGTGTCGCTACTTATCACCGACGACCATTCCTCTTGGTTTATTTTTTTCTTTTTTGAGACAGGGTCCTATCTGCGGCCCAGACTGGAGCACAGTGGCACGATCATACCTCACTGCGGCCTCAAACTCCTGGGCTCAAGCACGCCTCCTACCTCAGCCTCCCAAGCAGCTGGGACCACAAGCACATGCCACCAGGCCTGGCTAACTTTTTAATTTGTTGTAAAGACAGGGTCTTGCCCATGTTGCCCAGGCTGGCCTGGAACTCCTGGCTCCAAGCGATCCTCCCACTTTGGCCTCCCAAGGCACTTGGATAACAGGTGTGAGCCCCTGGACCCAACCCCTCTCAGTTTTTTAATCCTCCCCTATGGTCCCGACCTCTGCAGGAGAGGTGGCCCCCTAAAAACCCTCCCCAGAGCCAAGCACTGCCCCACCCCTGGACACCAGACACTTACCAAAGTGAGGAGGACAGAGGGCTTCTGTGACGTCAGGACACTGTCAATCTAGAAGGTTGGAAAGAAAAACCCACTTTAGAGGCACCACTAAGCCTAATGAAGATGACATGCCACCATTCCTTCATAATGACAGTGCACATTTATCAAGCAGATCCTTAGAACAGGCGACGCGGGTGCTGCCCTCACCCTGCAGGTGAAGAAACCCAGCTTCCCCCAGTTGAAGGACTTCTGAAAGCCACACAGCCATCGAGGGGCAGAGAGGATAAACCTACACCTGGCTCGCTTCCCACCGCACCGCGCTGCTTCCAGGCACCACACCGATTCCTGGCTCCAAGCAGCCAGCCCTACCCATCCTCCAAGGCCAGCCCCTCTGCCCATCTGCAAAGTCCCTGCTTAAAGACCTGTCCCCCAGGAACCCTTTAGGCTCCAGGCCTACCAGCCTCTGGTTCCTAGGGCAGAAGACTCCCTCCCTGCTCCCCATTCAACCCCTAGACCCAGGGGAGTTGGCCTTCCCCAGTCCCACACTCTGGCCCCCACCCCACAGCCCACTCTCTGTCCCTCTACCATGACCCACTTGGACCTCCTGCCACTGCAGGCCAGTTACTTCCCAGCCCAAGCCCTTGCATCTGCATGCCGGGCCAGCTCATCTCTCCACGCCTCTGCTCTAGCTCTTACCTCTCCCTGAGTGCCTTCTTCCCATCTTAGTGCCTCATCAATTTGCACTCAGGATGGAAGCCCCAGCCCCCTGGGCAGGTTCGTTCACTCCCTCCTCTACTGCCCCACTGACAGTCACCACTCCCCCAGCAAAGCGCCATGTGCCAACCAGCCTGCCGGGAGCAATTTCTTCCTCTCTCAGCCCCTCCTCCTCAGTCTGCCCTGCATCTTGGCTACTGCAGACCCTCTTGTTGCTGAGCACCCCCTGGGCAGAGAACAGTCTCATCTCCACAGCCCTCGCCTCTCCCCACACCCCTATCCTAACTCTTTACACCCGAAACGCAGGGGGACAGTAAGGAGAACGTGTTGTTGTTTTAACAGCTTGATTGAGTGATCACTGACATACTCTATGCTGCCTGTATTTAACATAGACATTTTGATAAGTTTTGACATATGTATACATATACCTTTTTTAATACTGAGACGCCTCCCAAGAAAACCTGGAACGTACTGAAAACTATAAAAAGATAAAATGCACGTACACTCCTATCTCCAGAGACGTTTTAGCTTTGCACATAAAAACAGAGATCTGTAATGACATTTGGATCATATGAAATTACATGCTTCACTTATTTCCTGTCATTATATATTCTTCAAACATGCAATTTTTAGCAGTCACTACCGCTGGGGACAGTAAACGTCCAGTAAGTCGCTGATGACAGCCTGTGCCAGTCATCTTACACACAGCATCTCATTTAACCACACGGGGAGACAGTGCGGCAAACATACAGGTTTCGCAAATGAGAATGGCTTACAGGTTAGAGAACTTGCCTGAGTCTGGTTAAAAAATAACAGCACAGCCCAGATTTGAACCTATGGCTGTAGAATGAATACTCTCTTAATGGACGCTACTCATTCCTCTACGGGACACTTAAATTACATCTAATACACTTTGGGAGGACAGGGCAGGCAGATCACGAGGTCAGGAGATCGAGACCATCCTGGCTAACATGGTGAAACCCCGTCTCTATTAAAAATACAAAAAAAATTAGCCGGGTGTGGTGGCGGGTGCCTGTAGTCCCAGCTACTCAGGAGGCTGGGGCAGGAGAATGGCGTGAACCCGGGAGGCGGAGCTTGCAGTGAGCCAAGATCGTACCACTGCACTCCAGCCTGGGCAACAGAGCAAGACTCTGTCTCAAAAAAAAAAAAAAATTACATCTAATAATTAGCTATTATAAATAATGCTGTGATGAACATCCTCACATACAAGTATTTCCTTAAAATTAAATGCCAGCCAGCCACAGTGGATCATGCTTGTAATCGCAGCACTTTTGGAAGCTGAGGCAGGTGGATCACGAGGTCAGGAGTTCGGGACTAGCCTGGCCAAATGGTGAAAACCCCATCTCTACTAAAAAATTAGCCAGGTGTGGTGGCACGTGCCTGTAGTCCCAGCTACTCGGGAGGCTGAGGCAGAAGAATCGCTTGAACCCGGGAGGCGGCAGTTGCAGTGAGCTGAGATCATGCCATTGCACTCCAGCCTGCTGGGCGACAGAGCGAGACTCTGTCTCAAAAAAAAAAAAAAAAAAAATTAAATGCCTTTAAAACTGTTGGGTCAAAAGCCACAGACTTTGTCAAGGTTTACCATGTTCCCGGCCCAATGATCCTCCAGACATGTATCAACAATCTCCCGGGATCCTCCCTCATGTTACTGAGTGACTGCTTGGAGAATGGCTGTGTCCTTTGGCCTCAGTGTTGCAAAAAAACAAAAGGCTTGGCCAGGTGTGGTGGCTCATGCCTGTAATCCCAGCACTTTGGGAAGGCTGAGGCGGGTGGATCACTTGAGGTCAGGAGTTCAAGACCATCCTGGCCAACATGGTGAAACCCCGTCTCTATTAAAAATACAAAAAAATTAGCCGGGCTTGGTGACTGTAATCCCAGCTACTCGGGAGGCTGAGGCAGGAGAATCGCTTGAACCTGGGAGGCAGAGGTTTCAGTGAGTCATGACCACGCCACTGCACCCCAGCCGGGGGGGCAAGAACAAAACTCAGTATCAAAAAAAAAAAAAAAACCCAAAAGGCTCGGCTGTGTCCCTACACACCCTCACCCCCTCCCAAAGGAAGGGGAGGCTTATTAAAAGGAACAGGGGTAGACGTGCCGGCCCTGGGTGTGTTGTTACGTTGATGTGAAGGTTCTGCATTCAACCGCACAGAAGGAGTCCGTCAATTACAGCAGCTGAATCAGAAAGCCAGGAGGCACTTGGGGATTGTATCTGCTATCGTCTTGGGAGGGAGGAGCAGGATAACAAATGTGTGGGCTGATGGTTTTTCTCTGGGCGACGACTCTCAGGACATGCTGGTTAGGAATAATGGAGGAGGGGAGAGCAGCCGTCTCCTTGCAGCCCAGCGCTCAGACAATCCAGGCCCGACTCAGAGCAGGCTGTGCATCTCCTAGTCCTGGCAGGGCAACATCTTTTATTGATCACAACTGCTTGAGTGGGCCCTGGTTACTTCTGCGGCTGCAAAAACCTCTCCCAACCTGGCAGCTCCACCCGCCCTTCCCCACGGAGACTCATTAGTGCTATGCTCTCATCAGCACACCCTGACTCCGTGCCTCAAATATTAAGGGAACATGATGCGCTGTGTGTTGCTGGCTGCCGATGTATCCCCAGCACAACTCAGGGCCTCGTTTCCACGGAGTGGTGGACACTGGGGACCTCTCACACCCTGCGCTGTTAAATGGCCCTGCCTTGCTTCGTGCCAGAGCCAGCATCGATTTCTCGGGCAGCCCCCGGCCTCTCTGGCAGATGGAGCTGGATGGTCATGGGCAGAATTCATCGGAGCCCTGTGGGTGTACATCCTCCCCTGGGGACAATCAGAGGCTTCCCACGGACACCTCCTGCACTTTCCTAACCAGGGCCCAGACCAGGCCCGAGGGCCGCTTTTCGCAGGGTGATAAAAAAAAGCTGGATATGCCTTTGCCAGCGCTGGGAAAGCCTGCAAGGCTCCAGACAGCTGGCTCTGCCCTGCAAGCACCGAAGCTTTTGAAAATAAACCTTCTTTCGTGGCATTCTCCTCCAACAGTACTGCACGCTGGTGGCCTGCAGTGCTTTTACAATTTCAAATTTGTTTCTCAAATGTAAACATCAGGAAACATCACCAACAGTCTGGATGTGTGGCTACTCCTGAACAATCAGGTTCCTAGAGCCATGGGCTGGTGGTTCCACAGCGCGGTGGCCCCTGCTGACCCCATCGCTCCCGATGCCTATCCCTGTGCTGCTGCGGTTGTCCTCTTACATCTGTCCTGCCTGTAGCAGACTTGGTGACCCTCGGACCTTCTCACATATGCCTGGCGCCATAAAGGGAAGCAAGCGCATGGAACACATGCTTCACCTGCCAGCTCTCAGCCGGTGATCCCGCCAGCCTTTGCATGGGGCCTTCGCGGCAGAGCCTCGGGGCCCCACTCAAGGTTCTGTTGAATGCCTCCTTCCCAGGGGAACTGCCTTCTCAATATTCTCAATAAACTCAGGATCCTCTGTGGGGAGGAGGGAACCTCGGAGCCAGCTGTGCCCCATCAGACATCTGCATGGCATACATGCAATCACGTGACCGGCCATGGCACTGGAGGCCTTCCTGCCTTTTTTCAGAGGAGACAAGCGTTGGCTGTGATTTGTCACTGACAGCTAAGGCCACCCCAAGTGAGATGGGGCTGAGCACTGCAGAACCAGCCTGGGGACCCCTTCCCTGCATAAAGGGCTTCCTGTCACCTCCCATGATGCAACAGGCCCCGGGTACCTCGAGCAACCTGGGATACCTCCCAGCTCAGGGGGCTCAGTCCAGCAGGTCACACTTTTTGGCAGGCTCCCTTCAGAGCCACAGAAAATCAAAGGCACAGGGAGTCCATGTCGCCTCTGCAGGAGTGTCCTACAGCAGCCCTCCTTTCTGAGGGGAAATGGAGGCCTGGAGGGGAGGCCCCTGGGGTCACATCCCAGTACCACTCCCCTCCAGCTGTGGGACTGTGGACGAGGCCTTTCTCTCTGAGCCTCAGCCTCATATCTATGAACGGGGTGGGGGCTATGGCCCAGCACAGTCCCCGCCCCGCTGGGTCCCTCCCACAGCGGGAGGGACAAGGGGCTCCAAGAGAGCTCCAGTGTTACTGGAGCCCACGTGGGCTGCCCCGGCATGAAGCACTTGCTCTGCTGTCAACATGAGCCTTGTTCCCAGTAAAAACAGCGGCAGTAACAGTAACATCAATAACAATCTGCAATGGCAGTGGCGGTGATGGGGTGCAGTGGGGTGCTCCCAAACCCTAAAGAGATTCCAGCCTTTGAACTTACTGAAGCCTCAACATTCTGCTTTGTATACAAAGACGAAGAATGAGCCGGTCTCCGTGCTGTCATTCTGCGCAATCATTGACAACTTCCCTGCCCTAACACTCAAGGCAGCCTGTCTCTTACTTTGCTTAGAGACCAGTTCTCCTTCCTCGCCCCCAGAAATCACAGTAGACACGGAGCTGAATTTTCCCCCAGTTATAAAGACAAAAATGTCAGACAGTGGCTGCGGAGGCTGCGGTCCAGAGGTGGCTCGGACTCAGCAGCTGAGTCCAGGGCGGAGGCAGGTGCCAGTCCCGCCAGAGTCCTTGAGACAGGGTACTGGAGGCAGGTGCCCATCCCACCAGGGTCCTTGAGACAGGGCCCACCCCAGGCTGCCCCTCCAGGTTTCACGTCGAGGAGACCTGAAGGGTCAAGGTTTCAAAGGACAACAGTGTTAAGAAGCAGTTTCGGGGGCAGGGAACATATCTGCCAAGGAGAGGGTTGGAAGGAAAATGAGAATGAATGAGTAGGTGCCTCCCGCTCCACTTCCAAGACATACAAGGCAAGTGGCAGATGGTCTCGTTGGGGGCATGCAAATAAACGTTCCGTCTATTTTAGATCCTGTACTCAACAGGATCAATATGATAGGTCACATGTGTATTGACAGAATCTTCAGATGTTAAGAGTCACCCACAAAAGCTTGGGATTGAAATAACATAATATAAAGATCCATCAAAAGCCTCCTCTCTCCACAGTCCAACCAGGCAGAAGATACTGTAGAGACAGGCCCCCGTGGCCCTGTAGAGGTGGGCAGTGCCCTTCACAGAGGCTCTTCCGGGGACCTCTGCCCAGGCACCACCACCCTGCGGTGACCATTCACTCATGTGGTCACCTCCTGCACCGGACTGTGCCCTGGGCTGTTGAGGTCCGCCCTGGGTCTCAGCCACCTCTGATGCCCTACATGTCCCTGGGACTGGGCAGGGAGAGAGTGCAAGAGGAATGTCTGGGGAAAAAGAACTGGATGTTCAAGACAAATACAAGACAGTCAAGGGCAGGGTGCACATCAGAACACAGTCAGCGTCCATGGTGTCCACAACTTGTCCTGAGGGTTCAGGGAAGAGGCACCAGTGTGGGCCAGAGTCTACAGCAGATACAGCAGCTGGTGCAAGGCCTCAAAAGATGGATAGGAGAAAGACAGAGAAATGGAAAACATATTCCAGGACAGCAGTACTGGGGGCAGGGCTGGGCACATGGTACTGGCCCACCTGGAGTCAAAGAGAGCTGGCCATCCCCAAGCTGGATGGGCCGGGCTGGGCCCCCACATGCTGGGCAGAGACAAACTGGTCTCTCACAGCACTGTGTCTGGCTATGATCCCTGGGAACCTGACTCTCACCCAGTGCCGTCATCTTCAACCAGGCCGTGTCCTGCCCAGGGGAAGGGGGAAGCTGCTTGGCCGCCAGAGCTGGCTCCCCTGGCCACTTCCACACTGCAGCCCCGGCTCTTAGCATGGCCCACACGCGATCTCTGTCTGTGGAAATGTGGCTACAGGACCGCCCTGTCCAAAGCTGATGCTGCCAGGTCCAGGTTGGACTCCCAGTGGCAGGCATTGACTTCTGGGTGCTTCACATTCTACACGGCACTGACCTGCACAGGACGTGGGGTTGTGACAGCGCCCAGGGCCAGAGCACAGAGGCCTCCTGTGTGCCAGGCAGTGGTCAGGGCCTTTGGTCACGTAGACCACAGGGGCTCCCAGCTGTGCTCTCGCCTCTGTCCCAGCCCTGCCCCATTGGCAGAAAGTAGAGCTGGAGTCGAGGAGTCGGGGCAGCCCCTTTCACCTGCCTGGACTTGGTTGGCACAGATTCAAAACCCCAAGAGGACAGTCACATGCCTACCCAGGCCACATGACACCTGCTGGACAACCCCACTGAGAAGTGGATTGACGTCAGGGGACCTCCAACGCCACTCTATAAGCCTTTCACAGCCTTGGGCTTTTCCGACAGTGGCATCTGCAGTCAACCAGGGCTCGAGACACACGAAGACCTCAGCACAGCCTCGCGGTGACTTAGACCATGTGCCACTGCTGCAGGCAGGCCCGCCTCTCAGAGACACCTCATGTATCTCAGCGGCCACAACCCAGGTCACCAGACACTTCTACCCACAGAGTCAGGGGCTTCCCAGGCAAGGCAATGGCTCCGTAGAGAAGCCTGACGCATGGGTTGCTGCCTACTCCTTCCAAATGGGAGCACCCGCAGCGCGGGGTCTGGTGGCCAGGTGGTAGTGTCCCTGACATCCAGCAAGGTTGTGGCAGTGGAAGGAGAGGAACTCTAGGAGTGGAAGGCGTGCTGGAAGCCCTGGGCTGCTCAGAGGAGGAGCCAGCTACCTACCTCATCTGTGTACTGGACGTCGTCCATGGCATACTTCTCCTTGAAGTGCTCCTTGGAATGGATCCTCAAAGAAAAGCACAAGGAATGTCAGGGTCAGGGCTTGGTAATGGCTCAGCGTGGCCACCTTCCTGCCTGCCAAGCCCAGGCCATGGAGCCCCAGTCTCATCCCTATCACGGTCAGCGGTCAGCACCCAGCACCCAGCACCCGGCACCGAACAGGTGGGCCCAACACACACTTGGAGGGCAAAGGGCATTGGGCCCCAGAGTGATGGCTGAACCACAGCTGCTTTCCTCAGCAATCCCTGCTCCTCCGTGACCCTAGCCACCTGCAGCCAGCCCCTGCAGACAAAACCCCTATCATCCCCTCCACTGCCAGAGACAGTCCACCAGGGCGGGCAGCCAGTGCACCTCTCCCTCTGTGGCATAAAACAATCTGCCTGCCAGGTCTTCATGGAGTATCTTTAAAGGAAAGTTTATTTTAAGGTCAGCCGCAGAATCCCAGCACTTTGGGAGGCCAAGGCGGGCAAATCACGAGATCAGGAGATCGAGACCATCCTGGCTAACACAGTGAAACCCCATCTCTACTAAAAATACAAAAAATTAGTGCGTGGTGGTGGATGCCTGTACTCCCAGCTACTCGGGAGGCTGAGGCAGGAGAATCACTTGAACCCAGGAGGCAGAGGTTGCAGGGAGTCGAGATGGCACCACTGCACTCCAGCCTGAGTGACAGAGCGAGACTCCATCTCAAATAATAATAATAATTATTATTATTATTTTATGTTCTAGAGACAGCATCTCGTTCTGTCACCCAGGCTGGAGTGCAGTGGCACAATCATAGCTCACTGCAGCCTCAAACTCCTGGTCTCAAGCAATCTTCCTGCCTCAGCCTCCCAAAGTGCTGGGATTATAGGCATTAGGCACTGCGCCCAGCCAAAAATTAACATTTTTAGAAAGTCAATATCAGTATTACTCAATGTGATGAGAAAAACTCAAGCTCACTCATTACCCCTGAAAAATCTGCCAGTGAGAAGACACAGAATGGACGAGGTTGGGCAACCCTCGTCCACCTCCTGACGGGCCCTTTGGTCACAGCTGTGCTAGGCAGACCTCCAGCCTGGGTCCAGCAAGCCGCCACACCCAGGCTCTTGGTCAGCAGATAAGTCAATGTCTCTGTTGGTGACAGAGCTTACGCAAGGGGAAAGGAACACAAACTGCACAGGGGAGACACTGAGAGCCAAGTCCAATGACACACGCACACTCGGTCCTACGTCATCCCACACCTGGGCCCCACCTCATCATAGGGGCTCTATCCCCAGCCGTGCTCCAGCCCTCCAGCTGTCTGTGACCTCACAGCGTTACAGTCACCAGGTGCTGGGTCCCAAATAGGCCTCAGACAAAAAACAGCAGATGGTTTCTGGATGGTGTTTCCTGGGCTCTCAAGGGGTGGTGGTGAGGCAGGAGAAGAGGGTCAGGAGGCGTTAGGGCTTTTTCATGCAGACTTCCTAGAACTAAATTGAAAGGAAAACCCTAACTTTCCACACCTAAGTAACAAAGGACCAGAGGCTGCTCCCTTTGCAAACTCTTTTTTTTCTGTGGCAGATGGGAAATTGAAAGTACCTCTGATTGCAAGTGGAGTCTTGGTTTACACAGAAATGCAACTTTGTAACTTCATTTTAGCCTCTGATTGGTCGCAGAAGTGAAGTTACAGAGGTTGCTTTCCACGACCAATCAGACTGATGGCAGGCCACCACTTCATTTACACGAGGTGAGCACCAAGTGGCCAATGGGAAACCTCCTGGGGGTATCTGGACCCGAGAAGATTCTGTCACTAGGCCCTTGAGTCTCTGCTCAGCCAGCTCCCACACTGTGGAGTGTACTCTCATTTTCAATAAATCTCTGCTTTCATTCTTTGGTTGCTTCATTCTTTCCTTTCTTTGTGTGTTTTGTCCAATTCTTTGTTCAAAATGGCAACAACCTGGACAACTTGCAGTCAAGACCCTCTATGGATAACAGGGGCGGGGGGGGGGGCGGTGCTGTGGGTGCAGGGGATAATGTGCCTGGAGAACCCCACAGAACACGGTGGAGGGAGAGAACCTTGGGACTTGGAGGTGATGAACTTCACGAGTGAGCTCCTGAACTGGTGTCCTATGTGCCATTCTCAGCCTTTGAGCCACTAAGGACCAGCATCACCTGCAGGAAACACAATCTGCTCCTCTCTCTGAGTCCTCCACCACTTCCCTCCCCACCCAAACCAGAAAGTACTGGCCACAGGGCCCAGGGACGGCTGCAGGGAGCAATAACAAGGAGCACCGAGGGCCCGGGACACGCTGGTCTCACCGCGATCAATCGACTGCTCAGTGCAGCCCACAATGCCCTTTGCTTTCTCTCCCTTTTGGCTTCTCTGAAATGATCACGGGGTATCAAGCTCCTGCTGTTAATTAAATTTGCATGATTCAGTCACATTCACTTGTGCATTTGAGACAGGACTCAAAAGTTAAATGGCCAAGGTCTGACACCTCCATTAGCACGGCCTCGAGCAGTTATGGGGCAGGAATTGATGACGAGCGCCTCGCCTGGACTCCGGAGGCCCCAGACGCAGGGCTTATTGTGCAGCTGGCTCAAGGGAAGCCTGCAGACCCTTTGCTACTGAGCAACCACACTCTCAGCACCAAGTTGACCCCACAGCCCGGCACAAAAGCACATGTCAGAAATACAAAAGGCAGGGCCATCAGCGAAACGCGTGGCTGGGATCAACACATCAACTAGGACTTTCTGGCTCCATAACAGACACCCTGCGTCCTCAGTTGTTCCCAGCTCTGCCTCTAGCCCCCCTCCCTTCATCGCCTCCAGCTGTGACAGGAGTGGAAGGCAACCTCACGGCAGACTGGGGAAGTACAAAGGACCTGATTTTGAGGCCAGCGCCCTACAGAGGGGCATCTCAGCCATCAGCGTGGCACCTGACCTTGTCACCTCCACTCCCGTTAGGGGCCTGAAACCTCCCAACTCACCCCAACTGTGCAGAGGGAAGCCACTAGGAAATGGGTTCCCGCCCCTCCCGCCAAAAAGCGCCTCCCGAGCCGGAGGTCTGGTTCTCAACAGAAGAGCCATTCGACAGATAAAACCTGAAAAGCTGCAAGCAGCTTTTCTGGCAACTGTGCATTTCATTCTCTTTTAAAGGGCAGAGATAATTAAGTTTAGATAGTACTTATTTTTCATGTTTGGGGGCTAATTATAGTAAAAACCATTTAAACGTCATCCTAAGGGATATGTGTGCCAGACTCCCACGTCAAACCAGCCACCGAAGGCTTGGCAGCCATGATTTGGTGGGGTTGATGAGAAAAGAAGAGGTGTGGCCACACAAGCCCTGCAAAGCTGGCTGGAGAGTCCCCTGGGGGACTCTGGACTCCCCGAGGCCAGGCTGGCCAGGGCAGGAGGCAGCCACTCAGAGGGAGGGCCTGCACCCTGCCCCGTGGGGAGTCTGGGGTCCAGTAACGGTACTTCATGTCAGGCCCTGTCGCATGGGAAGTCTGGATGGAAACAACCAGACTGAAGGCCGGGCACAGTGGCTCACGCCTGTAATCCCAGCACTTTGGAAGGCCAAGGTAGGCGGATCACCTGAGGTCAGGAGTTCAAGACCAGCCTGGCCAACATGGTGAAACCCCATCTCTACTAAAAATACAAAAAAATTAGCTGGGTGTGGTGGCTGTAATCCCAGCTGCTCAGGAGGCTGAGGCAGGAGAATCGCTTGAACTAGGGAGGTGGAGGTTGCAGTGAGCCGAGATCGCGCCATTGTACTCCAGCCTGGGTGATGAGATCAAAACTGTTGTCTCAAAAAAAAAAAAAAAAAAAGAAAGAAAGAAATTACTGGACTGGAGAGGATGGGTCAGCAGAGAAGCTGCTGTCACCCCACACACAGTCCCCTCAAGTGCCAAGGATAGCTTTGGGAGGAGAGAGGAGAAGTCCTCCTACCCAAAGAGGCTCTCGTCCTCCACAGGGGTCAGCATCCAGGGACCCCAGCTGGACCCTGGCATGAATGAGAGAGGCCTTTCCCAGTCCCCGGAGTCAGAGCCCATGACTGCACACTCTGCAGTGACCGCCAGCACCTGTGGAGGCCACGGGTGGGAAGGAGACATTAAATTAATGCCACACAGTGCAGACATGAGGAGCCCTCTAGAAAATGAAATTTCAAAAAGCAGGTCTTGCTGGCTGGCTGACCACCTACATGTGGTTAATGAATAAGTAACAGGGCCAAATTACAGCCGTCACCATCCATTTCCCACAGCCCGGCCTGCCTTCAGCTACAAACAATGCTGCCTCGCCGACTCTCACTCTACTCTCCACAGAAGGCAGAGACACTTGCTCTGCAGTGGAAGCCGGCAGCCATCTGAGGATGTTATCAGCTGGTCAGAGACAAAAACAGACCTCACCACAGTGACGCAGGTGCCTACGCCCAAAGACCACTCCCAGAGCAAGCTTCCTCGCAGGGGCCGCAGAGGGGACAGCGCTGCCTGGGAGGCTGGAGACCAGGTCTAGTGACCAGGCCTGCCCAGGGTCGGTGCCTCAAATCGCCCGGGCAGCAGCCGAAGGAGCTCCTCAGCCCCTTCTCAGAGGCCTGCACGGCAAAGAGGGCCCCCCACACCCTGCCAATCACAAGGAGCGTGGGAGGGAGGCACCAGAGAGGCTGGGGAAGCCTCGATCCTCGGGACACTTAGTGGGGCAAAGCTGGGAAAAACACACAACACACAACACACCCTCATCACAAACACCCTACACAACACACACACCTGTACACAACACAGCACACTCACACCCACCACACCCCATCACAAACACCCTACACATTACTTACTCACACACCCACACACCCACATACACCCTCATCACAAACACCCTACACACTACACACACACCCACACACAACACAGCACACTCACACCCACCACACCCCATCACAAACACCCTACACACTACTTACACACCCACACACACCCACACATACCCTCATCACAAACACCCTACACACTACACACACACCCACACACAATACAGCACAGTTGCACCCACCACACCCCATCACAAACACCTTACACACCACTCACACACCCTCATCATACCCTACCTGCTATACAAACACACAACACAGCACACTCACACCCACCAGACCCCCATCACAAACACCTTACATACCCCTCAGACACCCAAACACACACACCCTCATTACACCCTACACACACATCCACACACAACACAGCACATTCACACCCACACCATCACACCCTACACAACACTCACACACCCACACACGCTCATCACACCCTACACACTACACACACACACACGACAGCACACTCACACCCACCACACCCCATCACAAACACCCTACACACTACTCACACCCACACACTCTCATCACACCCTACATGCTACACACACACCCACACACAACACAGCATACTCACAACCACCACACCCCATCACAAACACCTTACACACCACTCACACACACAAACACCCTCATCACACCCTGCACACTACACACACCCATACACAACACACTCACACCCACCACACCCCATCACAAACACCCTACACAACACACACACCCACACACACCCATACACACCCTCACATGCACCCTACACACCACACACACAACACAGCACACACACACACTTCCATCACAACCTACACACCACACACACTCCCATCACAAACACCCTACACACCGCACACGCCCACTCACAACACAGCACACACCCACTCCCACCACAACCTACATACCACACACCACACACACACCCATCACAAAAAACTTACACACCACACACACCCCATCACAAACACCCTACACACCACACACAAACACAGCACACGCACACCCACATGCACCCCTCCTTATAAACACCCTACACACCACACACCCCCATCACAAACACCCTACACACCACAAACACAGCAGATGCCCCCCCCACACACCACATACTTTACATGCATCACACACCTCACACACACCAACATACGTCCTCTCCACATCACATCCATACGTACCCACCCCTCCGCATGCACCACACCACACACAGGTATGCACTCCATATGCACCCACAGCCCCCCACACATATACCATGCATATGCAAACCCTCCCACCATACCCGCATCCATCTCTCACACAAGATGTGGGTATGGCCCTGGGAAGGCTGAGCGCCCTTCCCTGCATACCCAGAGCCGGGGACGGAACATGTTACAAAGGTTCCAGGAGGGTCCCCCGACCTGGTCAAACTGGCTACCCAACTCTGGGCTCCGAAGCTGCCTGGGGCGCTGACTCACAGAGGCCCACAGCCAAAGCCACCCTCCACTAAGCCCAACTCCGATGAAAAATGATGGGAAATGCTCTCACATCAAAAAGACACCACACACTACTGTGAGCAGAGACTCTGAATAAAAACGCATTCAAAGCTACCACCCTCCCCATCCCAGAACAGGCCTGGGGTGAGGAGTGGGCCGGCCTCAGGCTGCCCACGGCCCCTGGCGTCTGCAACCCTGACAACAGCAAGACCGTTTCCGCAGGAAGCGGCAGATCCTGCAGACGGGGGTGTCGTTTCCCTGGGCGACTTTGGATTGCAGTATCTGCCAGATGGATTTTCAAAAACCATCAGATAAGGACTCAAAAAGAAGCTGAGGAGCTGAAGGTCAAATGTGAAGTCTGGTGGGTTTTGCTTGCAAAGGCCAGGTACTCCCATCAGCCTCGCTCCTGGTGCCCTATTGATTCCAGGAGTGGCTGGAAGCAGCTGTATGCATCAGATCTGGCCACTCCCCAGCTCCAGTCCCACACAGTCAACCTTGCCACCACTGCTCTGTTACAACTGAGCCTTCTTTCCTGAGGGCTTAGGATGTGGAGACTCAGACAGGGTCACCCCAGGACAGAGGAATGGAGAGGGCTGCTGGGGGTGGCTGTGGTAGGGAGCCAGGACGGCAGGACACAAGGGTCTACCTCTCAGCTATGGGGCCAGAAGCCCCCTTGGGACCAAGGCTGCCTGATCTGACCTGCCCAGTGTGTACACAGCCTTTTTCAACAGGGGAGAACCCTGTAGGAAACCCCTGGAAACCCCAGGTGGGGCCCTGCTGAGGCCCTGATCAGACCCTCCCTGAAGCTGTTTCTCCTTCTCAGTCCATCCCCACATCTCACAGAGGAGGCATCCGACCTGACTGCTGAGCTACTTCTCCGAGCAGTGGGACATGTCAACAGGCTCTGAGCCAGCAGTGAGGGCCATGAGGAGGCTGAGAGGGCAGCCAGGTCAAAACTGCAGGTGTCACCCGGAGCCAAGGGTCCCCTGGCACAGGGGCCCTTGCTCGTCCTGAGTTGTGCCCCTTGCAAGAAAGGCTGAGGCCACAACTCTGCTCTGGGTGGAGAGGGTATGCTGGGAGAATCCTCCTGCAGAAAGCAGACCTAAACTCTTCGTCACTGCTGTCCCAGTTACAATGGCTGGGGAATAAACGACTCCAACACTTAGTGGAGTGCAAAACCACCGATCATGTTCATGGACTCTGCAGGTCGAGAATTTGGACCGAGCCCCGAGAGGACAGCAAAGCTCTGCTCCACATCTAGGACCTCAGCAGGTGGAAGGCTGGGCCTCATGCACACTGGCGGCTGGTGCTGCTGGGGGCTGGGGTCCCCTTGTGGGGAGTCTGCACTTCCTAATGATGTGGCGGCTGGGTTCCCAGGGCAAGCACCCCACGGGAGAGAACCAGGTGGAAGCCACAGTGCAGCTTACAGTCTAGCCTCAGACATCACACAGCAACACTGCCACATCCGTCATGAGGCCCAGACCTGGGACAGGCAGGAGGGAAACAGATGTCACCTGCAGACAGTGAGTGTCCAGAAACACTGCTGTGGCCATTTTTGGACAAGACAATCTGCCTCCTGGAATCATCCCTGCCTCATGTCAGTGTCACAGATATAGTGGCCAGCACTGGAACTCCAGTCCTGGGGGGCCTCCAGAGCGGCATCACAGGGAAGGAACTGGAGCCCCAAACATGACCAGACCCACTCGCAAGCCCCACGGCCTCTCAGAAGCCACACTGAGCCAGTAGGCAAGCTCAGCCTCCAACTGCAGCTCCAGCAAGACCTGGCAGCAGGACCTGCACGGGTCACATCAGCACGCTGAGCCATTTCCTCTTTTGTAACAGGGCAGTCATAAGGATTCCACTAGGAATGGGATGAAGGTCGACAATAAAGATCACGACAGGATGGGAAGGCACCATCAGGCCAGGGCCTCCGAGGGGCAGCCCGGCAGAAGCCCCAAAGGCAGTTGGCCCGGGTGTGTCCACTCCGTGCCCTTCTTCCCAGGGGCCGAGCCAGGAGACCACCCCCAGGAGAAACAGTCCTCTTTTCTTCTGCTGCCAATTGTGCTCCAGGGGAAGTCCTGCCCAGCAAAGATCCCAGTCTTGCCAGGCTGGGATCCTGCCAAGCGGCCTAGGAGCAGAATGATCACCAACTTGTAAGCCTGAACCCCTCTCCCTGAGTCAGCAGGAGCAGCACACACCATGGCCAACGAAGGCAGAAACGGAGTCTGCACTGAAGGGAGGGTGAGGGGAGGATAGCGCTGGAAGCAGGGGAAGCTCCACTGTAGCCCCAGTCCTCAGCACAGAGCCCAGTCCCTGTGGCAGCCAGGGGCCTTGTCACTCAAACCAGCCACAGCCTCTCCAGCTCACCTGATAATGAGCGTTCTGGGGCACCAGGCAGCAAAGGCTGCAATTTATACATTAGCCCAGAATAATCACTCTCCAGGTGGAGACGACACGCAGCGAGGCAGCCAGCATTTAGCGGGATCCTCTGATCACCTCAAACCTCCCTGGTTGAGTTCAGTGTCCGCCCTGGAACCACTGAGTAGGCAGAACAGCTCCTCAGCGGTGGGGGTACCTGGAACAGCAGGCACCATGGAGGGTGGAGGAGGGTGCCCAGCAGCCCGAGCCTCTGCTCTATCTCACAGGTGAGCTGGGAGGGCAGGACCTGCGCTGCGTCCAGAGGAAGGCAGCAAACACACCCAGCCTATCAGCGACGGGCCTCAGAGAGGGGGTTCCCCGACCCAAACCCAACACACCACCCTCAGGCATGCACAGGGCCATTCCACACCTGTCGATGCCATGCAGGAGTGACGGCCTCCCAGGGCCAAACCCTCAGGCATTTTCACAGAGCGGGGAAGCTAGAATTTCAGGATTAACAAACTGCACTTCTAAACAAACAAGGCCCCCAGTTGACAGGGCTCTGATGAGTGGAGGAACACCAGGGTTCTTGGTCTCGGGTCGAATTAGAGAAAACGACATGGACACACATGGAGTGGTTTTAAGGAGCAGAGAGTTTAATAGGCAAGAAGGAAGGGAAAAGACAGAAGGAAGAAGCTCCTCCGTACAGAGACAGAGGGAGGGGGGCTCCAAAGCCAAAAGAGGAGGTCCCCAACTGCAGTGGACACCAGCCAGGTGTATATGCAGAGGCTGGAGGAGGCGATGTCTGATTTACATAGGGCTCAGGGGATTGGTTTGACCAAGCATGTTATTCATATAGCCCACTAAAAAGCTGGCTCTCCCACCCTAGTCTTTTAATATGCAAATGCAGGGCGCCATGGATGTTCTACACCTGTGGGGATATTTGGGGGCGACCATGTTGCCAGGAACATGTGGGGCAAGGGCAAGAAGGCCTTGGGAATTGCCATGTTGGGTGGACCCAGTTTCTAATGGCCTGCATTTGCATAGCAAAGGTTGCTGGCCTGGCTCTAGGAGCTGGGGCTTTACCAGAAAACTTCCCAAGGACCCCTTTTCCTCTCTATCTACCTAAAATAATCTCTGAATAACTCCTACCACACAGTCATACTCCAGCTCTAACATCCCTTCCCAACCAAGGGTGCAGGGTTCTGGCAAGAGGCAAGCTGTGACAGCCCTGACCGCATGCCCTTCCTCCTGCAGCTCTTCCCTCCTCCCAGTCCCCAGGCCCAACCCCGCTCTCTCATCCCACCTCCCCTACCCACCCCCAGCCCATGGTTGGTAGCCTCGGTGCCCCGGCCAGGCTGCTCCTTACTTTCCCATCCAGGTGGCATAGCTGGCAGGAAGCCTGGGCACAAACAGGGTCGACTTCCCAGTGTCAATGTCAATGACACCATAGCAGCCTGGCTCAGTGACACCGAACGCCCAGTGAAAGAAGGACTCCTGTGGCGGGAACAAGAACTATTGTTAGCCAGTGGAACATGAGGTGCAAGGAGGGACCGGTGGCTGCATCGCAGCACCCCAGAGAACCAGCTCAGACCGACAGCCTCCTGTAACTGACCCCAGCCCCAGACATCCCTTCCCCTCAGCAACCGACTCCCCGGCTCATCCTCCCGTAGTTTGGCAGGGGGCAGCCTGGCAGCTCCTCTACCCTGCTGGGAGCCCTCCCTGATGCTGCGGGTTTCAGGCATGTGCCCGAGCCCACCTGTATCCCCAGCCCCTAGGCCCACGACAGGGCGTCCAGCAGCAGCACACGTCCAGCTCAGCCCTGCCTCTCTGCCATGTGCAGGCAGGCAAGACGCCCCCTGGATTCCGACACCCAGGCCGGATATCTGCACGGAAATGGATTCCTCCATTTAAGACTTCTTACTTCCCTCTCCCACCCCCGGGGCGGCTGATGATTTCAGTGTTTAGGGATGAATGCTGCGCTAAAAGGACGTCATAAAGGTATGGTGGAGGAGGATCTCTTCCAAAATTAGCCTTGCATACCATCAGAAAGGGAGCCAACAGCTGAATTTAGGAAATCGGTTTTTAAGCCGCAGAATATTTAAACCTGGAGAAGCATCAAGACTAGCCAGAGAAAACTTATTTAGACCTCCATGTTTCTCGCAGCCATGGGATTGCAGGCTTGCAGCTGCGCGAACAATGGAGTGGACAGACAGGACTCTTCAGGCAGGAGGTGCTTTTAGTAAAGAAAAAATACAGTCTGCGGTCGCTCAGCAATGGGTCTCAGCCCATCTGTGGACTGCTGGGGCGACACGGTCCAGCTAGGGAAGCCACGCCTTCTCATATCCTCTCCACACTCGGCTCTCCTTCGCATTCCCATCTCTCCTCTTGAGCCAGGATGCTGCATGGACACATCCCCTAGGCTCTGCCTGCCCCAGAGAGGTTCTGAAGTTCCTGCTGTGGTCAGGCTCCAGCTCTAGGCATGGCAGTGGGGAGAAAACAGCACTAGATTTAGAGTTAGAAGACAAGGTTCTAATTCCAGCTCCACCTCTTGGCAAGTCATTTCCCCTCTGAGCCTCAGTTTTCTCATCTGCAAAATGGGTGTAATGCTAAGATCTCTGAAAGTGGGCCCAGCTCAGAGCCTCAGTCTTCCTGGGTGGGTGTCCTCATGTTCCTGTGCCTGGGGACTGAGTGCTGCCAGTGACTCTCAGCCACGGCCGCCATGGCCAGGCTGCTGTCCTGCAGCTGGGCCACCCACCGCCCCGCATCTTCAAGTTCTACATCTTCAAGGAGCCCCTGGACTACTTCCTAGGCGAGGAAATGGAGGCTCAGGGAGGGCCACAAGGGGCAGCACTGGCCAAGCTGGGGCCTCCAACTCCTACTCAGGCCAGCAGCACCATCACACACCTGCTCACTTGTGGCCAAGGGGGCAGGCTCACCTGGCGGAAGAGGACCTCGGTGTCGGTGCAGTAGCGCGGAGTCTCCTCCCCGCCCTGCAGGACCACGATGGAGCCGGCCTGCACAGCAGGGTTCTTCCGCAGCCGCTCACACAGGCGCTGCCGGTTCAAGGCAAAGAGCGCCACCGGCACCTTCAGGGTTTCATTCCCCAGCCAAAACGAGGGTCTGCAGAGGCAAGAGCACACACCGCCACATAGGCCTCTGTTAGCATCTCCAAGCATGCCCACACCCGAGGTCGGGGTGACCGGAGGCCCAAGCCTGCCGTGGGACCCCCATCAGCACGGGGCAAGCTGCCCAAGCTCCACCTACTTATGACCCAGAAACAGCCCCTCACTGATCCCCCTGAGGACCACAGGGGCTTGTCTCCCCTCCACCACTCATGCTGTCCTGACTCCACCCCCCTGCTCCTCTGCCCCCCCACCAACTGCCCAGCAGGCCACAGTGACCCCACGCTTCCGAATCTGCAGCAGGTCCCCAGTCCTCACTGGCCACTTGGTGCCCATGACCCTGGGGGCCACTCTCTCTGCGGAAACCTTCTCCAACAGCAGCCGGTCCAGGCTCCCTACCAGCCAGGCCCCTGGCTCCCGGCTCAACCTCCCTGCTGGAGGCCAGCTTGGCCCAACCCTGGGGCCTCTTCCCTAACTGGCTCCCTCCCTCAGCTCAGCTGAGCTTACCCAGTCCTTCAGCTCAAAGGACCATCTGCATCTGCAGACTGATGATGTCCGGCTCCAGACTCACAGACCCATCAGCCACCCTCAGCAGGCAGAAGATGGCCCTGAACCAAAGCCGCTCCTCCCCAGCCTCCCCCGACACAAAGCACCTGCACCTGGACAGTCCCACAGGCCATCCCAGCCTCCTATCTCATCCCACCTCCTGGCCACCAGCAAGGTCTACCCTCAATGCACATCCCCATCCCCAGGGCCACCTCCCCATGTCCCGTCTGGACAACTGCAGGCAACTCTCAACGGCGCTCTTGGCCCCAGCTTCCCCGTGGCCTGGTCTGCACCTTCTGTCAGAAGGGCCCTTTCAAAATGCCAATCCCAGCACACACTCCCTGCCCAACCCCGTGCCAGCTGGCTTCTCTGAGTGCAGACTTCACTCCCCAGCCACGAGGGATCCAGACCCCCAGTTCACCCCTTGGCTTCCTCTGCTGCAGCACGGGCATCCTCGCTCTTCCCTAAACCCCCAGAACACTCCAGCCTTTGCCGCTGCGGCGCCCTGCAGGGAATGCTCTTCCCAAGGGCATCCCATGCCCTTTTACCCAGCCTCTGCAGAAATGCCCCTTTCCTACCCACCCCATCCCCCAGCTCTCTCTGTGTCTCTCTAGAGCCCCCATCACTCTTCATTTATTTGTTTGCTGGCCCTCCAGGTAACATGTAAGCTCCCTGAGGGCAGGGACAGAGCAGGTGTCGGTATCTATGGAATGAATGAATAAACGGATGGTGGTCCCAGCAAGCAGGCTGGAGGCCGGGTGTGGAGAGATAATGCGGATGAGGTGAAGGAGGAGTAAGCAGGGGCAGGGTGTGCAGGAGGGAGCCCCTGCAGGCTCTCCAGCCAGGGGGCAGTGGGTGGGCACGGAGGTCAAGGAGGCAGGGATATCCCAGAGCGGTGCGAGCAGAGAGCTCTGCCCGGGGACTGCAGTGAAGCTGCGGATGAAACCTGCCCTCACAGCACAGCACGGTGAAGTGGCCTGGGGCACCTCACATGGGACCCTCAGAGGCCCTGACCCTCCTGCCAGGGTCACTTGAGCAGGTGACACCTCCTGCACATCTTGGCTCCAATATGACCTTTTCAGGATGGTCTTCCCCGGCCTCCCTCTTTGAACCTGCAACTCTTCTCCCTGCCCGACCCCCTACTAGTCCCTGGCCTGAGGTTTCGCCACTTGCCCTCCAGATACACCCCCTTGCACTGTTCCCAGAGGCCGACCTACCCGACCTCCTCAGCATGCACGCTGCCTCCTGCCTCCAGGCGCACTGAGCCAACGACAGGCACATGAGGCTGCGGTCACGAGGAGAGGGAGGAAGACAGTGGATCCACTCCCCTGGCTCCCTCCCTGGGAACCCTGGAACTAAATGGCTGGGGGCACCCCTCCATCCAGGGCCACTGCTCTGATGACACTGCCCTGCCCCACAGCACAGCCCCTGCTGGGTTTCTGACCAGGTTCCCCACTCTTCTTTCCACTGTCTTCCTCCCTCTCCTCCTGCCCCTAGCCTCATGTGCCTGCCTTCCCTTAACGTTCGCACAGCTCTGTGTATCGTCCCCTCTCTCAACAGTCCTTAGTGGCCCCCTGGAGTAAACTCCTAATGTGGGGCCAGGTCCCTGGCTAACACAACACTTAGCACTCAGCACCTTCCAACCTAAACGCAGCAAGTGCTGCCTGGTGCTTCCTGGTGTTCTCCGGCCCGCCGCCTCAGGTGGAAACACTGGGAGATGGAGCTCCAGGTTGCCTCGGTCACTGCCGTGCCCTCGCCTGGCGCCTTGCCTGACACACAGCAAACGCTCAACACATATCTGATGAATGACACATGGGGCCACACACACAGCTGTGGGATGAGAAGACGCCACATCAGCCGCAGCAAGGCAGAAAGCAGCCCTGGAGCCCCCGCCTGCCCAGGAACGGCGGAGGGTCAGAAGCAGCCGCACATGCTGACATGACTAGAGCCCCCTCCCACTCCCCCACGTGCCCTTCCTACCCTCCCAGGAGGGTGAGCAGGTGGCTGGGTGGACACCAGCAGCCAGAGCTTCCTCTGCGCTGGGGCTGCTTTTCTGCCACGCTCAGCCATTGGGATGAAAGGGCAGAGGGAAGTCGGTGAGAGTTTGTAAACATGACCACATCCCAGATGGCCATGCCATCAGGAACTAAAAGTGCAGTCACCAGCACCTTGCGCTCAGATGTCCCCCATGGCCTCCCACGCCCTTTCCCTTCACTCAGGAAAGCCCATGGTGGGATGGGCACAGAGGCAAAACTCGTCTCTGCAGAGTCCCCAGCAGCATAGGGGCAATGACACTGAGGCCCTGCTATGGACAGCCTCAGCCACAGTCGTCGAATAGCATGACCAGCCAAAAATGCCCATCCTCAGCCACCAGCCTGCATAGCCCAGCGCAGCCCACCTCTCCCACACTCCCCTCTCCCTGCCTGGCCACCCTCCTTAATCACAACAGGTGCTGGCTCCCCATGGCCTGACACCATGCCCCCACCTGTAATGCTCACAGAAGGGCTGGCCTTCCCCTTGTTCAGAACCTTCTGAGAGACAAATTTCTCAGGGCACCCAGACTGGGATCCCAAGGGCTGAGCAGAAAACTTGATAAGCCACCTTCTCCTTGAGCACTCAGCTGCCACTGCAAAGAAAATCTACAACCATGCTTACTTCTCCATGGGGCTCCGCCAGAACAGAACCCACCCTGTGCAGGGCTCTGGGCATAAGAAGGGCTAGCCTGAGCCACGAGGCAAGGCAATATGCTACAGTCATTAATTACAGGACACCAAGGAATAAAGTTTTATAGAGACATGCCCTTTGATTTCCCATGGCATAAACCAAGCCCCCAGAGAGACTGTCAGGCTCAGAGTCAACACAGATGAATTCTTCCTGCAAATTCAGCAAATGTAGCACCAATAAAACATCTCTAACAGGTTTCTGCTGCAGCTTTTGTTAACTGGCACCCAGAATTTAAAAGGCAAAAGCCATTATCATCCCCAGGTCCCAGGGTAAATAAGCCATGCTTTGCTGCAGACAGACAAGGCACAAGAGCTCCAGGGCCTCAGAGACCCACAGAACAAGTCTCTGAGCCTCAGAGGCCAGGACCCCTGCTGCCCTGGCAACAACCAAGACCCAGTAAGCAGCCCAGGACCAAGAACGGAGTGACCAAGACTGAGGCCAGTCCTCAAGGAGGATATGATGCCACTGCCCCTGCAAGTCGTCCCTGTCTCCACACAACCCACACCCCCATATCAGCACTGGGCCACCCTCTCCTCAACAGCCACCTGCAGGGCTCTTACCTAAGGCCTAGGGACCCCCAAGGATTCATCCTCAGATTCAGGGGCTCCATCTACTACATGGGAAAAAGCTATACCTTTATTTTCTCTAACCTCCAATTCAAATTTACATTTTCTTCGGTTATTAACGTAAGCAACAAACTACTCAGTGTCAGCAATGCATGTTACCATCTGTCAGCAATGCATCTGTCACCAACAAAAATCAAAGGTATTTTAATATCACATTATTGCTCTTCCAGTATCTCAAAATATCACTTTTGCTCCTCACAACTTCAAAGTTAAAGTAGTTGGGCCAGGCGCAGTGGCTCATGCCTATCATCCCAGCACTGTGGGAGGCAGGAATTCAAGACCAGAATGGGCAACACGGCAAAACCCCATCTCTACTGAAAACACAAAACTTAGCCGGGAATGGTGGCTTGTGCATGTGGTCCCAGCTACCCGGGAGGCTGAGGCAGGAGGATCGCTTGAGCCCTGGAGGCGGAGACTACAGTGAGCCAAGATTGCAACACTACACTCCAGCCTGGGGGACAGGGCGAGACCCTGTCTCAAATTTATGTAACATTTTAATACCTGTATTTCCATATAATTGGGTTTTATTTTTGTAATATTATGTACTTATTTCATACATTTAAAAACATTATGCCAGCCAGGTGCGGTGGCTCATGCCTATAATCCCAACATTTTAGGAGGCCGACATGGTCGGATCACCTGCGGTCAGGAGTTCGATACCACCTGGCCAACATGGTGAGACCCTGTGTCTACTAAAAATACAAAAATTAGCTGGGCATAGTGGCACACACCTATAATCCCAGCCACTCGGGAGGCTGAGGCAGGAGAATCACTTGAACCTGGGAGGCGGAGGTTGCAGTGAGCCAAGATCAAGCCACTGCACTCCAGCCTGGGTGAGAGACTCCGTTTCAGAAAAAAAAAACGTGATGCTGAGAATGGTGCATAGGTTTCACTGATGCCCATGGGGTCTACCACACAGACAAGGAAAGATCTCTGCACTAGAATGTGGAGCCACTGGCCAGGCGCGGTGGCTCACGTCTGTAATCCCAGCACTTTGGGAGGCTGAGGTGGGTGGATCACGAGGTCAGGAGTTCAAGACCAGCCTGGCCAACATAATGAAATCTCATCTCTATTAAAAATACAAAAAAATTAGCCAGGCATGGTAGCGGGCACCTGTAATCCCAGCTACTCAGGAGGCTGAGGCAGAAGAACCACTTGAACCCGGGAGGCGGAGGTTGCAGTGAGCCAAGATCGTGCCATTGCACTCCAGCCCAGGTGACAGTGCGAGACTCCCTCTCCAAAAAAAAAAAAAAAAGAAATGTGGAGTCACTTCTAGATAGGGTCACACCGCTAAGCTCCCAGTAGGAGAGGCCAGCTAAGGACCAGCCACCTCCTCCGCTCAGCCTCCAGCATGGGGCCAGGCACCAGACAGATGCTCAGGCAGCCCACTGGGCACCTGACCATAAGCGCCAGGCTGGAGAGGGTCGCCACGGCTGAAGAGGACCTCGAGGCAACTGGCCAGCAACCTCCACCTTGCACCTCTGTCTCCTGGGGAGGATCGGGGTGCCAAGCATACACAGAAACCAAGAGAGAGCTGTGTGGAGTCAGGACCTGGGGAAGAGCCAGGGAAGACACAGGGATACTCAGTGGCCAGCCTGCCTCCCACAGGCCCACCTGTCCCTAGCCCCCAGTCGGCCTGAGTCCTCTGCTCCTGGAGCACAAGGTTCATATTAGGGACAGGCTCTTGACCCAGAATGTGAGTTCTGCAGAAGACTCTCCAGAAGAATGCTGACTCCAGTGTAACCTATGGCTCAACAGGGGTACACACCCAGGGCAGTTCACTTGTTGCCTCTTTCTGGCTCTGCAACAGCTCCTGGGAGCCACTCAGTTAAAGAATTAAGGCTATTTCTTCATCCTACTCCTCGGAATTCTGTCCCCATTCCCCACCATGACTCCTTCCCTCAATCACTGGGAGTCTCCCAGGAAAGCAGGACGGGATGCTGGACTAATTTAGAGTAAATCCCCTTTTCATTCATTTCACCAAGCACCAATCACAGGGCAGCCACAGACTGGCCCTGGGGATACAACAGAACCCCTGGGCTCTAAGGATGCTAGGAGATGCATGAAGGGAAGGAACTCCTAACCCACAACGGGCAGACATGGAAATGTGTACTGCTGAGGAGAAAACTGAGTGCTCTGGAGTTCTGAGCACTAAGCCTTTACCCGAGGGCTGGGAAAGGCTTCTGGGAAAGGGAACCATCTGAGCTGGGCCTGCAAATATGTGAACAATCATATAGAGGACAAGAACATTCCAGGGCTAGTTGGGTGAGTGTGCAAGGGAAGAAGGGAATGGAAAAAGCCATGTGGGGGAGCAGATGCAGACAGGTCTGGCTGGAGCTGACAGATTTCAAATTATCAACCCTGTCTGTGGAAAGCTCAAAGCATTGCTCAAGGAGACAGCAGTGCCACCAAGTGCCATGGGATAGGGACCCCTCTCCATGAGGGGATGGGAGGTGACCTCAGAGCACTCTGTCTCAACCTGAAGCCTATACCCAGGTTAGCAAGAGAAAGTAGGATCAACCCTGAAACACCTCACATCTTAAAAAGAGAGATGCATTCAGAGTAGATTCTTGAGTTTCAAATTGAATCTGAGATGCTAGTTTAGGGCTTCTCCTACTCCCCAAATCATATGGGGCACACCCCAGTCACCTGGAACTCTCACAGACCCCCTCTGTCCCAGGCTCTGGTGGGATTCTACAGACAACCAAACCCAACTCCCAGGGAGCCCATGGCAATGGCCGTGACTTGCTGGCATCATGCCTGGTTATGCCTGACTCTATGATCTGTTCTGTGAGTGCAGCTAGGAGCTGAGCTTTGCGGGAAACATACTTAATCATTCTGCTCTTAAGGAAGCCACTGGGGTCAACCTCAGGCTCAAAGTACACAGGAAAGGCCCATACCAGACTGGGATGGCTCTTCCCAACGAGACTGCCACGCTCTGGAAGCTCCCACACCCTCTCAATAGCACACCTCTCTAAGACCTGCCACTCTGTTTTGCCTCCCTCACCCACCCTGTGTGGTGGCCCAGAGAATCGGTTCTGCTAGAAAAGCTCTCATTCTGGGGCCAGGCCCGGTGGCTCACACCTGTAATCCTAGCACTTTGGGAGGCGGAGGCAGGTGGATCACCCGAGGTCAGGAGTTCGAGACCAGTCTGGCCAACATGGTGAAACCCCATCTCCACTAAAAATACAAAAAATTAGCTGAGTGTGGTGGCACGCGCCTGTAATTCCAGCTACTCGGGAGGCTGAGGCAGAAGACTCGCTTGAACCTGGGAGGTGGAGGTTGCAGTGAGCCGAGATCACACCACTGCACTCCAGCCTGGGCAACAAGAGCAAAACTACGTCTCAAAAAAAAAAGCAAGAAAGAGAAAAAGAAAAGCTCTCATTCCAGGATCCAGTCAGTTCCAGACTTGCTCCCATCCAGACATCAGCGTGGTTCCTTCAGGAGAGCAGCAGGTCTCAGGCCAGCTTGGAATCCTGAACCCAAATGCAACCCCTGGCACTCCCTGTGAGCACCGAGCCAGCCTAACCAGAGAGACAGCACACCCCCAGCTGGGCACCAGCCTGCTCATTCTACCCCTTAAAAGGGTCACAGGCTGGATTCAAGGATCTGACCCTGAGTTCCTTGACACCCACCTGAGACTTTGTCTGCGCTGTTCTCTACCTGAACGGAGTCTCATTGCTGAAGGACTAGCACAAAAGTCATCCAGGGAGTGAAGCCTTCCCACACTTTACCCGAGCTCAGCGTCCATGCCCCTCCTTTGCAAATGGCAAGACCACACGGCGAGCAGATGGATGACAGAGTCCCATGTGTCCATCTGCTCCAGTGGCCTGTGAGTACCTTAAGGGAAAGCCCACTGCTATTCCTGGAATACAGCAGGTGCCCACAAAATGTTTGATTTGTAAGCTCTAAGCTCCCTCAACCTTGGGGGCCAACTTAGAACCCACTTTCTGTTGCCATTTTCCCTGCATCTTAAAAAGAGAGATGCATTCAGTCCACTAGATCCCCCATTCTGACCTCAGTTTCCAACCTGGCATCTGGAATACTGCCCCCTCCTACACCATGCCCCCCCCCCCCCCCACTGTACCACCAGACCCACACCTTCTCCCACTGAACTCACAAATAGCTCAGGAGAGCCTAATCTTTAAAAAACAGATCCAGCAGCTTGTAACAAAACCCTTCCAGCCCCTCAGGGCAAAGTCTGAAGACCACACCTTCCAGCCCCAGGCATGCACCTCTGTCCCCAGAACACTCTGAACT
Source organism: Pongo pygmaeus (assembly GCF_028885625.2). Taxonomy (NCBI): domain Eukaryota; kingdom Metazoa; phylum Chordata; class Mammalia; order Primates; family Hominidae; genus Pongo; species Pongo pygmaeus. The sequence goes on from NC_072393.2 coordinate 38,701,190, forward strand.
CTCAACCTTTGTCCCTTACCCTGGGCTCAGATGCTCCCTATCTGGGAGATTCCGCCCAACGCTCCGGTGAACCCATTTGTCCACCCTTTCTCCCACTACGACCACTCAGCTTTCTTTCATTCAGCCCAGTATGGAGCACCTACTGTGTGCAAGGCACTGGGCTAGTGAGAAGCAGGTAACATACCTGCCCTTGCACTCTAAATGCAGAGAAAATAATGAACAAGTACAAACAATGCTCTATATAGTTTATCAGGTGATGATGAGGGCACAAAAAGTGGGATAGATGGTTAGAGAAGGATTCCCTGAGGGGGTGACATTTGGCCCCTGAAAGAAATGGGGAAGCGCCCTGCTGGGAAAAGGGAATTCCAAGTCCGTCTCGAATACCGCCTCCTCCGGGAAGCGCCCGGGTCCCTGGGGTCCTCGCAACGCCGCCCTCCCACCCGGGGGTCTTCGCAGCGAACATGCGTGTCGACCCCAGCCCCCACCGCAGCCGTACACGGTGGGGCCGCAGCCAGCCAGGAGGGTGGAGAGGAGCTGCGGCCCCCGCGCTGACCCTGACTCGGAGCGTGCAGCTCGCCGACCGGCGCTCGGACTCTGGGCCGACTAGAAGAGGCGCCTACCCGCGGCATTCAGCGAGCCCGGCTGAGGCTTTCACCCGCGGTCCGGCCGGGACACCCCGTGCCCCTCTCCACGCCAGCGGGAAAGAGCGAGGGAGGCGCAGCACTCACCCGGTGACCGCCGCCATGTTCGCCCCGGTACCGACGTCACGTGAAGTGCGGCGTCAGCTGAGCCCCTCCGGGTCCCAATGCATGGGGCGGGGTAAGGGCGGGGAAGGGGGCGGGGCCTGGGGTCCCTGACCCACCTCCTCCAGAGCCAAACTCCACGGGACGGGAAGGGGCGGTACCTGGGGGAGGGCGGAGCCCCGATGGGCGGGGCTCCCGGGGAGGGGCGGGCCCAAGAGCTCTGCCAGGATAAATGGGCGGGCTGCCGGCTGGTGACAGTAGGTCGGGTTAGCGGGCAGCATCTGCAGCCTTTTCGTGGTGGGAGGGAGGTCCTGAAGCAGAGGACATCTTGATTCTGGTTCAGTCCCCGATCTGGCGTCCCAGCCCACCCGGGAGAAGAACACATAGGAATAAAGAAACCACGTGGGAGGAGAGGAGGGAGACTGACCCAGGCTAGGGTCGGGGCAGAGGTGGCGATTTTTGTTTAAGAAGGGAAACTGCTTGAGCAAAGGCCGGGGGCCAACTGGAGGACTCTAAATGTGCAGCGTCCAGGAGAATGTGCGCGAGAGAGGGGCAGCCTAAGGCAAGCAAGGGCCAGACCCTGCGGGGCCTCCACTGTGGGGCCTATGAGTTAAGTCTGGTAGGATCTTTTCTAGGTTTCCTGGGCTGCAGAATGGAGAAGCTGGAGGAAGGGAAGCCAGGGAGGAGGGCAGGCGAGAAGCGGACACAGCCGAGAAGGGTTTAGGAGGGAGAGTCTGCCAGAAGGCTTACTCCTCTGCCCCACTGGGCACTGGTACTGGGTGCAGAGTCCTGCAGAGAAGGGGTAGGGACCCTGCAGCAGACGCTGCCCTCCCTACTGCCAACAGGGTCAGGGCATTACAAGCACGGCCCAAATGCGTTGCACATGTAAGCTCATAGAAACCTCACCACAGCCCCGTGAGGTCGAGACTATCTTTAAGTCTATTTTACAGATGAGGAAACTGAGGCCAGAGAGTGCTCACACAGGGGCTGAGCTCATGAAGCCATACCCTGAGGAGTGACCTCACTGCCCCTGTGAAGGAAGGGGGCCCCGCACTGTTGGGGGAGGGCGTCCCTGGCGCCCAGGGCGACACAAGGGTGTACAGATGTGTGTGGACAGGTGGATGGGTGGCCCAGGATAGGCCTGTGGGGCTCCCGACCCCAGCCTGCAGCTGTCCCACTGCTGGAAGTGGCTTCTGATCAAAGGTTGTGGGTTGAGGGATGCTTCTTGTTTCTTTATCGAAACAAGGATGTGGGTCACCATGGCCAGGCTAGTGGGAGCCAGGGGCTATGACTGGAGAAGCAGCTGCTGTTTGTCCGCATGAAGCAGGGAGGAGAATAGGCCCCTTAAATAGGAGGAAGGGAGCCAGCCATAAGCAGGGTAGTGAAGAGCACGTGGCACGACTACCTGGAAGCCCAGTACCATCCCTGCTGTCCTCATATGTCAGGAGACAGCTAACGGGGCCACCTCACGGGGCTGCTAGAGGGTTTTACACTCAAACCTGCAGGCACAGCCAGAGAGGCCAAAGCTGCTAGGAGGAAGGTGGCCCCTCCAGACAGCCCCTCCCACCTCCCGAACCCAGATAAGGAAAACGAGAGCTAATGGAAGAGGGGGGCCTCATCCCTTCTACCCCTTCCCACGACACGTGGGCAATTTGCAGGGGTCCCTGACCTCCAGGCAAGGTCCAAGAGGAGCTCTCTACACCCTCTTTCCAGTTTCCAGGAAGAAGAACAGAGGTAAGGATTCACACCCCACTGCCTGGCCTAGAGGCCCCTGAGAACTTCTAACACCCCTAGTTAAGCAGTAGCTCCGCCTTCAGCTTAAGAAACTCAACTCCCTAATAAGTGGCACTTTAAAAAATATATAATAACAAAGGGTGAGCAGAATGAGCTTTCCATGCGCCTTCAAGGAAGAAAAACATACCCCCCAGCTCATTCATTGCACCAGCCCCCCACCATTTCTTTTGACATAAAATATGTCAAAATTAAGCCAGCTGCCAGCTCTGAGTGCTTACTAATATGAAAAAGAAGTCAATATCCCAAACACTCACAAAATAGTAGGAGGAAGGCACCCACCAACTGAGTGGTGCTCCCTTGTTTGTGGACAGTAATACGGAGTCACTGCCCATGACGCCTGCCCACCCAGGTCCCCTGCCCTCTCCCCTCCCCATCAGGGGCTCCAGCAGGGCTGCCCCTCACCCCTCACCCCTCCCCATCAGAGGGTCTGGCAGGGGCTCCAGAAGCCGCCCAGAATATGGGAGAAGACCGTGCAGTTACTCATGCAGGGCAGACCCAGGACGTTGCTGGGAGCCAGGAGGCAATTGGGGGAAGATTGATTTTAGAGAGTGGAAGTGGGAGTGTGTAAATCAGCCAAGGCAGCGCGCCAGGCAGCACTCTCACGCGGCATTGCCTCCAAGGTCACAGGCCCTTGGCTGAAACAGTCTCCCTTCATCAAGCCCTACAGGTGGCTGGGAGGTGTCTGCACTCGGTCAGCCTGGTAGCCCGATAGCCAGCACAGCATTATTCTCCGGAAGGGCACCCCCACCTGTAAGGCCTTGCAAAAGAAGCTTCACCTTGGGAAGGCACCTCTTGTGTCCCGGGACACTGTGTCCGGCCAGGTTTCCCTCCTCCACCCATTCCCCACAATCTAGCCCCCACTCTTGCAGCTCTGTGGACACTGCTGACAGCTGGCTGCCTGGAGACGGCAGGCCCAGATGTGGCGGCCTGCTAGGCTCTGACTCATGAGCCACCCTTGGGCCATGAAGGGGAGGTCCCCGGGAAGAGCCCTGTCCATCTTCTGCTGTGGATCGAGGGCACTGGTCTACCAGAGGCTCTGTGGGACTGCACTGGAGGTAGCCTGGATGCTGGTTCTGCCCCACACCGCCCAGTTGTTGCCCACGGTGCCACTCCGGGACTGGCCATGCTGTGAGGGCCAGGGATCCAGACCCTGACCTTTCCTAGAGGATCTTTGGTCTGGGGACAGAGGTAGAGGAGCCCTCCACACTGTCCCTGGGGAGTCCACCATCTGGGAGGGCCTCAGAACAGGGCTTTGAGGGTTCTGCTTCCTCTTGGCTAATGGGGAGATCCTGGGGGATTCTGAGCTGCAAGCTGCCGATCCAAACCCCTCTCTCCAGCAGGAGCTCGGGAGGATTAGCGGAGAGAACTGAAAAGAGCCAATAAGAGCCAATAAAGCCACTGCACGGGGCCGCCAGCCTCAGATGGTCAAAGCCCTACACAAGATGGCATTTGGGTGTTTTGCGATTGTTTGCTTTTGCTGAGAACAGAAGACTGGATGCAGAAAGCCAGCACCAAATAAACAGAAGAGGAAGAATAGAGGGGACTGTGGGTGTGAGATAGGGGCAGGGTGGCATATGGCAACCCAATGTCTTCCCAAGTGGGAAGGCAAGGAGCGTGCTGGGCATGGAATACCCAGGAGGCTGTCTCTCCATACTGGTTCTGGCAGATCCCAGCCTTGGGCCTTTGCAGGGCCTGCAGAGGTAGCCACATCTCTCCCACTCCAGAGGCCTGTGTGGCCTGCTCCTTCCTCCAGGCCTACACCCCAGCTGTCACCACCATCCATCAGCCCCCCTCCTCACAGGAGCCCCCACATTACGTTCTACTCCTCCTGTTCTTTCTCCCCCAAGCCAGCCCACCTGGGCATCTATCTTCCTGTAGAAAAGAGGCAGGCAGAGCTGAGGGGCCTTCCCAAGGAAGCCCCCATCACCGCCTCAGATGAAGTGGTCCTTGCCGGGGTCTACGAGGCAATTCAAGATGAGAAATGGAACGGTGGCTTCGGAAAGGCAAATCATTCCAACAGCACCTGAAAACATCGAAGGAAACAAGGTCTTTTTGTGTGTGTGGAAATGGGGAATATATTGTTTCTCACTGTTTGGAAGACTGTTTTCCTATCTTGAAATCACAAGCTGTTTTCTTCCAGAGAGACTTATAAATACATCCAATTATCGACATTCAATATAAGAAATAAAGTTCTGAAATGGTTTTCTTCAGCACACGCAGAGTGAGCCGACCAGGTTGGGCAGGTGATAATTACTTTTATTTCTTATGAGTGGGTATCACCGCGGAGTTGCTGGAAGCTTCACCTTTTATTGCCTTCACCTTTTATTACATTTCCCATGTTGTGCCGGGCTATTCATTGGTAATTTTATTATCCCATATCAAGATCTTGATTAAAAAAAAGGATGAAATTTCTAATTTCAAAAGATATGAGTGCAAAGTCCCAGGGTAGGGGGATTTGGTCCTACACCTTGTGACCTGGAAAGCAACCCTCCAGGGGGATGGACTGTCCTTGTGCCCAGCTCCAAGTGACTGAATGTCACTGACTAGACAGTGGGTGTCTGCTGGCATTCACAATTGTTCCTTTTTTTTTTTAAATAGAGATGGAGCCTTGCTTTGTGACCCAGGCTGGAGTGCAGTAGTGTGATCATAGCTCACTGCAGCCTCAAACTCCTGGGCTCAAGCAATCCTCCTTCCTCAGCCTCCTGAGTAGCTGGGACTACAGGTGTGCCCCACCACGCCTAGCTAATTTTTTTTAATTTTGTATTTTTTGTAGAGATGGGGTCTCACTATGTTGCCCAGGCTTGTCTCAAACTTCTGGCCTCAAGGTGTCCTCCTGCCTCGGTCTCCCAAAGCTCAGGATTGCAAGGCATGAGCCACTGAGCCTGACCTCAACTGTCCCTTTTAGGGACTCTGCTCAGGGTGTCATTTTAAGAAGGATACTTGTCATTTTAGGATGATGTCATTTCTTTTTTTTTTTTGAGACAGAGTTTTGCTCTTATTGCCCAGGCTGGAGTGCGATGGTACAATCTCGGCTCACCACAACTTCCGCCTCCCGGGTTCAAGCAATTCTCCTGCCTCAGCCTTCAGAGTGGCTGGGATTACAAGTGCCTGCCCCCACATCCGGCTAATTTTTTGTATTTTTTGTAGAGACGGGGTTTTGCCATGTTGGCCAGGCTGGTCTCGAACTCCTGACCTCAGGTGATCCACCCGCCTTGGCCTCCCAAAGTGCTGGGATTACAGGCATGAGCCACTGCACCTGGCCAGGATGGTGTCATTTTAAGAAGCATTTCATGAAAGCACCTGCCAGTCCTTCTGTCCATGCCACCGTCAAGATGAGATCACCTGTGTCTCCTCCCTCTCCATCCACTGGGATTGCTCCTGACCCCACCCCTGTCTGCACTTCCTCCTCAATGTCTTGTCTCTCCCCCAGCCTGTCCCTTCCCATGGCTCTTTTGCTGCTTACCTGCATAACTACTTGGCTGCAGTCCCTTCTCATTCTGAGCCCCGACTCGTTAGGATTTTTCTGTAGCAAGCAGCCCCTGAGTCTCACCTCAAGTAGAAGAGGGATGCATTCGAATGCTGTCCAGTTGCACAGTTGCAGGAGAAGCAGACTCAGAAAACAGGCAGAGCCAGGGAGGCTGGCAGCTGAGTGCACCACCAGGCTACCCCCAGGACATGGCAGCTGGCACGGCTGCTCAGACCCTTGCCACCACCTCTGCCCCTGGGCATAACTGGGACTGATGCAGCATCCTGGCTTCACCCCCTGCACGCTCAAAGCTCTTGGCAGGCAGTACAGCCGGTTGCAGTGCCCAAGTCTCATGCCCACACCTCGGCTATCATGTCCCTTTTGGCTTCTGCTGGGGTTGGGGATGTGTGTGTATGGGGTGGGGTGGGGTGGGGTGGGGTGGGGTGGGGTGGGGATAGATACACAAAACCCACCACCACAAGTAAAACCTTGAAAAGTTTAGCCTGGATAAAAGCCTGAATATTTCAATCAGAATGTCTAGAATGCAGCTATTTTCGTTTTAGCATAAGTGTGAGTTTCTTGTTTGATGGTTTGGTATAATTAAAATTTTTGATTTACATGCTGGGGGACAGGATACACAATTTTCTTTCTTTTTTTGAGTGGTGGGGGAACAGGGTCTCCTTCTGTCGCCCAGGCTGTAGTGCAACGGCACCATTATAGCTCAACCTTAAACTGCTGGGCTCAAGCGATCCTTCAGCCTCAGCCTCCTGAGTAGCTGGGACCACAGGTGTGTGCCGCCATCCCAGCTTATTTCCAGTGTCTTGGCTCTGGAGCTCTTACCTAGCTCTGCCTCCATGTCATTGCCAAACAAATATCCCTGAGCACAAAATGCTCGAATAGAAACTGTGTGGTGGAAAAAGAAGCGCATGGACTTCAAAGCCAGAAGCCTGGGCTTGACTCCTGGCAGCTTGACATCTCTGGTCCTCGCTTTCCCCTTTTGGAGATGAAGTTGGGATGGGCTTTACTGCCCTGACAGGGTAGTTCCAAGGGGTCAGATGACCCGTTGAACACTAAGGCCCTTGGGGGGCAGTTTAACATGATGCAAATGTGGTGGTCGTCACTTTCCTTATTGATACTTATTGCTGTTTTTTTGTTTTTGAGACAGGGTCTTGCACTGTTCCCCAGGCTGTAGTGCAGTGGCACAATCATGGCTCACTGCAGCCTCGACCTCCTGGGCTCGAGCAATCCTCCCACCTCAGCCTCCCAAGTAGCTGGGACTACAGGTGTGCATCACCACCCCCAGCTAATTTAAAACATGTTTTCTGTAGACATGGGGTCTCACTGTGTTGCCCAGGCTGGTCTTAAACTCTTGGGCTCAAGCAATCTTTCCACCTCAGCCTCCAAAGTGCTGGGATTACAGGCGTGAGCCATCATTCCTAGCAGTACTTATTATTAGAGAACCTGGACACAGTGGTTAGGAATTGGATGTAGGAACCTAGGTCCGATTCCTGGCATTGCTATTTACTTGCTGTGTGGCATTGGGAAAATAACCCAACCTCTCTGAGCCTCAGCGTCCTCATTGGTAAAATGGGGACGATGGGTCCCAGCTGGGAGGATTGTTGAGAGGATTAGATGAGTGTCGCAGGAGACACTCAGCTCAGCCCCTGGCTCATGGGGGTGCTATCCTTATTTCAGTGGTCACGTGACGGGTAGGGGCAGTGAGGAGGGACAAGCATCCTTATCTCCAAGGTGTAAAGGTGGGGGAGATGCCCTGTGAGGTCACTGTAGCCCTGCTCAGCTACAGAGCGACCTTGACCGAAGGAGTGAGTCCATAACCCCAAGCCCAGGGGGCCAGTGCTCAGCCCCTTTGAGAGGACTGGCTGGGACCTGGGGTTGCCACACCACCTCAAGCAAGCAGGCTGGCAGTCCAGCCAAATACAGCAGTGCTAAAGGGAAAGAGAGGAACAAGGGTGAGCAGGAAGTCTTCCAGGGTAGGGGAGATCCTTCCTGGCTACACCCAGGGCCTCTGGTCCAGTCCAGGGCTTCAGCCGCAGGGCTCTGCTTGTGCACGTGGATTTGCATGTAGGGAAGAGATAGCCTGCAAGGAGGTTTGTAAGAGGAATTAGAGACATGTAATAGATTGCACAATTGACCTCAAATTCTTCTCCATGCTGCGTCCACAACTCGCTTTTGTGATGTTCAACCCCTCCCATCTAGAGGTAGAATCTATTTCACCAGCCCTTGAATGTGGCGGCCACGTGACTTACTTTAGAAAATGAGAAGGAATGCTTGGAAGGCGCTCCTCCACCAGGCTCACCTTCTTGCCATTCTTGGAAGCCCTGCTACCATCACCATGGGAAGATGCCCTCGCCGGAGGGTGAGATGCCTGGTCAACAGCCTGCTAACCAGCAGACACAGAGGCGCGGGCAGCCTTGATTATCCAGCCTGAGGCCAACTGCTGGCCCACGAGTGAGTCCAGCAGAGACCAGCCAAGCCAGCCCCCGCATCCTGAGCTCTCTCAGGGATCGTCTTACCCATTGCATCTAGCAGCATTTTAGACCATGATTATAACCAACACAGGGCGGAAGGAGGAGATCCTGGGACTACTGCCCCAGAGGGAAGGCTGGGAGAGACCCTGCAGGGGCTGTGTGCACAAGGAGCTCTGCAAAATGCAGGGTCCAAGCAGCACTGCTGTGTGGCCCTGGAGAGAGAGTATGACCTTCACCTCCCCACCCCCGCCTGGGGCACAGCATGGCTTCTGAGCAGAGAAGGCTGCAGGGACCCGTAATCCCAGCTACATGGGAGGCTGAGGCTGGAGAATTGCTTGAACCCAGGAGGCGGAGGTTGCAGCGAGCCGAGACTGCGCCATTGCACTCCAGCCTGGGCGACAAGAGCAAAACTCCGTCTCCAAAGAAAAAGAAAAAGAAAAAAAAAAAGATTAATAGGTACCACTGCCGTGCCTCGTTCAGAGAGTCGCATGGTCTCTGAGTGAGATGCCAAGTTCCCTGATGTCATGATGAAATGACAGGAGTCTCACTCCTTTCCCCATTCTTTCTGGATGTTCAGTTCAAACAGCTTTTGGGAAAAATCACAATTTTATTTCCAGATCTCAGAGATCGATATCATACTATGCATTTTAGGGCTTGTGGGGAAATGAACCGAAATCATCCTGCAGTGGTGAGGCCGGGGCAGGGGCTCTGTACCTGCAGGTCTTCCAAAGTGACGCCATCTCAGTTCCCAGACGAGCCCACCTGCAGGACCCACTATTGCCCAGCACGAGGTCTTCCTGAGCTTTCCTTTCCAGGTGTGGCCAGGCAGCTGCCCTTGCTGCTCAGAGGCTCAGTACCCAGCCCTGTTGGGGCAGCAGCCAGGCCTTTCTTCACAGGGATCTGGGAGCAGAAGAGACCTAAAATCTCCACCAGGTGCCATCTCTGCTTGAAAGGAAGAGGAGGCCAAAACTGGGCTGAGAAAAGCTCATGAAATTGTTACGAATGTTCCCTGAACTCCAGGCGGGAGAATTGGCTGCACAGAAAACTGTTTTTAGCTTTGGATGTGGCACCAAGGACAGACTTTGTCCCTTCTGTCATCAGTGGACGCTTGTTATGTGAAGACTAACGGCACTTTCTGAGAGTCTCCAAATCCTCTGGGGACGGTCCACAAAGCAGAATGATAAGTGCCAGGCTCCTTTGGGGGTTAGGGGGATAGGTGGGTGGGAATGCAGCCCGCCCCCAGAGATGCTGATTTGCTGGGCTTGAGTGCAGCTCAGGCTCCTGGATTTTGCTGTTATTGTTTAGAGATGGGGTCTTGCTCTGTCACACAGGCTAGAGTGCAGTGGCATGATCCTAGCTCACTGCAGCCTCCAACTCATGGGCTCAAGCACTCCTCCCACCTCAGCCTCCAAGTAGCTGAGCCTCCCACCTCAGCCTCCCAAGTAGCTGAGAACACTGGCATGTGCCACCATGCCTAGCTAAATTTTTAATTTTTATTTTTTGCAGAAATGGGGTCTTGCTATATTGCCCAGGGTGCAGGCTGATCTCGAATTCCTAGGCTCAAGCCATCCTCCTGCCTTGGCCTCTCAAAGCACTGGGATTACTGGTATGAGCCACCTTGCCCAGCCCAGGCACCTGGATTTTTAACCAACACTCCAGCTGCCTGTGGTTTGTAGCCAGGTTTGGAGTTTGTTGTCTGGGCAGCCACCTGAGGAAGCAGCCTCTCTTGTGCCTGGAGGTCAGGCTGGCCCTGCTGGCTGCCTCTCCTGAGATGAAGCTTGGCCACTGGGCAACCATTTCCCAGCCTGGTTTATTCCCTCTCTTCCCCCAGTGGGGGCCCATCAAGCCCTCTGATACCGACTCCTTCTGCCCTCCCCACAGCTCGGGCAGGAAAGCTCACTGGCCTGGCCGGGGGACTCATGGGATCTACAGGGGTTCCCTACTCCCACCCAAGCCTGGCACCAAGTACAAGCTTGCTGAGATCAAATGTTGTGGCGCTGTGTGGAGAGAAATTGAAACAGCTACTTTGGAAGGTGCTTTGGCAATATTTGTAAGAAAGAAAAGAAAAGGAAAAGAAGGAAGGGGCCGGGTGCGATAGCTCACGCCTATAATTCCAGCACTTTGGGAGGCCAAGGCAGGTGGATCCCCTGAGGTCAGGAGTTCGAGACCAGCCTTGCCAACATGGTGAAACCCCATCTTTACTAAAAATACAAAAATTAGCCGGGCGTGATGGCATATGCCTGTAATCCCAGCTACTTGGGAGGCTGAGGCAGAAGAATCGCTTGAACCCGGGAGGCCAAGGTTGCAGTGAGCCGAGGTTGCGCCACTGCACTCCAGCCTGGGTGACAGAGCGAGACTCCATCTCAAAAAAAAAAAAAAGAAAAAAGAAAAAGAAAAGAAATAGAAAAAGGAGTTAATTACTACTGACTTTACAGAAATAAAAAAGATTATAAAGGAATATTATAAATAACATATAGCAACAAATTGGATAACCTATTTGAAACAAACAAGAAATAACCATAAAAATGGGCAACCAGCAGCCATTCTTTTTTTTTAGATGGAGTCTTGCTTCGTCCCCCAGGCTGGAGTTGCAGCGGTGAAATCTTGGCTCACTGCAGTCTCTGCCTCCCAGGTTCACACCATTCTCCTGCCTCAGCCTCCTGAGGAGCTGAGACTACAGGCGCCCGCCACCACACCTGGCTACTTTTTTTGTATTTTTAGTAGAGACGGAGTTTCACCGTGTTAGCCAGGATAGTCTTGATCTCCTGACCTCGTGATCTGCCCGCCTCAGCCTCCCAAAGTGCTGGGATTACAGGCGTGAGTCACCGCGCCTGGCCCCGGAATAGCCATTCTTTTATACCTCTACTTTCTTTCTTTCTTTTTTTTTTTTTAAATCGAAACTATTTTTTATTAAAGGAAGGTGCATTTAGGTTAAAAAAATTTTTTTTTTATTCCTCTACTTTCTTAATAAACTTGCTTTCACTTTGCTCTATGGACTCACCCTGAATTCTTTCTTGCAGGAGATCCAAGAACCCTTTCTTGGGGTCTGGATCCAGACCCCTTTCTGGTAACCACCATGGGTCCTGGAGTCTGTGGAACCTGTTCCCAGACACCCCCACCTCACCTCCACCCAGCCCATCACCACTGCTGTCCTGTCCCAGCTTCTGGTTGCAGAGTCACACGGTAAACTGTCCGGGGAGGGGAGGTTGGTTGCTTTGTGTTTTGCAGGAAAAGGCCTGGTTGTGATTTATAAGAATCACTGACAGAGCTCTCCAGGGCTGGGACCAGGGGGACACTTGGGGTCTGTGAGGACCAGGGGCTGCCATGGCTGATAGGAGTTCAGAACCTGCGTGCTGCGCCCCACTTCCCCACCCTGGCCCCACCACCCCTGCCTGCCTCACTCCAACCCCACCATCCAAACTCCATCTCTTCCTGCTACTGACCCCATCTTCCAACCTCCACCTCCTGGCCCCAGAGCCCCTGTGCTCAACCCCAGCTTGACCCCTGAGCCCCACCTCCACCACACCAACCACTACCTCTGACTCTCATCCCCCTGCCTCTCCCCCTGCCCTGCCCCTTGCTTCCCACCCCAGGGCCTGCTAGCTCCTCCCACCTCATCTGCTCAGCTCTGGAGAGAATTGGGAACCCATCCTTTGGCGAGGTGGCTGCTGGTGAGAAAGAAAATGGTATTTGAGGCTTTTACTCATCAAGGAAGGGAATATCCCCCTTCCCCTCCCAGGACTTGCGAGGTATTGCCCAGCCCCCTCCTCCTTTCTGGTTTCCAGCCTCCTATGTGGTTTCCATGGATTCGGAGATTTCCTTCCAGCACCTGAGCCCCGAAGTGAGGGGGAGTGGAGGGAGGGGAAGGGCCCAGCCATCTAGGGGAGGGTGGTGGAGAAGCTGCTCCAGGACGGACCCCACAGGTCCGCCGGCCCCGTCCCCTGCTCCCAGAGACCCTGAGGCTGGGCACCCAGGGGACTTGCTGGGGACTCGCTGGGGGCCCGACAAATCCCACCCTCCTTCTGGATGGCCCAGGGGAGGTCATCCCATTGGGTCATGTTGGGTGAGAAGAGCTGTCCCAAATCCTGACCCTGTCCCTGACCTTGACCCCTACTACATCCCAAATCCCAAGACCTGGTCCCAGAATCCAAGCCCTGGGTTCTGACATTCAGTGGACTGTGAGGAGGACAGTTCAGGGAAGGGACCAAAGACGTCCCTGGGTCAGCCTCCATCCCGCTGAGAACTCACTCGAGTCCTGTGTTTCTGGGGCTCCAGTGCTGCATGCATATCTGGGATCCCAGAGAGAAGGCGAGAAGGGTTTATGGTGGGGACTTAGTGAGCATCGGGCACTTGGGGGTCTCCATCCTGCCCAGCATGGCCCCTTCCAGAACAGGAGCAGGGTGTTCATGACCTCCTCCCCCTCTGCCAGAGTCCCCACTCTGCCAGAGTGGTGGGTGGAGAAGCTGCGGGCACTGTCGTGGTGGCTGCCCAGAACCCCGACACCCTTTCTCTTGGTGGGCAGCTGGGGTGCAGGCCCAAGCACCGCCAGGCCCGTGCCCCTGCCCAGGGCTTAGCTCAGCCAGAAAAGAGTCATCGTGGCTGCAGCAGAGCAAGAATCAGAGCTGGGGGCCAGGGCAGCTGTGGTGGCTGCAAGGGCAAAGCCAGTTGCCCACGGAAGAGCTCGGCCCAGGTGGGGTTCCTTCCCCAGCCAAGGACCTCGCAGGTTCTGAGAGCTGCCCAATATCCTTCCAATGGGGTCCTTTTCTGCATACATTTGTCTGCGTTCATTTTTATTGGTTGTGGTCAAGAGCTCATCCTGGCATGACATTTGCCGGTGGGTGGGTAGGTGGTCTACGCTGGGCAGTTAGGCTCTTGGAGACCAACTGAGATCCAGAGGAACCACTACCACATGAGGACCCAGTGGTTTTCTGCCCTGGCTTCCAGTAGAACCTGCTGGAGTGTATTTATTTATTTATTTATTTATTTATTGAGCTTGCTCTATTGTCCAGGCTGGAGTGCAGTGGCACAATCATGGCTCACTGCAGCCTTGAACTGGGCTCAAGCCATCCTCCCGCCTCAGCCTCCCAAGTAGCTAGGACTACAGGCATATGCCACCATGTCCAGCCAATTATTTTATTTTTTATAGAGACAGGGGTCTCACTATGTTGCCCAGGCTGGTCTCAAACTACCAGGCTCAAGTTATCCTCCTGCCTCATCCTCCCAAAGTGCTGGGATTATAGACTTGAGCCACTGCACCTGACCTCTTGGAGAATCTTTAAAAGCTACTAGCAGGCAAGGCACAGTGGTTTGCACCTGTAATCCCAGTACTTTGGGAGGCCACAGGAGGAGGACGGCTTGAGGACAGGAGTTTGAGACCAGCCTGGGCAATATGGTGAGAGCTCCATCTTTAAAAAAATTTTAAATAAACAATAAAATAAAAGCTGTTAGTGCCCGAGCTTCACCCCAGACCAAGTAAATCAGAATTTCCAGGCATGGGAATTTGTGGAAACTCTCTCAGAGTTTTCATGGGGAATACTGGGATTTTTTTTTTTTTTTTTTTTTTTTTTTTTTGAGACGGAGTCTCGCTGTCGCCCAGGCTGGAGTGCAGTGGCGCGATCTCGGCTCACTGCAGGCTCCGCCCCCTGGGGTTCACGCCATTCTCCTGCCTCAGCCTTCCAAGTAGCTGGGACTACAGGCGCCAGCTACCTTGCCCGGCTAATTTTTTGTATTTTTAGTAGAGACGGGGTTTCACTGTGTTAGCCAGGATGGTCTCGATCTCCTGACCTTGTGATCCGCCCGCCTCGGCCTCCCAAAGTGCTGGGATTACAGGCGTGAGCCACCGCGCCCGGCCGGAATACTGGGATTTTTGACAGCTCCCTGGTTGATTCTGCTGGAAGCCGGGACCAAGAAAGCTTCAAGACAGAGTCCTCCCCAACAGGGACAGTAGGTGCTGGGGGCAGGGGAGGGAAGGCAGGGGGAGCCCCTGGGCATGGCCTCCTCTCTTCCCACCCTGTGTGTGACAGCTCCCCCTTGGTCCCCATCCCTCCGCCTTGCGCCTGCCTCCTAAAGGCTGCCCACGGGTCCTGCCCCCTCGTCCTCTTTGTCCCTTCATCGCTCAGTCCAGATCTTGTCTCAGTCTTCACAGTCAGCCCAGATGACTCATGAAACCTGGAAAGGAAACCATTCATTTGCAACCTTAAAACAGTGCTCTTCTTTGACCCAGAAACTCCACTCCTGGGTGTACGCTCAGCAGAAATGTGAGCCGACATCTGCTGGCGGACACAGGCGAGAGGTGGCTCATAGCTGCACTATTCAATGTACCCCCACACTGGAAACTCCCCAAATGCCCATCCACAGTAGACTGGATGAATAAAGTGGTGTTTTCATCCAGTGAAATTCACATCACAAAGAGGATGGATGTCAGAAGCACGACGCTGAGTGAGATCAGCTAGACACAAAAGAGTCCGTGTTGTATGACCCCATTTATTTAAAGTCAAGAAGAACACAGGAGCCAGGCACGGTGGTTCATGCCTCTAATGCCAGCATTTTGGGAGGCCGAGATGGGCGGATCAAGAGGTCAGGAGTTCGAGACTAGCCTGGCCAACATGGTGAAACGCTGTCTTTACTACAAATACAAAAAATTAGCCAGGGGTGGTGGCACCCACCTGTAATCCCAGCTACTTGGGAGGCTGAGGCAGGAGAAACACTTGAACCCAGGTGGCAGAGGTTGCAGTGAGCGGAGATTTCGCCACTGCACTCCAGCCTGGGCCACAGAGCGAGACTCCATCTCAAAAAAAAAAAAAAGAGGAACATAGGAAAAACTAATCTAAACTACAGGAAGTCAGAGTCATGGCTCCCTGGCGAGCAGTGAACGGAAAGAGACACAGGAGAGACTTCTGGGGTCAGGGATGGCAGGTTTAACTCATCTGGGTGGTTACAAGGGCATATTTGGTTTGTGAAAATGTAAGAAGCTGTGTGCTTACAGCTATGCACTTTACAGTGTGTGTTATTCTTAAGAAAAGCTGTCACAATTAATCTAGCTGCCCTCAAGGAGGACAGGGGAGATGAGAGAAGCATTTGTATTCATTCTTTCCAAAGCAGGAAAGAAGAAAATGTAACCTGTTAGG
Source organism: Pongo pygmaeus (assembly GCF_028885625.2). Taxonomy (NCBI): domain Eukaryota; kingdom Metazoa; phylum Chordata; class Mammalia; order Primates; family Hominidae; genus Pongo; species Pongo pygmaeus. Next base: position 38,716,809 of record NC_072393.2, read on the forward strand.
TTTTCTTTCTTTCTCTTTCTTTCTTTTCTTTCTTTCTTTCTTTTTCTTTCTTTCTTTCTTTCTTTCTTTCTTTCTTTCTTTCTTTCTTTCTTTCTTTCTTTCTTTCTTTCTTTCTTTCTTCCTTCCTTTCTTCCTTTCTTTCCTTTCTTTCCTTTCTTTCCTTTCTTTTTCTTTCTTTTTTTTTTGAGATGGAGTCTTGCTCTGTCACCCAGGCTGGAGTGCAGTGATGTGATCTCGGCTCACTACAACCTCTGTCTCCCAGGCTGAAGCGATTCTCCTACCTCAGCCTCCTGAGTAGCTGGGATTACAGGCATGCGCCACCATGCCCGGCTAATTTTTGTATTTTTAGTAGAGACGGTGTTTCACCATGCTGGCCAGGTTGGAGGTTTCCATTTTTAAAGGCAGTTGGACATTTACATCCTGCCAGGGAGTTCCCCCCACTGCTCCCCCAAAGCTTCCTTTTACTCTCACACCTGGACCGCACTAGACTCCAAGGAAGGAGAAAACCTCCACTTGGGGGCTGGGAGACGGGGGCAGGAGGAGAAGCAGCCCAGCCCAGCCCACCTCTTTGTCCCTCAGAATCCACTGAACACCTTTCAGCCTTGTCCCGCTGGGACGGTCAGGATTTTAGGGCTCTGGGGACCACTTCTTATTCTATTTTTTTTTGTGGCAGGCGGGGCACGGAATCTCACTCTGTCATCCGGGCTAGAGCTGAAGTGCAGTGGCACAATCAGTTTTGTTTATTTTGTAGAGATGGAGGCCTTGCTATGTTACCTGGGCTGGTCTTAAACTTCTGGCCTCAAACAGCCGTCCCAACTTGGCCTCCCCAAGTGCTGGGATTATAGTCACGCGCCACTGCACGCGCCACGGGTCATTTCAGATGGTAAAAGGAGCCAAGAAGAAAACAGATCAGGATGACCAAGGGACTCGAGAGAGGGTAGAGATGACACTGAAGCTGAGGGTTGAAAGGGCCTGTCTCCTCCTTCTGCCAACATTGGCCTTGGCCTCAAGTGATCCTTCCACCTCGACCTCCTAAATTGCTGGGATTAGAGGCATAAGCCCCCGTGCCTGGCCTCACTCCCTATTTTTGAAACTGTCTCCTGCTTGCCTCCCAGATGCCCTCCTTCTCCTGACTTTGCCCCTCTGGTCAGTCCTTCTCCAGCTGCTGAGACTTAGCCCATCCCCTGGGAAGACCCTGTCTTTTCCAACTGCCCATCAGGTGCAGGCAACTCCAGCAGCCCTAGTTCCAGCTCAGAGTCTTCCCTGGCTCCATTTCTGTATTGCCCATGGCCCCTCTCAGTTATTTCCAGGTGTATTCATCTGTTCTCATGCCACTGATAAAGACATAACCGAGACTGGGCAACTTACAAAAGAAAGAGGTTTATTGGACTCACATGGCTGGAGAGGTCTCACAATCATGGTGGAAGACGAAAGGCACGTCTCACATGGCGGCAGGGAAGAGAAGAGAGCTTATGCAGGGAAACTCCCCTTTTCAAAACCATCAGATCTCATGGGACTCATTTGCCATGAAGAGAACAGCACAGGAAAGACCCATCCCCATAATTCAACCACCTCCCACAGGGTTCCTCCCACAATACAATGGGAATTGTGGGAGTTACAATTCAAGATGAGATTTGGGTGGGGACACAGCCAAACCATATCATCAGGCAAGACAAAGCCTTAAACAGACACAGCTTACCCACTGCCCTGCTCACTGCCTTGGTATTCCCCATCTCAGCATCCACGAGGCCAGCTGTCCACATCAGAGATTGGGTCTTGCCCACTTTCAAAGGTACATCCCAGCCATCACCAAATGCTGCCCATCCTTCTAAATATTTCTGGAATCCATCCCTTCGCCCAGCCCTAGTCTCCCTGCCCTGGCCAGGCTCCCTCTTCTCCCACCCCGGTTATCACTAGAACCTTCAACAAGACCCTCCCGGCTTCTGCTCAGCAGTTCTTTAAATGAAAGTGATCTGGCTGGGCTTGGTGGCTCACACCTGTAATCCTAGCTCTTTGGGAGGCCGAGGTGGGTGGATCACCTGAGGTCAGGATTTTGAGACCAGCCTGGCCAACTTGGCGAAACTCTGTCTCTATTGAAAATACAAAAATTAGCCAGCTGTGGCGGCATGTGCCTGTGGTCCCAGCTACTCGGGAGGCTGAGGCAGGAGAATTGCTTGAACCCAGGAGATGGAGGTTGCAGTGAGCCGAGACTGAGCCACTGCACTCCAGCCTGGGCAACAGAGTGAGACTCCATCTCAAAAAAAAAAAAAAATTTTTTTTTTAAATAATAAAAGCAATCTGATCTTCTCCCTCCTGGCTGCTCACAAGGACGCTGCATTACTCTTAGGCCATTGGAGTGAGGCCTCAAGCCCAGCTGCATTTTAGCTATGCCTGGATCCCATTCCCAGCCCCACCTGAGCCTATGTCCTGGGTGTGGGGCCTCAAACATTGGCACAACTTGACCGTCTCCTGTGGTCAGCTCCAGCCCCATCTTCCTGTGTTCTCCTTACCAGGCACTGGGCTCCTCGGCTTCTGCATATCCAAGACGCTGTGCCCCTGCCTCAGGTGCTGGTCCTCCCTGCCACCTCCTTGCTCCACCTCCTTCAGATATCAACTTGGCCCCTTTCTCTCCTTCCCTGGCCACCCCTGCCTCCTGCCTGCCCGCTGCCCTTGCTCTATGCACTCACCCACACCTGCGTCATCCCCATCAACCCACACTCCCCTGGGCAGCCCTTTGACTTGTCTGTGTTCCTGTCAGGAGATAGCTCCCAGGAGAGCAGGGCTCACCCTGGCCTCCACCTGCCTGGCATGGAGTACGCACTCCTGGACAAAGACTCTCTCCTCGGCCACACTCAGGCTCCTCTGAGCCTTCTTCTTGACGAGGGCTCAACCTTGGCCTGTAAGAATTGCTGATTCGGCGGGGCACGGTGGCCCACGCCTGTAATCCCAGCACTTTGGGAGGCAGAGGCAGGCAGATCACTTGAGGTCAGGAGATTGAGACCAGCCTGGCCAACATGGCAAAACCCCGTCTCTACTAAAAATACAAAAATTACCCAGGCGTGGAGCTGTGCACCTGTAGTTCCAGCTACTCGGGAAGCTGAGGCGGGAGAATTGCTTGAACCCAGGAAGCAGAGGTTGCAGTGGGCAGAGATCATACCTGCCACTGCACGCCAGCCTGGGCGACAGAGTGAGACTCTCTCAAAAACAAAAACAAAAAAAGAACTGCAGACTCTTAGCCCATTTCCATCCACCAGCACCCCTGCTCCCACCAATGCACACCAAGAGACTTGGAGCAAACTCTAGCCTGGGGTCTTTCAGCTGAAGACTGTATCCTTGGGAAGACCCAGCCCCTCCCCGCTCAGAGAACTCAAGCCTGCCAAAAACATTTACTGTCTGTTCCTGCCAGCCTCTGAAGACAGGGCCCTAATTTCAATAAGCACCAGTTAGCAAACTCAGATGGCTTAACCCCAGTGATCAACCTCCCCTCCCCAATTTTCTTTTTCTTTTTCTTTTTTGAGATGGAGTCTTGCTCAGTCATTCAGGCTGGAGTGCAATGGCGTGATGTTGGCTCACTGCAACCTCCATCTACCAGGTTTGAGTGATTCTTGTGCCTCAGCCTCCTAAGTAGCTGGGATTACGGGCACACACCACCACGCCCGGCTAATTTTTTATTTTTAGTAGAGACAGGGTTTCACCATATTGGTCAGGCTGGTCTCGAACTCCTGAACTCAAGTGATCTGCCTGCCTCAGCCTCCCAAAGTGCTGGAATTACAGGTGTAAGCCACCAGGTCCGGCCCCTACCCACTTCTTATTTCACCTCCCTGACTCTGCACAAACCCCCACTGGTTCCACCTCCACCCCCTTTTCCCTTTAAAATGCCCAGTCACCGCTACCTGGGTTAGAGTTGAGCTGAGTTCCACAGTAAAGTCTTTCTCCTACTGCAGTAGTTACTGACTGAATAGCACCCGTCTTTACCACCCTTTTTTTTTTTTTTTTTTTGAGTCAGGGTCTCACTCTGGAGGCTGAAGTGCAGTGGCACGATATCAGCTCACTGCAGCCTCAACCTCCTGAGCTCAGGCGATCCTCCCACGTCAGCCTTCCAAGTACCTGGGACTACAGGCATGTGTCACCGTACCTGGCTAATTTTTAAAATTTTTTGTAGGTGAGGTCTTGCTTTGTTGCCCAGGCTGGTCTCGAACTCCTGGCCTCAGCCTCCCAAAGCACTGGGATGACAGACATGAGCCACCGTGCCCGGTGTCTTTACCAGCTTTAACTAGCATCTGGCTTTGTGTCCCTCCAACATCCTTTAGCAGTGGCTGAACGCTTATATGACAGACAAGTGGAATGTGAACAGCCTCATTCCCACCTCCCAGAGGAAGATCTGAAGTCCTGTGGCTGTTGCACTCGGCCAAATCCACGCAGGAGGGAGTGGTACCCGCTGAGCCAAGCCCCCTGCTCCTAAGTGAGCTTTCCAGGTGTCCTGATTTCCTGGGGCCGCTGTGATGAATGATCATGCTCTGGGTGGCTTAAACAACAGAAGTGTGTTCTTTCACAGTTTGGGAGGCCAGAAGTCCAAATCAAGGTATCAGCAAGGTGGGTTCCTCCTGGAGTCTCCCAGGGAGAATGCATTTCCTGTCTGTCTAGCTGCTGGCAATCTTTGGCATTCCCTGGCAGCATCACTCCATTCCCTGCCTTTGTCTTTGCATGATGTTCTCCTCTGTGTCTTTGTGTCTGTCCCTTAAAAGGACACTCATCATTGGACTTAGCACCTGCCCTAATCCAGGATGATCGTCATCTTGAGATCCTTTACTTAACTACACCTGCAGAGGCTCTTATTCCAGATAAGATCACATTGTGAGGTTCCAGGTGGACGTATCTTTTATGGACCACCATCCAATCCACTACACCAGGGCTCAGCGGTGGGTACCCTCCCTTCTTTCTGGCACAGATGCTGGCATCACTAGCGTGGGAAGGCAGATCCATGAGGTGGGAACAGCTGGGCAGGGATGGTCTCAGGAGTATGGAGGGGCCTGGGATGGAGAACCTGAGACCCCCCTGCAACCCATCTTCTGGCAGACACACCCTCCTGGCCTCCTCCCCAAAGACAAACACTCGGTGTAAAGTTAAGAGACCTGGGTTCAAGGCCTGGCTTCACTCCTTGACTCATGTGATCTCTGGCAAGCAGGTGCCCTCTCTGGGCAGAGGTGATTCCTGAGCTCCTCACAGCCCTGGCTCTGGGACTCTGAGTGGGAGCTGACAGCAGGAGCTGTGTGTCTGCATCTCAGAGCCTGGCACCCTGTACGTATCAGAGCACAGAATGACACTGAAGAAAGGAGTGATTGAGCAGTGGCTGGGTGTGCCTTGGGATGTGCTGAACTGGGCATGTGGTTGGATCTGGGAAGCCCCTGAATTCCCCAGATGGTCATATCCCCACTGCAGAGGTGATGTTCCCTGCTGATATACCACTGGTGGCTCAGGGTTGGGCCACGCATATTCTATCACTGGAGGATCAGGACATGAGGACCAGCCAGGGTCAGGAGTCTGCAGCTGTGCTTAGGCAGTGGCTAAGGCAGGAAGGTGAGGAGAGGACCAATATTTACTCAGCTCCATCTCCTTTCAGTCTCATAATGTACCAACAAAATAGGTACCATTATATGCCCAGTCTATAGATGAAGACACAGAGGCTCAGCGAGGCCGAGCAACTTGCCCGAGGTCACATAGTTCTTGAGTAGGGCAGGATTCCAACTTGGTCAATTAGGCTTCAGAGTTGCTCCCTAACACATCATCTTCATCCCTGAGGCCAGGCCAGGGCTCTCAGTGCCCAGAATAGAATAATAAACACATCACACAGGCTCGTCAACCACATCAGGGACCCTGTCATTCTAGTCTCAAAAAATATTTTTAACCATGGTTGCGTTAGGGTTGTAAGATTATCAGAGCTCTTTTTCTCTGTTTTTCAAATATTTGCTAATGTGCTTATATTATCTTTATCATTAAAAAGGTAAACATTGAAAAAATCATCTACTAAGTGGCTTCTGTCAAGAGTGCAGCTAGGTTAGTTGTCATTCGGAAGAGGCTGTACTGGGGACAAACCAACAATTTAAAGGTTTTCCGCTGGGCGCAGTGGCTCACACCTGTAATCCCAGCGCTTTGGGAGACCAAGGTGGGCAGATCACGAGGTCAGGAATTTGAGAACAGCCTGGCCAACATGGTGAAACCCCGTCTCTACTAAAAATACAAAAATTAGCCAGGCGTGGTGGCAGGTGCCTGTAATCCCAGCTACTCGGGAGGCTGAGGCAGGAGAATTGCTTAAACCCGGGAGGCAGAGGTTGCGGTGAGCAGAAATCGTGCCAGTGCACTCCAGCCTGGTGACAGAGCGAGACTCTGTCTCAATAATAATAATAATAATAATAATAATAATAATAAATTATCCAAGCCCTGTTTCCCTTGTTTCTACTCAGATCACCACAAAGTGTATTTCTCTGCTTTCACACAGAGCTGTTTTTACCAAACCATGTCTTAACACTCTGTCCTCAGTTTCTGCTGCGGATCAGTAGATAAAATGTGCACGTGTAGATTGTCTCTTTATTTCCCATAAAACTGTTCTCTCAAACACCGCCTGTTGTGTCCTTCACATTTCTTGCAAAGAGCCAATTGACAAACTCCCGTTAGCTTCATAGCTGGGAGAAATGCTCTCTTGATCAATCTGCAAGCTCCCGAAGAGCTCAAAGATTTCTGTTTTCACCCCTGCTGTTTTCACAGCGCCCAATAAAGTACTAGGCATTTACTCTGTACTCAAATATTGCTTTTTGAGTGGGAAAAAAGGCATTGATTGACTCATACAACTGAGAAGTCCAAAGGAATGTCTTGCTTGCTTCAGGTATGGCTGGATCCAGGGGTCCAAATTGTATCTTCAGGACTCTACCCTCCCTCTTTTGGTTCTGTTTTCTTGTGTTACTGACTTCATTCTTGGGCAGGGTGACTGCCTCTAGCAGCCAAAACAGCCACTCACATTTCCCAAAGTTCCTTGCATACACCAGTTTGCAAGCCTGGAGAAAAGAGGGCAAGCACTCAGTTCCCCAAAGTTCCAGGGAAGACGCCCATCAGCTGGCTTGGGTCTGTGTGCCCATCACTGAACCAATCAGGGTGTCTGGGGGGAATGACGTAATCTCATTGGCCAGATCTGGGTCAAGTCCCACCCTTGAAGCCAGGGGGCAGAGTCAGCTGCATCCCACTCAAGGACACAGCAAGGATGGACTCTATTCTCAGAAGAGGAGGTAGAGAAAGGCAGGCTGGGCAGGAACCTAGAGCACTGCAGTTTCCGCGACATCCCAACCTGGATTCCTGATTTTGCAGCCATATTGATAAATGGTGCAATCTCCAACTCTCCCATTCCTACAGCCAGAAAGTTATTGATTAAAGGAGTCTCGTTCTGTTGCCCAGGCTGGAGTGCAGGTGTGCGATCTCGGCTCACTGCAACCTCCACCTCCCGGGTTCAGATGATTCTCCTGCTTCAGCCTCCCAAGTAGCTGGGACAACAGGTGTGTCCCACCACGCCTGGCTAATTTTTTCGATTTTTAGTAGAGACGGGGTTTCACCGTGTTAGGATGGTCTCGATCTCCTGACCTTGTGATCCACCCGCTTCAGCCTCCCAAAGTGCTAGGATTACAGGCTGAGCCACCATGTCCAGCCTTTTATTATTATTATTATTTATTTATTTATTTTGAGACGGAGTCTCACTCTGTCGCCTGGGCTGGAGTGCAGTGGCGAGATCTCAGCTCACTGTAACCTCTGCCTCCCGGGTTCAAGCTATTCTCCTGCCTCATCCTCCTGAGTAGCTGGGATTACAGGCGCCTGACACTACGCCCAGCTAATTTTTTGTATTTTTAGTAGAGACAGGGTTTCACTATGTTGGCCAGGCTGGTCTCAAACTCCTGACCTCATGATTCGCCCGCCTTGGCCTCCTGAAGTGCTGGGATTACAGGCATCAGCCACCACGCCTGGCCAATTCTTTGTTCTTTCCTTTCACTCCCTTGCAGGCTGGTAGAAACTAGAGGCATGTGGCTGCTATGTCCAGCCATCCTGCAGTCCAGCCCCAGCCCGGGAGCTGCTACCCCCCAGCCCACATCCAGCTCTGAGAACCCTGGAATGGAGACGGCATTACACCCATTTTATGGGTAAACGTGCCAAGGCCAAGCTGAACTAATGATGTCTTTCCTAAGTTCACACAGGAAGCTGGTGGCAGAATCTGGGCAGAGTCTAGGTCTCCGACTGCTTGGTTCAGAAATACACCCACTCATGCACCACTCTCTATCCCATGGCCTGGTGCACCAACAGACCATCAGCACCAACAAGCCAAGCTCCCCCATCCAACCACCCACCTCCAGCGCAGCCAGGCCCCAGGGTTCATGGCTTGGGGGCACTGGGCTCCCTCAGCAGATGCGTGTGCAGGGGGCAAGGCTCCTGTGTGTAGAGGGAAACTGTGACAGCATTGAGGATACCTTTCCTTGGGAGTTCCTGGCTTTCGGATGCCCACGCAGCTGGCAGGTGTGTCTGAGCATGCACTAGTTTCTCTACAAAGCAAGACCCTGCATGGCCAAGGCTTGGAGGACCTGGAGCTGAGGCTGGTTGCTGCTGGGGACACATGTGCATACCCTTGCTCATGGAATTCCTGGCACTGGGACATCATAGTCTCTGATACAGAAGAAAGGAAGTGCTGTGGCTCAGATTCCAACTCAGCTCGCACAGCCTGGGACCCCCGAAAGGCATCTGGACAAGTGCAAGGTGCAGCTCCAGGTGGCACCCCCTGGAGTTGTCCATCCCGGCTCGGCATCCTCATTTATGGTATCTTGTTTCTTCCTTGCTACAGCTCCCAGAGGGAAGGCATGTGGTCATCTGTGTCAGTCGGGTCCTCCAGGAAGCAGGTGCTGAGATGGGGTTGGAGATGCAACAGGTTTATTAGGGGTAAAGTCTATGGAAGATAACAGAGGAGGAAGTGATTGGGCAGGGAGAGCCCCAGACACTAATGAGAGCTCACAAAGTTTCAGCCAACCTATTGGGGAGCTCCGCAGTAGAAATTGCCCACAAGAGGAGTCCAGGTTAGGCACAAACGGCCAGGTCCTGGGCCCCCTGCCATGCACAGTCGCTGGCTGACGAATGCCTGGGAGGATCCTGGCTTCATTCAGCCGGAAAGCTCCTTGCACCTCAACAGCAATTCTAGAAGGGAGGCCTGAGCACCTTCATCGCAGCTTCATGATCCATTTCACAGATGCAGACGCCAGCGCCCAGAAATGTCAACGACCCTCCCAAAGGCACATGGCTAGCACATGGCAGAGCCAGGCTGGCATGGGGGCGTCTGATCTCAATGCCATGCTCCTGTCAGCCCCAGAGTGACTCTTGGCTGCTAAGATGCCCTTTGCTACTGCTGGGCAGGACTCTGGGACATGTTTCCCTTCCATCCTCCAGGGACAGTGACAAGGTGGCCTGACAGAGTGCCCAGGTCCCTGCTGAGCCCCAGCCAAAGATGCTGTCCCTGGGAAACATGAGTAGGGACAGCCCATGTCACTCTTCAGTCTTTCCAAATCTCAGGAAACTCTTGGGTAGAGAAGCCACTTCGATGTGGCAGCTTCATTTCTGGCAGGGATTCATCAAAAGTCCACAGTGTTTCCTGCTCTTTCCAGGCCCCCTGTCTGTCTGGGGTCACCCAGGGCCATCTGTCTGTCACCACAGAGGTGATCCTCAGCATTCCCACACCGCTCAAGCCTCCTGCCCAAAAATCCGTGGGTTTTTTTTATTTGCTATTCACCTCTTCCCTCCCTTAGACATGAGGATACTTAGGGGCTGAATGCAGACCCTCACAGGTCCTGGGGCTCCACACTGCCACTTAGTGCACAGAGAGTGGGTGCCCAACCCTGACCCTCCCAGCACCTGTCCTCAGGCCCAGCAGTGGGAGGGAGTACATGACGAGTGCAGGGGGACAGCAGTCACTGGGTGGAGGAGGGGGAATAGGTGGCCGAGAGCCCATCCTGAAATGTGGGGAGGGAGGGAGGGGCAGGGTTTCCAAGCAACCAGCTCATGCTCTATTGTCCCAGGGGACTTCACTCACAACACATGAGTTCAAAGGTAAAACATTATTAAGGATGTCAAGGCAGCAATTGCAGAGTAGTAACCTCTAGTACAGTAAACTTCCTTCTGAGCACAGAGCCCTGTGCAACTGCACTGGTCTACTGCCATAAAAGCTAGCTTTTTCTGGAAGGCTTTAAAAATGTCCAATGCGCCTGTAATCCCAGCATGTTGGGAGGCTGAGGCTGGTGGATCTCTCGAGGTCAGGAGTTCGAGACCAACCTGGCCAACACGTGAAACCCCATCTCTACTGAAAATACAAAAGTTAGCCGGGCATGTTGGTGGGTGCCTGTAATCCCAGGTACTTGGGAGTCTGAGGCAGGAGAATCACTTGAACCTAGGAAGCGGAGGTTGTAGTCAGCATCGTGGGCAATAAAGTGACCCCATCTCAAAAAGAAAAAAAAAGTTACCCTTTCTGTCCTTGTACTTATGTGTCCATGTATACTCTGCCCCTCCACTCTCCCTCCATAGTCCCCGGAGGACAGGACCCTTTCTGTTCTGTTCACTGAGGTCCTCCCAGATCAGTGCTGGACACACGGTTGGAGCCAGTAACTATGTGGTGGAGGAAAATCAGAGGTCAGGTTTGGCGTTGGGGTTGTGAGTCACAGTCGAAAGGATGACTTACAAGTGGCCCAACTGGAGAGAGAACTATAGGGCTGGCTGCAGTGGAAAGTTGCTGCCAAATGCCCGTCTCGTTCCATAACCCTCTCTTGGTGCGGTAGCAGTGCACACAAGTGTCCCAGAGGGACAATGACGGCTGCTTCAGCTTGAATCACAAGGGAGGAGGTAGGGTGTTGGATACACTCAATTATCACCCCAAACCCTATCATCACTCATAATCTGCCTGAGATAAATCACAGGCAGGTAATTATTATGTCAGGCCAAGTAGCAGAGAGAAGTTCTAAAATAGCAGTCAAAGAACTTCCTGGTTAATTCAAATCCATCCTAACTCCCTCCAGGGGACAAAAGTGCTTTGGGTGTAGAATTGACCAGGCGGAGAGAAATACGATTGCCTGATGCAAAATGGGAACTCCTGGACTTAATGTTTCTCTCTGTCAAGTTTCAGAATAGCACACCTGTCAGAAACCCTAAATCAATGATCCACCATCCGGGGTAAATCATACTGCGGGGACGTCCTATTTTCTTGGTGTCAAAACCAACCTCCCCAGCCTGCTCGCCAGACCGTGTCCACTTCTGCTCCGCCCAGGCCTCTGGACCCAATTAGTCCTGCCTGCTTGGCTTCCCACACCTGTACTTCTTCTCCCATCCAAATGCCACCAATGCCCAGCTCAAGCCACCTGGCCCCCAAACCTTCTATGCCCAGGCCCATCCCTGGATCCAGCTTAAGCAATTCCACTTCCTGTCCCCACCCCAAAAGGCCAATGCTGGGTTTATCCATCCCTGAACTGGTCACAACCCCAGATCTGTGGCTCTCCTAGAACTGGGTCTCCCTGTTCTTATCCTTTTGGCTTCTGGAGCCAGCTCTTCTGCTGGGCAACAGAAACTGCTTTGGATTCACTTAAGCCAGAAGAGTGGAGGTGGGTTTACTGGAAAGATGCTGTTTGTGGGGAGGTCTCTTGGGGTGCCAAGGAGCAGAACACCCAATCCACCTGGGCTGAGTAGACCCCTGTCCAGGGCAGGCTGGCCTCAGGTGGGGCTGGATTCAGGCACAATCTCTGGGCTCTGGCTGACTCTGTGGACGACTTTCCTAGGCTCTTCATGGTGGCAGAGTGGTTGCTTACACCTGTCCAAGTGCGGGTCCACTTGGACATGGCAGACGATTACTCCAAGTTGATCAGACAAAATCCCTGGGCTAGGGCCAGGTGCAGTAGCTTATGCCTTTAATCTCAGCACTTTGGGAGGCCGAGGTGGGTGGATCACCTGAGGTCAGGAGTTCAAGATCAGCCTGGCCAACATGGTAAAACCCGTTTTTACTAAAAAAAAAAAAAAAAAAAAAAAAATACAAAAATTAGCCAGGCGTGGTGGCAGGCACTGTAGTCCCAGCTACTCGGGAGGCTGAGGCAGAAGAATCGCTTGAACTGAGGAGGCGGAAGTTGCAGTGAGCTGAGATCACACCATTGCACTCCAGCCTGGGTGACAGAGTGAGACTCCATTTAAAAAAAAAAAAAAAAAACCCTGGGATTAGTCTTCATGAGGCCTGACTATGTGACCAGAGGCACATGCCCACCCCAGGGCCAATCCTGGTGGCCACAGGAGAGCAGTGTTCTCATGGGCAGAGGCCCTGGGTCACAGGCTGCTGCCTAGGTGGACGGGTGCAGCTCCACCTGCAGCTCATAGACTGAGAACATGGGAGTAGTGATTCCCACGGGTCAATCAGGGCACCAACAAGAAGGAATGGGTGGTGGGCAGCTCCAGACCAACAAACACCGTGAAGTTGGCTCCCTGGACCAGAGAGAATGCTGAACAAAATCAGAATGGCCTGGAGGCTGGAGTTTTGGGGTTTTCCTCTCCCTGGGACTGGCCATGAATAAGGCACTCAACTTCACCACCTCTGGTTCCTGGAAGAGAAAATCCACTTGGCCAGTTCTGAATCACAGGTGCTGCGGCCAGGGCCTGGCTGAGTCTTGGGTGCATTTCCAGAGAAGGGAGAAAAGGTTTTGAGAGCCAGGAGACATCCTCCCAGCAGCTGCTAAAATGTGGATGTTGCTACTGTTTTTTTGTTTTTAGACGGAGTCTTGCTCTGTTGCCCAGGCTAGAGTGCAGTGGTGAGATCTCGGCTCACTGCAACCTTTGGCTCACTGCAACCTCCGCCTCCCAGGTTCAAGCTACCCCAGCCTCCTGAATAGCTGGGATTACAGGCGCCTGCCACTGTGCCCATCTAATTTTTGTATTTTTAGTAGAGACGGAGTTTCACCATCTTGGCTAGGCTGGTCTTGAATTCCTGACCTTGTGATCCACCCGCCTCGGCCTCCCAAAGTGCTGGGATTACAGGCATGAGCCACTGCACCCTGCCGGATGTTGCTACTGTTGCAACGCAAGCCACCTTAACTTTTTGTTTACCCCACATTAGAAATTAAACAATTTTCCTTTCAATGTCACCAGTATGTGATGCAATTTCATGATGATGATTTATCTGAGCAGAAAATTGCCCTTGGTATCTATCCTACCCTCCCCTGCTCTGGAGGGTATAGCTGAAGCCACAGCAGGGATGCGGGCAGGTAGGGAGTGGGAGTTGGCGAGTTGCCCATTTTCTCCTTCCCTGGGGTCAGGAGGGAAAAAAAAGCCATTAATTTTGTTGTGATGAAAACCCCATCTCTACTAAAAATACAAAAATTAGCCAGGTGTGGTGGCAGGTGCCTGTAATCCCAGCTACTTGGGAGGCTGAGGCGGGAGAATCGTTTGAACCCGGGAGGAGAAGTTGCAGTGAGTTGAAACAGCACCACTGCCCTCCAGCCTGGGCAACAGAGTGAGACTCCATCTCAAAAAAAAAAAAAAAAAAAAAAACCCACAGATAAATTTGGAGAGAACTTGAATCTTTACAATAGCGAGTCTTCTCATCTGGGAAAGGCCCATTTCTGTCTGAGAACATCCAGGATGTTCTCAGCTCCAGCCCCTCTCCCCCACCATCCCAGGAATAGCAGTGACCTTTTGTACATACGCCTTAGTCCCTCATCCTCCAGATACATTTAAGCGCTTTGTCTCAGGCCTCCTTGCCAAGCCCACATCTGCCACCAGCCTCGTGTCCGCTCCTCCCCAGCCTCAAATCCTGCGCTGGCTGGATTTAGGAACTTGGGCGGCATGTTCCTCCACACCTCCAGGCTGCGGTTCACCGGCATGCTCCTCCTGTCTCATCTACCAGGGATTCCTATCTGTCCCTTACGTTGTTTCCCTCTCTGTAGAGCCAAGCAGGAGGGGCCACGTTCACCTTTCGGCTCGGTGCCCCACCCCCATCCCCCAGTTGCTCACTTACGTGCACAAGTTCGTCTTGCTGCACCAGTGAGTCTTCTCCTCCATGCTCACCCAGTCTTCCTTGGATCCCCAGGTGTCATCCTGGGTGTGGCCGGTGGTGGGTGCTCAGTAAACACATGCTGGATGGAAGGGGAGACAGCATCACTGTGGGGGGGTTGGGGGGTGAGGGGGGCGGCGACTGTGTTTCCACCAGCCCTCAGTAGGATCTTTTTTTTTTTTTTTTTGAGACGGAGTCTTGCTCTGTCGCCCACGCTGGAGTGCAATGGTACAATCTCAGCTCACTGCAACCTCCGCCTCCCGGCTCCAAGCGATTCTCCTGCCTCAGCCTCCCGAGTAGCTGGGACTACAGGCGCCCAACACCACTCCCAGCTAATTTTTGTATTTTCAGTAGAGATGGGGTTTTGCCATGTTGGCCAGGCTGGTCTCATACTCCTGGCCTCAGGTGATCTGCCCGCCTTGGCCTCCTAAAGTGCTGGGATTACAGGTGTGAGCCACCTTGCCCAGCCCTGGATTGAGAATGTTCTAAAGACAAGAGTTTTTGGGAACGCTGCAGCAGGAGACTTGCAGGTGTGCAGAGGGCTCTTGGGGGCACCATGAGCAGCTGGAGGTGACCCCTCTCCCCACATGTCTTAAACAAGGGTACTTGGCCAAGACAGTACGACTGGAAATAAAGACAACGAAAAGCAGTCCAAAGATTAGAAAGCAAGAGACAATATTATCATTCTTGGCAGAGAATGTTTATATTTACCCAGAAAGTCCAAGGAGGATTCGTTGCAAAACAGAACTGCTAAGAAAGCCTGGAAAAGTGGCCTGATAAAGACCTGCATGCCAGGGACGAGCTGACTGGAAAATAAAATGGAAAAGGCCTCATTCACAGCATCAATAAAGTGATAAATGACACCAGCTTGACATGAAACAGGCCAGACCCATACAAAGAAAAAGAGAAAACCATAAAAAGGGCAAAAAGATGCGCCTCGTTAGAGAGAAATGGTTCTTCCCCAGATGGGAAGACCCGCTAATGTGAAGATTCAAGTTCTCTCCAACTTTACCTGTGTTTTTATTGCAATTCCAATGGGAAAATAATTCCAAAAACATTTTCGCCGGTGTTTGACAGAAAAATGCTTATGTTCCTCAAAAAGAGGAGGTACAGGCCGGGCGCAGTGGCTCATGTCTGTAATCCCAACACTATAGGAGGCTGAGGCAGGTGGATCACTTGAGCCCAGGCTGGCTAACATGGCGAAACGCCGTCTCTACTAAAACTATAAAAATTAGCTGGGCGTGATGGTGTGTGCCTGTAGTTCCAGCTATTCCGGAGGCTAAGGCAGGAGAATTCCTTGAACCTGGGAGGCAGAGGTTTCAGTGAGCCGAGATCATGCCACTGCCCTCCAGCCTGGGCAGTAGAGGTGTGGTAGGGCTGAGGGGCATTGCCATAACCCTGTGTGCATGCCTGAAGGGACAGGGAGGGGACTTCCTCTCCAGCTGCCTAGAGGAATATTGTAGCCAGCTCTCTTAGCAAAGCCACACAGTCACCGTGGGCTTGGGAAGTGTGGGGGCACCTCCTGTGTAGTGTTGGCTCTGAGAGGCTCGGGCCTTAGTGCTGTTTCCCCCTGGTGGGGGTCCCTGGACAAATGATGTTGCCAGCGGTGTGTTCCAAAACCACCACAGCGGGAGGGATGAGCGTCTCCTGCAGGTCATGACACTCCAGGCTGGGCAGCATCAGAGAACAGAGCATGGCTGTGGGCCCTGGGGAAGGGGACCTGTCTTAGTCTGTGTGGGCTGCTATAACAAAATGCCTTAAACTAGGTGGCTTATAAACAACAGAAATTTATTTTTCACAGTTCTGGAGGCTGGGAAGTCCAAGATCAAGGCCCAGGCAGATTCGGTGTCTGGTGAGAGCACGTTTTCTGGTAGAAGGTGGTGCCTTATATGGTGGAAGGGGTCAGGGAGCTCTTTGGAGCCTCTTTTATATGGGCACTCATCCCATTCACCTCCCACAGGCCCGATTTCTAACACCATTACATTGGTGATTAGGTTTCAACATATGAATTTGGAGGGGAGTGACTGAACATCCAGATCACAGCAGGACCTAATTGGCTGAGCCCAACTCACAAACTAGACTTGCGAGATGGCTATCTGCCAAGGTCTCCTTGGCCCTGACCGAGCAGAGGGGGCTCAGTAGGGCTCTCGAGGGTCTCAGCATTGTGAAGAGCTTGGGGGAGAAGGGTAGGGCAGGGCAGGAGGATGGCGAGGGCCTGGCTGTTGGCTACAGAGTGACCTCTGTCCCCCCACCCTCTCCCGCGGCTTCCTAGGGCTGGGAGGCAGAGCCTGGAGTCTTCTCTGGTCTGCAGCTCCTTTGTTGTGTGACCTGAACTATGCTTCTGCTTGGTGCCTCAGTTTCCCCATTGGTAACTGGGGCGTTGACTGGATTTCAGGGCTCAACTGGGCTCCCTTTCTCGGCCGGTGGAAATTGCCATCTTATGAAGGGGAACCTGGATGCTGCTGGCTGGGAGCGCTGGGCGGACCAGGCCACAGCCGAAGGCCCAGGAGAGATGGAGAGAGGCTCCATCCTGAGTGGGGCTCTTCTAGGTCCTGGAGTCTCAGGCCACTCATGCCACTACAGAGGGAAAGACAGGGGCTACACAGGGAGGGCTTGGACCAATGAGGGGGTCAGGGTTCCCAACCCCACATCACGCCTTCCCGTGAACCTGGAGATCTCTACTGTCCCAACAGGCCTGGAACAGCTGTTGGCATCAAGGCCTTGCACCCATGACCCAGAGAGCTTCCCCTCTCCCTCCTTCCAGCCCGCTGCTTCCATGCTAGATTCGGGGCCATTTTGCCGCAGGATTCATGGGAGGGCCGAGAGGGAGCTGCCGGCTTTTCCACCTCCGAGCCAAGGTTACTCTCAGATTCATGGGAAGCCATAAACCCGCGCCCTAGTTGTGCTCTAATTGAAGCGATTTGTATTGTGACTAAAATAATCAGAGACAATTTTATTGGTATATTTTAAAAAATAATTACAGCGCATATATTTAAGTTACATAACTGCAGTGACAATTTGATTGGGTTCCCCAGGGCCCCAACTTGAAGAGCCTGTGTGGGAGTGGCCCCATCCCTGCCTTCAGCACCCTCCACCTCCCCCAAATCTCGGGCAGAGGTGATGTTGACAGATGCAGTCCCCAAGGCCTGGAGCCTTGGTCAGGGACTTTCCAGTGGGCATGTCTTAAAAATTTTGGGGCAGCCATGCCAGCCCAACGACTCCAAAGCGCCGTAGGGAGGTGGGGAAGAGATGGAGTGGGGCTCTGGAGTCTGGCTCAGCTCTGGCCTTTGTGGTTGGTGTCTGTGCCCTGCCATCCAGCATGCAGTCACTGACCTTCTTCTGTTCACCCCATTCTTCTCTTGGGACCTCCTGCCTTTGTCCTCCTGCTTCTGAACAGCTGACTGTCCCCAAAGCTCCGGGGTTGACCAATCAGAGCATGGCATTCTCCAGCCATGGTGATTGGTTCAGGGCTAAGCACATGACCCAATCAGAGCCAATGACATTGCACATGCCCCAGATGGACTCCCGAGTGGATGGGGATCTGGAGCCGCAGGCTGCCATCTTGCCCCACGTGGGCACTGGAGAATGGGGCTAGTGTAGAGAAGACCCTGGCAGAGAGAAGTGGATGGGACAGGGTCCTGGTGGCATCATTTGAGATTCTGAACCTGGAGCTGGGGCTGCTCCCAGAGTTTTTGGATATATGAGCCAATACATCCCATTTTGGCTTAAACCTGCTGTAGCTGTAGGACTGTGACCAAGAGTTCTATTTCTATGAGTCCCGCAAGCTTGTTTCCCCACCTCTGAAGGGAGAGAGTAATCACTCCCGTGGTCTGTTATAGGTCGTCATTGTCTGTGTATAGTAGAGATATCTTGGTGTATAGCACCGAGCACAGGACTTGGACAGAGTTAACCACTCAATAAACAGCAGCCATGGCTGTCGTCAGGAGCATTGTGGAGCACTGGATGCTGTCGCTGGTATAAGGTGTGGGCAGAGGAGACAGGGAGAGGTTACCAGGCAATGTCCCAGCCCAGAAGGAGGCCCTGCCCCACATGCTTATGGGTGGCAGAAGCACAGTTCCTGCTGGCTCAGCAGTGCCTCCTTGCCTTCTTCCATCAGGGCCCCTCCTGCGCAGCCAGGGTCCCGTACTGTGCCCAAACCAGTTCTGCATTGTTCCTCCCCAAATAGCACAGGCTGGAAGGAAGGAGCTAGGGAAGTGAGGAGGGGCTGGGGAGGGGGAAGGGCAGCGGCCATAGCTCCAGCACAGTAGGATCTGACTATGGGCGGGAGAGCCTGGATCACGGGGTGCTCTGGTGCCCAGCTTGGCTCCTTCCTCTTAGCGATCGCGTCAGCTCTTTGCTGGGCTGTTGGATGCCTCAGTGTTCCCAGGCAAATCCCCCTGGAGCCCTACCTTTGGAGCTGAGCTGTGTCTGGACTGCACATCCACCAGCCCCGCACCACCACCGGGCACTGAAGACCAAAAGCGGATCCAAACTCCCACCCGCTCTGAGCAGGTTTTCTCTCCTACGGCAGCCTTCACCCGGAAGCCACAGCTGTTAAAGCTGCTAGCGGATGGTGAGGGCCTTGTGATTCTGCACCCAAGAAAGACTTCTCTTCACTGGCTTCAAACCGTCTTAGTCTTAGATAGCAGCACGGGCCTCGGGGATAGCCCCCAGGTCTACCTTGTGGGAATGACACCTTCCACTCCTGGAGGCTTGTCCCATGAGTCCACTAATAGGGGAAGGGCAGAAAGGAGCGCTGGGGCCGAAACATTCAGCTGGCTCTTGGATCCCCAGGCCCTCCTGACTGCACAGTTTAGTGGAGACATGCAAACTCGCCCAGTTGCACACACATGTACACATATGCACACGCACACACACACACGCACACTTTCACATGGGCATGTCACACATACACATGTGCGTGCTCACACCCACGCACACTCTCACATGGGCTTGTCACACATACACACATATGTGCGTGCTCACACCCACACACACTCTCACATGTGCACAATTGCACACATGCACACTCTCACAGGGGCATGTTCACACCCATGCACACTCTCACATATGCATAATTGCTCACATCGGCATGGTCGTACACATGCATATTCACATTGTGGACACTTACACACACACACACACACACTCCTACACATGTCCACACTCCTATGCATGCTCTCACATGAACCAAAGTACTTGCCTCTTCTGCCTATAGCAGAGCAGAAGTGCGTCAGTTGATGCCCGGTGGTGTTTCTCAGGATCCATGCATCCCAGGTACTGTGTGTTGTCAGCCGGGAGATTGCCTGCTCCTGTGTGGCTGCGTTCTCACCAGTCCTGAAGGTCCTTATAAATATTGGTGCCACCCATCTTGTAGGACATTCTGTGCCCGGCCCCAGGAGCCTCAGCAGAGGTCCCCTGATTTCAAACATTCTTTTCTGTCATTAGAGCTTATGTTCCACAGATGACTTTGAAAATCCTGCCACCTTCACAGGCCCAGACATGACGGTGCAGAGGACATCAGGACCAGCAGGACATAAAACCCTCACGATCACAGGGAGAAAGTCAGATCCCGGGCGCCTGACACAGCCAAGCCCTGCTCTCAACATGTGTATGACAATGGGTGTGATAGAGGTGCCCCCTGCCTCTGGGTCTGGGTTACATGCCCCCCTTCTTTGAGTCCTAGAGGGAACAGCCTGGCAGTGGGCACACCCCTTCCTCTCCCAGCAATGACCTGGCAGACCCCCTTCCCCCAGTGATGGCCTTAGGGATTCCCAGCCATCACCCCTCCCTCCAGGAACCCCTCATCCCATCCTTCCATAGGGCCACCACACAGACAGGCCCCCTTGACCTTTCCCACCACGCTCTGCACAACTAGGATGGGCTTTGCCCCACCCAAAGCACTGCATGCCCGCCTCCCCATTGTCACAGTAGGTACAGGACATGGGTCTACTAGATCTTAGACACTACAGTCAGTACATACCAATTCATTCCCGGAAGACCTCCCTTCCCCACCCCGGTGTCACTGAGCCACTTCCTCCAGCACAGCCCCACGGAGGGAGGCCCTTTTGTGTCTTGCCCATCAGCTGGCTGGCCAGATCTGCTCAGCTCTTCCCTGACTCAAGAAAAACAAGAGAGCTTTATTAGTCCGTTTTCATGCTGCTATAAAGAACTGCCTGAGACTGGGTAATTTATAAAGGAAAGAGGTTTAATGGCTCACAGTTCAGCATGGTTAGGGAGGCCTCAGGAAACTTACAATCATGGCAGAAGGCAAAGGGGAAGCAAGGCACCTCCTTCACAAGGCAGCAGGAAGAAGCGCCGAGCACAAGGGGAAGAGCGCCTTATAAAACCATCAGATCTCGTGAGAACTCATTCACTATCACGAGAACAGCATGGGGGAAGCTGCCCCCATGATTCAATTACCTCCACCTGGTCTCTGCCGTGATACATGGGGGTGTAAGGATTATAGTTCAAGATGAGACTTGGGTGGGGACACAAATCCTAACCATATCAAGTGCTCTGTGGTCCCAGATAAGCCAAGAAACCTTCGTGGAGGAGGCCACCCCCTCCCTTGGCCTCCAGACCCAGTAGGAGGCCTAGGTCAGGATGGAAGTGTCCCTTAAGGGGGCTGGCATGGATGTCACATGTGCCATGGCACACCCTGAGGGTAGGCAGCCTTGAGCAGTGGGCAGGGAGCTGGGCCTGCAGGAACATAGAGCCCTGAGGTCTCACCCTTGGATCCTTGATCTGGGCTCCTCAGGGGCTCTGGGAGAAAGCCCCTGTCCCCTGCTGGTGCTGGTGGTGTGGTACAGATAACCTGGAAACCCTAAAAGAAGCAGGGATGGAGGGAAAGTTGCTGAGAGGTGATCAGAGAAGCTGTTATGCAGACTGGGAGCCAGGGAGGTGCAAGGGGAGTCCAGATGGGGGCTGCAGGAGGGACAGACAGACAGCAGACTGGGTCACCCCCAGGCTCCCCTTCTGGACCCCCCAGGAAACGAATAGGTCCAGCCCAAAAGGGGCTCTGGGAAGACTGCTCCCGGCACCTCTGTGCTGCCAGCCCCAAAGGCACCCACCCCCACACACCCCGAATCTCCACTCCTTGTTTGCAGGAGGAAACTGAGGCCCAGGGACCTGGAGATGTGTCTGCTCCAGGTCACACTGTGGGCTGTAGGGGTCCAGAACCCAGACCTGTGGACTGCACCAGGCTCTAGCCAATGACTGCTCCAAACCACTGTACCTCCCCAGCCCTCCAAAGTTCTCATCTGAAAAATGGGGCATCAGGTCTGAAGGTTTTCAATGCCCCTTCTGGCTGGAATATCAGAGTTTTGGGACCTCTCTCTCCAGGTCCTCATGAGTCCAGCAGGAGCTCTGGTAGGTCCAGGGTCCCCTCCTTCCCTCTGCTGCCACTGCTCAGCACCCAACCCTTTTTAAAATGAGCTCTGTGAGTTACAGAAGTAATCCCTGCTTGCGTGTTAGCGTGTTTCAGACAGCACAGAAGGGTTCAAGGTGGAAGCTGAAAGTACTCCCCAGTCTCCCCCACAACCCGCAGCCCACCTCTGCTAGGTCCCACGTGGCCTTTGGGAAATGTATGCACTGTCCCCTCTTCCCATAGAAGCCAGAAGAGAAGTCTGGAATCAGTGAGCCAGGTACAGCTCTGAGCCCAGGCCCAGAGATCCCACACTCATGCCAGCCCCTGACCACGCCAGCCCCCTCCCTGTGCCAGCCACCGCCCCTCCATCTATGCAGGCCCCCTACCACCAAGCCCATCGATAGGGGCTCATTATTCTGTCCTGTCTCCCTAGGATGGGGCAGAGTGACAGCTGTTCCGTGTTTAATTACCGATGGGCTGAGGCTATGCCAACTCATGAATAAAATTACAGTTGTTCTGCAATGCAAATATTGCGGGCCTCCGTCTGAGGGTGCGTGCGGGGCTGATCTTCATTGGCTGACTTTTTTAATGAAAAAAGTTTTATTACATTTTAAAGAACATTCATAATGATGAAATTCGCACACCTCAAGATTTATACAGCACTGCAAACAAGTGGCAGGAGAAAGGGAGTTATTTATAACTTCAAATAGGCTCCTATCCTCTGGTTGCATTGTTTTAGGGTGCAGAGCATTTTTAGCTGATAATTACTTTAATGGTAAATGAGAAACTTAGAACCAAATATGGGAAGTGTCTAAACAAGGAGAAGCCTCAGCTAAGATGGGGGCGAGTTGACCTTATGGGTGGGGAGAAAGAAAAGGGAGCTCGCTCTCGCCAAGGCTCATGGGATAAGAACACATGGCAGACATTCAGCACTGGCAGAGGTTTGCCATCTGCAGGTGCCCACTGGGCACAGGTTCAGTTTATGGCGAATGAACGTGGAGACGTGACATCCTCCTGTCAGAGCCGCGACCGCGGGGCTTTCTCCTCCCATGGTCGCTGTGGGATATCGTTCTGTGTGGTGGATCCATGCTTTGTGTGACTGGAAATCTCTTCTGAGCACAGCTGGATGGGTGATAATGCAAACTTTCGATTCCATCATCTAAATCCATACAGCTAGGAATACAGAACATCTGATTTGATTTCCCCTTGTTCTAAGAAAACGGAGCTTCCCAGGGAAGGCGGGCATTTCTTGCTGAATGGGACTGGGGGTGGCATTTCCTTTGCTAAACCTTCCCTGCAGATCTTTCCCTCTGAGGACGCAGCTGAGCTCAAGAACAGTATAGCTGAGAGAGGCTTCTCCAGCTGGCCCTGGTCCCCATCTCTAAACAGAACAGAACCTGCTTCAACTTAGCACCGTCGACACATTCATTCGTTCATTCATTTTGCCGACATGTGTTTATTGAAAGCTTATTACGAGCCAGGCTCCTGGCACATTCGGATGAGGAGGATGTAGTCTGTGGCCTCCAAAAGCAACTGAACAGGCAAGACCTATTCCCAGAAAAAACTGAGCCTCACTAAACATCAGTGTGACAAGGACAGTAATGGAGGTATAAATGCCCAGGGACAGGGACAGCAGAGAAGAGGACCTGGCTGTGTCTGGGGGTGGAGAGGTCAGAGAAGGGGCCATGTGAGCCAGCCTTGAAGGATGCAGAGGTGTTTGGAGTGGATGCATGCTTGGCAGGGCAGCCGAGTGACCATCAAAGGCATCCTCCAGCTTGAGGTCTGTGGGAGGGAGGGGGACTTTGAGTGTCTGGAGCACAGGGTGGCGTCTATGTTGGGGTGCAATTGGGATGTGGTGGAGTGTCAGGCAGAGGAGCCTCACCTCCTTCCTGGGGCATCTCTGCTGCTTAGAGCTGGGGTTCAGAGGCTCTGGAGGCTGCATGGAATGCCTATAGATGGTGCGGGCAGGGAGGGCATCTGGGATAGGGATTGGGCCAGCCAGTAGGCACATGAAACAGTTAGAAAGATAAATCAGTGACTCCTGCTTCTCTTCTCTTGGAGGTCAGCCAAGCCTGGGTGTCTCCTGTTCATTCAGCAAAAGACCTCATCCCGGAACAAGCGTGCAAAAGGAGACAGGGCAGGATTCCAAACCAGCTGCAAGGCTCCCTCTCAGTGTCCTTCTCCACTTTGGCATGTCTGTGCGTGCATGCTGGCTTCTGCGCATGGGTTTACATGTGTGTATGTCTCTGTATATGTTTGTGTGTGTATACTTAGTGTGTGCTTTCATGTGTGTTCATGCCTGTGCATGCATGCTGGCTTCTGCACATGGGTTTACATGTGTGTATGTCTCTGTATATGTGTGTGTGTACTTCAGTGTGTGTTTTCATGTGTGTGCATGCCTGTGCATGCTTGTGTCTGTGCTGAGTGTACATGTGTCTGTGCATGTTTGTGTATGTGCAGATATGTGTGATGTGCTCATATCTGTGTGAGCGTGTGTACGTGTCCGTGTATGTATGTCAAGCACAAGGGTGTGTGCTTGTGTGAATGTGCACTGATGTATGCATTTAAGGATTTGTGTATGTTCGTGTTTGTGGATGTTCGTGTGTGTGTGAGGGTGCATGCTCATTAGGGGGTCTGTGCCTAGACCAGATACCTGTTTTTTTTTTGTTTTTTTGTTTTGTTTTTGAGATACAGTCTCACTATTGTCACCCAGGCTGGAGTTCAATGGTGCAATCATGGCTCACTGCAGTCTCTAACTCCTGGGCTCAAGCGATCCTCCCATCTCAGCCTCCTGAGTAGCTGAGACTACAGGCGTGAACCACCGTATCTGGCTAATTTTTAAACTTTTCATAGAGAAGGGGGTCTCACTATGTTGCCCAGGCTGGTCTCAAACTCCTGGCCTCAAGCAGTCCTCCCACCTCGGCCTCCCAAAGTGCTGGAATTACGTACAGGAGTGAGCCACCGCACCCAGCCCAGACACTGAAATTTTTAAAATTAGTCTGACACTCTGGAACCCACACAGTCTGACACCACCACTGGAGATTCTAAAGTGAATCCCATACAGCCACGCACGCAGTCCATGCCCTTGGGTGGCTTGGGTCCCTGAGGTCCCCTTGGCGAGGGGAAGAAAACGGAAGCCTAAATAACAGCGGCTTCCTTGTGGAGCAGCCCAGGCCAGGCTCGGGGGGTGTGGGGGTAAGAGGATGTCTAAGGACAGCCAGGCTGGTCCTGTGCTCACCCAGAGCCAGAAGTGAGGGAGCGCCAGCCAGGTCCGGGGCAGCCTCAGGGGCCCTGAAGATGGGAAGGGTGCCCAGATGCCCGTGGTACCTGGGAGTGCACATGAGTGTGTGTGTACATATATGTGAGTGTGCAGGTGTGCATATCTGTGTCAGTGTGAATAAACACATATGTGTATTTGTGTTTATTCAACAGATAGGTATGTTGGTGCCTGTATATGTGCACATGTGACCTGTGTTTCCTGACCCAGGAACAACTATCTCTTGACCAAAGTTAACCAAAGTCTCATGGAAGAGGTGGGGATGGGGCAGGGAGGAAACGGCAGATATCCCACTCCTATCCTTCCCCACAGCAGCCCTCTGACCTGCCAGCGTCAGAGCCATCAGGAGACAAGCCATCCTACTAGCTCGAGAGAGTGGCCAGTGGGCATCGGGTATACTCCAGGGCACTCTGTGGGACGGGAGTTCATTGTCAGCACCGGAGGCCTGTTTTATTTATTTTTTTTCTTTTCTTTTGAAACAGGGTCTCGCTATGTTGCCCAAGCTGGGGTGCTGTGGCACAATCATGGCTTATTGCAGTCTTGACCTCCCAGGCTGAAGCAATCCTCCCACCTTAGCCTCTCTGGTAGCTGGGACAACAGGTGCACGTGCCACCATGCCCAGCTAATTGTTGTATTTTTTTTTAAGAGATGGAGTTTTGCCATGTTGCCCAAGCTAGTCTTCAACTTCTGGGCTCAAGCAATCCAACTGCCTCAGCCTCCCAAAGTGCAGAGATTACAAGTGTGAGCTGCCAAGTCCAGCCCTTTTCCCTTCTTAATGGCTTACTTGGGGTTTCAATGATGACAGGGTCATTATTGGGTTTCAGGAACCTTCCTTAAGCGGCTGAAAGAATCCGTTGAGCTCTGCTTCCTCTTCCCTCTTCCAGGCTGAAGGAGCTGGAGGGGCCTGGGGCCTCTCTGGGGGAGGCCAGGGGGATTTGGTGATTAAGTGAATGGAATCTGCCCATTGTGGTAAAAATAGCGGAGCTGCGGTTGGTGGAGGCACAGAAGCCCGGCCGAATGGACCAAGGGGTGTTCGGGATGGAGGAAGTCCAGTTCTGATGATTTATTGAGGTGTACACAGGAACCTTCAGAACAAAGACCCAAAGATGCAGAAAATGTTGTCCATTTTTCTGCTTAGGTTCAACAACGTATGGACAGTCATGTCGAAACAGGATTGGACAACAAGGGCTGATAGACTGAATGGCAAAACCCAGCCAGGCCTGTCTATCTAGATTCTTCTTGGCCTCTCTAAGCAGCGTTCCTTTCTTCTGGGTAGGGGGCAAGGCCCCTTCTGGAATGGCGGGGGGGTCTCGTGACCTACAGTCAAACAAGGTAGGTCAGAGAATGTGCAGGTTTGTTACATAGGTATACATGTGCCATGGTGGTTTTCTGCACCTATCAACCTGTCATCTAGGTTTTAAGCCCTGCTTGCATTAAGTATTTGTCCTAATGCTCTCTCCCTCCCCTTGCCCCCCAACCCCTAGACAGGACCTGGTGTGTGTTGTTCCCCTCCCTGTGTCTATGTGTTCTCATTGTTCAGCTCCCACTTATGAGTGATAACATGTGGTATTTGGTTTTCTGTTCCTGTGTTAGTTTGCTGAGGATGATGGTTTCCAGCTTCATCCATGTCCCTGCAAAGGACATAAGCTCATTCTTTTTTATGGCTGCATCATATTCCATGGTGTATATGTGCCACATTTTCTTTATCCAGCCTATCATTGATGGGCATTTGGGTTGGTTCCAAGTCTTTGCTATTGTAAATAGTGCTGCAACAAACATATGTTGTGCATGTGTCTTTATAATAGAATGATTTATAATCCTTTGGCTATATACCCATTAATGGAATTGCTGGATCAAATGGTATTTCTGGTTCTAGATCCTTGAGAAATTGTCACACTGTCTTCCACAATGGTTGAACTAATTTACACTCCCACCGACAATGTAAAAGCATTCCTGTTTCTCCACAGACTCACCAGCATCTATTGTTTCCTGACTTTTTAATAATTACCATTCTGACTGGCGGTTTTGATTTGCATTTCTCTAAGGATCGGCTAACAAACATATGAAAAAAAGCTCATCATCACTGATCATTAGAGAATTTCTTTATGGCCAGTTTTTACACAGAAAGGCAGAGGGAAAGTTGGAGTTATATTTTTAGGTTTTATGGCTGGCTTTGGGGGAAGAGCTTCAGATTCTATGACCAGCCTTGGAGAAGAGGGATTCTAGTTTTTATAGTTGGCCTCAGGCAAGAATAGGACTGAGAGACAGGAGGGCAGGAGAAGGTCAGAGAAAAACTTTTGTTTTGGAGGCTGTTTCTGGGGCCCTCATTTTGGGCCGCAGCAATAGCTGGGCCAGAGGGAGAGTGGCGGGGGCTCAGTGGGCAGACTGAGAGCTGGCTTGTCCACCCGCAGAGCTCTTCTCCCCAAAGATGCCCCCTACCCAGGAGGGCGTTGTGAGTCTATTTCACAGGCCAGGAAACCGAAACTCAGAGAGGTTGTGCAGCCGCCTGTAGCCACTCAGCAGGCAAAGCCAGAGCTGTTGCTTGCACCAAGGCCGCCTAAGCCCAAGGTGCCGCCTCCCCCATGCGGCTCTCCTCTCCTGCCACTCAGCAGGGAACTTGAGAGTCCAGAGATGGGAACCATCCCTGGGGCAGGCACTGGGCAGCTGCGATGCTGGAAAATGCTCAAGGTTTCCTTTCATCACAGCCCAGGCCACAGCGCCTCATTTGCCAATTGTGTTCCGAGAAAACAGCAACAATAGAAAGGCATCAGTGAGGAGACGGCTGGAGCTCTGGGCTGTGAGGCTGCGTTTCAGGATTCAGAGGCTGCGCTGGGAAGAAGGGCCTGCCTTGGGGGCTGAAGGCAAATCCTAACTCTTACTGCATGTGATATAAAGGGTTACAAAATTAAGCATCAATGCATCTGTCTAAAGTCACTTTTCTTTCTGTGTGTATATATATGAATATTTGTATTTATTTATTATTCCTAAAAAATAATTGTATTTACTGTTGTTTATTGTGTTGTATTTATTATTCCTTGTTTTATTGTATTGCATTTTATTATTATCTATTGTATTTATTATTGTATCTATTATATTTATTATTCCTGAAAGTTTGTACTTATTATTTATATATTGTATTTATTGTTTATTATTGTATTTATTATTTATTATTGCATTATATTTATTATTATTTATTGTATTTATTATTCCTAAAGAGTTTTTAGGAAACTCTGTATTTATTATTCCTAAGATAAAGTTTATTGTATTTATTATTCCTAAATATTTATATATTTATAATATTTATATATTATATATTTACATATTTGTAATATTTATGTATTACATAAATATTAATAACATGTGGTATTTATATATTTATAATATTTATATATTATATATTTACATATTTGTAATATTTATGTTAGTTACATTACATATATAATATTTATATTATATATTACATATGTATAATTCATATTCATATATTTATATTATATTATATATTACATATGTATAATACGTATATTATATATTTACATATTTATAATATTTATATTATGTATTTACGTATTTATACTATTTATATATTATGTATTTATATATTGTATATTTATATATTTATAATATGTAAATATTTTTATAATATATTTAGGAACAATAACATTGCACTTATTATTCCTGAAAAAGTTTGGGGCAAGATTAATTTGATAGGATAAACCCAAGTACTACAATGCTGTTTTTTTGGCACCCCAGAACTGGTATGCTGATCCACCAATATTCTTTAGTCAAAGTTCTTAGGGCTTTGAACTGGAGGTAAGAGGATAAGCCCAACCTTAAATCTCTTGTATTTTAGAACTTGCCGTATATATTGCTGTGAATACGCAATATGATTTAACCATAGCATAGCAATTTAACCAAGGAGGTTGAGTTGTAGCAGGAATAAGAGTAATAACTTTTGGGCCAAGCATGGTGGTTCACGCCTGTAATCCCAGCACTTTGGGAGGCCGAGGCGGGCAGATCACGAGGTCAGGAGTTCGAGAACAGCCTGGCCAACATGGCAAAATCCCATCTCTACTAAACATACCAAAATTAGCCAGGTATGGTGGTGGGTGTCTATAATCCCAGCTACTCAGGAGGCTGAAGCAAGAGAATTGCTTGAACCCTGGAGGCGGAGGTTGCAGTGAGCCTAGATTGTGCCATTGCACTCCAGCCTGGGCGACAAGAGCAAGACTCTCTCAAAAAGAAAGAAAGGAAAAAAAAGAATAATAACTTTTGGTAGAGTAAATAATGCCTAAACCTCACTTATTGGTCTCCTCCATGGGTCAGGCACCCCAAGGCCCTCACAAGTCTTGGTTGTCTTAATTAATTTAAGCCACAGAACTTGAGGTTGGCCCTGTGATCTTCTCCATCTTTAGAGGAAGAAGCTGAGCTTTCTCTCCAAATTCGCTAGAGACATGCCATCACCCTTACACGCATATGAAATACTTTTGTCCCTTATTAAAATTTCACTAGGAAAAATTACTCACTACATTCCTTAGTCATAGATGTGTATGTAAAATGCATTTGCGGGGCCAGTGGTAACTGACATAGCCTGTAACTTACCAGGTGTGAGATGTATAAATGAAGAAGGCCATTGTCTGAAGTGAGAAGAGTGGGATAAAAAAAGAAAACAAAAATCGGAGAAGTCCTACTGAAACTCAGGGAAAGTGTCAGCTACATTTTGCAAACTTCAAGGAGTTTCTGTCAGGTGCTAGGCTGCTGAGACCAGAGTGAATTTGTGGCTTAAAGCAGACATACAACCCTCTCTCCAGGGGAGGCAGCATGGTGTGGGAAAGAAAGTCAAGGAAATGCTGGTGGAAAGTCATGCCCTTCTCTCCGGGGTGAGCATGCAGGGGCGGCAGTCGTTGGGGAGATGGGGCCAGTGCCTGCTTTGTCTTAAGGGCCTGCAGACACCCTTCAGATACGCGGGCAGAGTCTTGGCTGCACCTAGAAGCCCTGGGATGCTGACGTGAGCATTTCCTGGGATGGAGGAACTCCTTCTTGAACCCCCTCAAACTTGCAGAGGTGGGCTAGACATGAGTAGGCTGCTCATGAGCACCTTTTGTGCCCGGGAACCAGCAGTCATGAGGATGCTTTGTTGACTGATGAAGACCTAGTGTTTCCAGCAGGCAGAATTCTGCCGCCCGGGCTCTTCTCCAGTGGCCGCTTCACCACTGTAGTGAGCTCCATCTGCCCTCAGGGGCCCCCTTCCTGAATAAGAGAGATGCAGCTCACTCACACAGTGGGATGGGGATGCCCTCAACTTGACAGGCAAAAGCCTGGGCGTGAGAGTGAACTCAGCTATCCAGTCCCCTGAAGAAAAGACAGATGGAGCAGAAAACCGTATTGTCATGATATCAAGGAAAGAGAAAAAACAGAATTCTAAAAATATTTACTCCAGGAAACAGATGTAAGGTTTTCTTTCCAAAATGAAAACATTGAATCTGCAAACCAAGTGAGGAAGAGAGGATGAGGACAAGCTGTGGTGGAAACGGAGCTGGTAGTCAGGTAAAGCATCCAAGGACACAAGCATCACAGCAAAATTGCAGAGGGTCAGCGACAGGGAGAATCTATGAGAACTCTGCAGACAGTGGACTTGGTGACACGGAGCGTAGGTTTGAGAGGCTTTTTCAGAGTGCACCAAACAAAACAAAACAAAACAAACAAACAAAAAAAGGACCAGAGAAGTTAGAAGCAATAATCGGCAGAGCAGCGGCTTTGAAGAAAAGATATTGGAAATCCAATTAGGAGGATGGGTGTTAATGAAGAAAGAACATGACTAACAAGGAAGAAAAAATATTCAAAAATAAAAGAGGAAAACCTGGCTGAACTGAAGACAGGTCTAAATCTGCAGGTTGAAAGGGTTTGCTAGAGACCAGGCAAAACTAACAAACATCAAAAGATAGTGGTGACACACTGTAATCGCTTGGATTCATGAGGAATGAGTGCCTACAAAGACATAAACAGCAGGCTGCCTTGGTTCTCTCCCCGCACTCCTTACCGCCTGCCCTCCTTGGAGTAGGGCCTGACCCTGCCTTCTCAGCATCTATTTTCTTTCCTTTCCTTTTCTTTTTTCCTTCCTTTCTTCCTTTCCTTTTCTTTTTTCCTTCCTTCCTTCCTTCCTCTCCCCCCCCCTTTCCCTTCTTTTCTGACAGAGTCTTGCTCTATCGCCCAGGCTGGAGTGCGGTGGTGCAGTCTCAGCTCACTGTGCAACCTCCGCCTCCCAGGTTCAGGTGATGCTCCTGCCTCAGCCTCCCGAGTATGTGGGATTACAGGTGACTGCCACCACACCTGGCTAATTTTTGTATTTTTAGTAGAGACAGGGTTTTGCCATGTTGGCCAGGCTGGTCTCGAACTCCTGACCTCAGGTGATCTGCCCGCTTGGCCTCCCAAAGTGCTGGGATTACAGGCATGAGCCACTGCGCCTGGCCTCTCAGCATCTATTTCTCTGCCTTCTTGATCACCCCTCCCTGCACCTCAGTCCATTGTGGGGGAATCCCAGGTGAGATGCACTCGTACTCCTAGTGTTACAGGAAAGGGGTCCCAATCCAGACCCCAGGAGAGGGTTCTTGGATCTCATTCAAGAAATAATTCAGGACAAGTCTGTAGAGTAAAGTGAAAGCAAGTTTATTAAGAAAGTAAAGGAATAAAGAATGGCTACTCCGTAGACAGAGCAGCCCCGAGGGCAGCTGATTGCCCATTGTTATGGTTATTTCCTGACGTTACGCTAAACAAAGGTGGATTCACGCCTCCCGTTTTTAGACTATAGGGGGTAACTTCCTGACGTTGCCATGGCATTTGTAAACTGTCGTGGCGCTGGTGGGAGTGTAGCAGTGAGGACAACCAGAGGTCACTCTCTCCTCCATCTTGGTTTTTGTGAGTTTTGGCCCACTTCTTTACTGGAAACTGGTGTTTTTTTTTTTTTTTTTTTAATCATTGGCAAACAATGGTAACATAATCTGACGACATCAATGTGCACATATATTAATATACATAAAAACATGCAGAGGTGGAACCAAGAAACAAGATATGGCTAAGCTTTTATTTTATTTTATTTTATTTATTATTATTATACTTTAGATTTTAGGGTACATGTGCGCAATGTGCAGGTTAGTTACATATGTATACATGTGCCATGCTGGTGCACTGCACCCACTAACTCATCATCTAGCATTAGGTATATCTCCCAGTGCTATCCCTCCCCCTCCCCCCACCCCACAACAGTCCCCAGAGTGTGATGTTCCCCTTCCTGTGTCCATGTGTTCTCATTGTTCAATTCCCACCTATGAGTGAGAATATGCGGTGTTTGGTTTTTTGTTCTTGCGATAGTTTACTGAGAATGATGATTTCCAATTTCATCCATGTCCCTACAAAGGACATGAACTCATCATTTTTTATGGCTGCATAGTATTCCATGGTGTATATGTGCCACATTTTCTTAATCCAGTCTATCATTGTTGGACATTTGGGTTGGTTCCAAGTCTTTGCTATTGTGAATAATGCTGCAATAAACATACGTGTGCATGTGTCTTTATAGCAGCATGATTTATAGTCCTTTGGGTATATACCTAGTAATGGGATGGCTGGGTCAAATGGAATTTCTAGTTCTAGATCCCTGAGGAATCGCCACACTGACTTCCACAAGGGTTGAACTAGTTTACAGTCCCACCAACAGTGTAAAAGTGTTCCTATTTCTCCACATCCTCTCCAGCACCTGTTGTTTCCTGACTTTTTAATGATCGCCATCCTGACTGGTGTGAGATGGTATCTCATTGTGGTTTTGATTTGCATTTCTCTGATGGCCAGTGATGGTGAGCATTTTTTCATGTGTTTTTTGGCTGCATAAATGTCTTCTTTTGAGAAGTGTCTGTTCATGTCCTTCGCCCACTTTTTGATGGGGTTGTTTGTTTTTTTCTTGTAAATTTGTTTGAGTTCATTGTAGATTCTGGATATTAGCCCTTTGTCAGATGAGTAGGTTCAAGGTAATTTACAGATTCAATGCCATCCCCATCAAGCTACCAATGACTTTCTTCACAGAATTGGAAAAAACTACTTCAAAGTTCATATGGAACCAAAAAAGAGCCTGCATTGCCAAGTCAATCCTAAGCCAAAAGAACAAAGCTGGAGGCATCACACTACCTAACTTCAAACTATACTACAAGGCTACAGTAACCAAAACAGCATGGTACTGGTACCAAAACAGAGATATAGATCAATGGAACAGAACAGAGCCCTCAGAAATAACACCGCATATCTACAACTATCTGATCTTTGACAAACCTGAGAAAAACAAGCAATGGGGAAAGGGTTCCCTATTTAATAAATGGTGCTGGGAAAACTGGCTAGCCATATGTAGAAAGCTGAAACTGGATCCCTTCCTTACACCTTATACAAAAATCAATTCAAGATGGATTAAAGACTTAAACGTTAGACCTAAAACCATAAAAACTCTAGAAGAAAACCTGGGCATTACCATTCAGGACATAGGCATAGGCAAGGACTTCATGTCTAAAACACCAAAAGCAATGGCAACAAAAGCCAAAATTGACAAATGGGATCTAATTAAACTCAAGAGCTTCTGCACAGCAAAAGAAACTACCATCAGAGTGAATAGGCAACCTACAAAATGGAAACTGTTTTATCAGCAAGGTCTTTATGACCTGTATTTTGTGCCGACCTCCTATCTCATCCTGTGACTTAAAATGCCTTAACTGTTTGGCAATGCAGCCCAGTCGTTCTCAGCCTCATTTTACCCAGCTCCTATTCAAGATGGAGTTGCTCTGGTTCATACGCCTCTGACATTAGTAGTCTCGCCGCAGAGCTGCTGAGCTTCCTTGGGTACTAGGCTAATCTGCAGAGACCAGAAGCTGGCAAGGCTCACAATATGAGCCTTGGCTGCTCACACCTTCCCCCAAGGGAATCCCTGTGTGCAGATGGGGTTTGGATAGGCAGAAGGAAGAGACCCCTCCTTCTGCAAATTCAGGCCAAAGATGGGTCAAGCCCTGAAGAGCAGAAGCCACATAACTTTTGGGCCAAACTGTAGACCCAGTGGGTGAACTGCTCTTCTCAGCCAGCAGGTCCACTGGGGCTCACCCAGGCTAAGCTAGATGCCCCCTGGCAAGGTTGCCAACTCCCTGACCTCTACCTAACGACCCAGGGAGGGGAATGACTTGCCAGCCCATCCCTTCTGCAGCAACTGTGGTGGGAAGGACGAGAAACATAATTAAAATCTCAGGCGTCTTTTCCCAAGGGTCATTCCAGCTGAAGAGCCTAAATATCATAAGGGTATGAATGAGCTGCATTTATTATTTTCACCATGGAGACGTCCAAGAAAACTGACCTTTTCAGCTCCAATAAAAACGGATTTTCCTGTAGGTCCTTTGACAACAGCTGTGATCATGAGCTTGGCTGAAACTTAATATTAAACACCAAAGACCAGGAAAAAGAGATGCCTTCCCAAGGCCTGGGAGAGTTACTGTCACCCATTTGCAATTAGACACTGGGATGGGCGTGGCAGCCTGAGCCCAGCTCATAGAGGCTCACTCACTCCTCCTGGATCCAGATGGCTCAGGAACCCACTCAGCATCAAAGCCACGTATTATTTACGCATTTAATTTAAGGCATGTAGCATGGGACTCAGAGCAAAGCTGCAGTAGCAGACTGCCCTGGAATTCAGCAGGACTAGGTTCCAGTCTGCTTGGATTCAGCATCCCCTCCTGTCATGTGACCAGGAGCCCCAGACATCGCACTCTGGCTCCTCTTCCCCTAAACACAGCCCAGGGCTGATGTTCCTGCCATGACTTGGCCATACTAGTTGGCAAAAAGCTTGCCAACTTCCTGTCCCACCATTTCTACTGAACATGGTAGCCAATACCCAGAGGAACAGATGACAGTCAATGGCAGCAGCGCTGCCTTGCACTGAAATCAGGTGTTGGACAGTAACAAAACCTTGAGTTCCTGCTAAACACCCGTGCCTGACCCCAGGCATTTTGTCCTCCCTGTCCCAACTCTGCTGAAACCACCTTTGCCGAAACTATGACTAAGAAAATTATTACAGTGAAAGAGATCTGACTTAACCAACTCCATCTTGCTCCTAACCTCCAAGCTGTCCTTGTTCATTCCTGGGCATAGGCCGAACTAACTTTGGGAGGAACTTGGTTTATAGTTTAATTTTGAAACAAAGATGATAACAGCCTTTTCCCAAAAGAAACCCCCTTCTTGCCTGGGGACTAGACTGCCTTTGCAGGACTAACAAATTAGCCACATAAGATTAGAAATTATGGTGTAAGAGTCACTGTTGCAAAACCTGAGATTGGTGCTTTTGCAGATCTTCTGTTCCAGTGCACCAGCTGATGCCACCCAAGTCGATAAACTGGCTCATCTGGTCTTGTGGCCCCCCACCCAGGAGCTGACTCAGTGCAAGAGGACAGCCTCACCTCCCGATGATTTCATCTTCAACCCAACCAATCAGCACTCCCCACTTTCCGACCCACTACCCACCAAGTTATCCTTAAAAACCCTTGTCCTCCAATTTCTGGGGAGATTGATTTGAGTAACAACTCTGTCTCCTGCATGGTGTGGCTGGCCTCTTGTCAGTTAAACTCTTTCTTTACTGCAATGCTGTGGTATTTATTTGCGCAATGGGCATGAAGAATCTCTCAGGTGGTTACACTGCCACCACGAAAGTGAAGCAATTTAAAAAGGTGTAAAACAATAAGGACAAAGACAAATGAGGAGATAGGAGCAACAAGAGATTTCAATGAATTTCGGAAGGCAGAACTTGGAGGAAGGCAATCTTACTAAGCAGAGCAGAGAAAGCACCTGAGGTGCTTTAGAGGAGACTGGTGAGCATGAGCCTGTCAGAGGTGTTTGAACCACAGCAACTCCATCTTGAATAGGGGCTGGATAAAATGAGGCTCAGACCTACT
Organism: Pongo pygmaeus; assembly: GCF_028885625.2. Lineage (NCBI taxonomy): Eukaryota > Metazoa > Chordata > Mammalia > Primates > Hominidae > Pongo > Pongo pygmaeus. Next base: position 38,752,511 of record NC_072393.2, read on the forward strand.
AGGCTGCATTCCCAGATGGTTAAGGCATTCTAAGTCACAAGATGAAATAGGAGGTCAGCACAAGATACAGGTTATAAAGACCTTGCTGATAAAACAGGTTGCAGTAAAGAAACCCACCAAAACCAAGATGGAGACGAGAGTGACCTCTGGTTGTCCTCACTGCTACAATCCCACAAGCACCATGACAGTTTACAAATGCCATGGCAACGTCTGGAAGTTACCCTCTATGGTCTAGAAAGGGGAGGCATGAATAATCCACCCCTCGTTTAGCATATCATCAAGAAATAACCATAAAAATGGGCAACCAGCAGCCCTTGGGGCTGCTCTATCTGTGGAGTAGCCATTCTTTTATTCCTTTACTTTCTTAATAAACTTGCTTTCACTTTACAGACTCATCCTGAGTTCTTTCTCGCACAAGATCCAAGAATCCCCCCTCTCTTGGGGTCTGAATCCAAACCCCTTTCCTGTAACACGCCCATTAACACAGAACCTCAGTCAAGTGTTGGGGCTGGATTCTGGAAGCTGGGACTGGGAATGAGAGTTTAGGAGGGTTAAAAGCAAGGGAATTGGATGACGTCATAGAAGATTGCAGTTAGAAGCTGCAGGAATCTGTCCCTCCATCCTAACAAGTTTTGATCTGGCAAGGGCTGTCTGAAGCAACTATTTTGGAACTCTACAGTCTAGTTGAACACGTTCAGCATCCAAGAGAAAGCTTGATGGAGAAGCTGGTGAATTTTAATACATTTCCACGTTTGCATACTGGCTACCATCCCCCACCTGCCAGCCCCTTGGCAAACAGCTGTGGGGACAGTGGCCTGCATTCCTGGTGTGCCTTGCTGGTGCCAGGGTGGGGAGTAAGGACTTTATCCTCCAAAAATTAGAGTTGTGTGTTTTGATTGCTGATCCTTTTCACCTCTGGGGGACTGGCACAGAGTCCAGCCATTGTTTCAGATCACAAGAGCTAGAGCAGCTTTTCTGCTGTGAGGGGACTTAAAGAGACATGACTTCCCTGTTCCTTCCCCTCACCTCAACAATTTTGGGAGCCAAACATTTAAGGAAATCTTTGTCAGGTCATTGACTGACTGCAGAGACAATGAAACAGGAACTTCAAGGACCACATGCAATAGGCAATCACAATTTGTAAAGATAATCTGGAAAAAATCACAGATGGATGGCTCCATCCTTAACAAGCAAAAATCCACAGTCCTTGAGGAGTGTGAGAGTTAGAGTTCCAGGATTACCACAATAATAATCAGAATGTCCAGTACTCAACAAAAAAAGTACAAAACATACAAGGAAATAGGAAAGTATGACCTGTTCACAGGAAAAGAACATTTGACAGAAACCATCCCCGAAGAAGACCAGACATAGGAATTACTAGTCAGACATTAAATCAATTATCTTAGACACATTTAATGAGCTAAAAGAAACCATCAATTAAAAAACTAAAGGAAATTGAGAAAATAATGTCTAAAAAATGAGAATATCAATAATCAGAAATTATAAGAAAGGAACAAAACTGGTCTTGGAACTGAAAAATACAATAACTTAAAATGAAAAACTTACTGGAAGCATTCAACAGCAGATTTGAGTAGGCAGAAGAAAGGATCAGCAAACATGAAAATAAGATAATTGAAAGTATCCAGTCTGAGGAACAGAATTAAAAATGAATGAAGGAAAATAAATAGAGCCTGAAGGATTTATGGGATGTCATCAAGTATAACTATGCATTATAGGAATTACAGAAGAAGAAAGAGAAAGGGGCAGAAAAACATGTTTAAAGAAATTGTGGCTAAAAGCTTCCCAAATCTGATGAAAGATATGATATAGATATTCAAGAAGCTCAACAAACTCCAAACAGGATACTCAGAGATCCATACTGAGACATATTATACTCAAATTGCTGAAACCCAAAGCAAAGAGAGAATTTTGAAAGCAACAAGAGAGAAGCAATTCATCACATACAAGGTATCATCAAAAACTTAATAGCTGATTTCTCATTAGAAACCCTGAAGGCCAAAAGGCAGTGGGGTCACATATTAAAGTCCTGGAAAAAAAACTCAATCAAAAATTCAACCTTTGGCAAAACTATTTTTTACGAATGAGGGAGAAATTAAGACATTTCAAGAAAAACAAAAGCTGAGGGAGATCATTACAAATAGTCCTGCCCTAGAAATGCTAACAGGCTGGAAAACACACACACACACACACACACACACACACACTTGACAGTAACTTGAAGCTATAAGAAGAAATAACACTGGTAAAGGTAACTACATAGATAAATATAAAAGCCAACATTATTTTTCCTTGGTTTGTAACTTCCTTTGGTTTGGATTGGTTTTGGTTTATACTTTTGGTTTGGTTTGTAACTTCTCCATTTTTCCTACCTGATTTAAGAAACTAATGCGTACAACAATAATTGTAAGTCTATGTTAATGGGTACATAAGGTATAAAATGTAATCTGTGACAATAATAATGTAAAGAGGAGGGATGAAGATGTATAGGAACAGAATATTTATATTCTATTGAAACTAACTATTATCCAAATTTAATTGTTGTAAGTTTAAGATGTTATTTGTAATCTCCAAGGTAACCACTAAGAGAATAATCTAAACATATATAGAAAAGGAAAGAAAAATGGAATCAAAATGATACACTACAAAAAAAATCAACTAAATTTTTAAAAAGGCAGCAATGGGGGAATTAAACAACAAAAATCATATAAGACATACAGAAAACAAATAGCTAAATGGCAGAAGTAAATCCTTCTTTATCCAGAATATATAAAAACTCCTGCAAATGGACAACACAACAACGAAAATCCCCAAACAACTCAATTTTAAAAATGGGCAAAGAATTTGAATAGAAGTCTCTTCAAAAAAGATATACAAATGGCCAATACAAGATGATTGGCTAATATCATTAGTTATATGGTTCAGCGTCCAAGAGTCCAATATGCTGAATATCATTAGTCACTGGAGAAATGCAAATCAAAACCACAATGAGATATCACCTAACACCAATTAGAATAGCTATAATTTGCAAAAATTAAAGTTTAAAAGCCCACCAGAAAATAACAAGTGTTGATGAGGATGTAGAGAAATTGAAAACCTTGTGCATGGCTAGTGGGAATGTAAAATGGTGATGCCCCAGTGGAAAACAGTTTGGTGGCTCTTCAAAAAGTTGAACATAGAATTATTATGTGATCCAGCAATTCTGCTCCTAGGTATATATCCAAAATATTGAAAAACAGGGATGAAAATAGATACTTGTACACCCATAAGCAGAGTGTCACTGGTGAAGGGTGTTCAGGCTCTTGGCATTTTGAACAAAGAATTGGACAAAATGCAGAAACAAAGCAATGAAAGAATGAAGCAATGAAAGCAGAGATTTACTGAAATAAAAGTACACTCCACAGAGTGGGAGCAGGCTCGAGCAAGCAGTTCAAGACCCCCCTTGCAGAATTTTCTGGGGTTTAAATACCTCCTAGAGATTTTTTTCATTGGTTACTTGGTTTACACCCTATGTAAATAAAGTAGTGGTCTGCAACAGTCTAATTGGTTGCAGAAGGTGGCCAACCAGAGGCCGAAGTGAAGTTACAAAGTTACACATGAAGACTTGGTCTGTGACCAGTCTGATTGGTTGCAAGAGGGGACCAATCAGAGGTACTTTCGTTTTTCATCTGCAATGCAGAAAAGGTGTCGGGAGTTGCAAAGGGAGTAGCCACTGATCCTTTTGTTACTTAAAGGTGGGGTTTTCCTCTTCATTCAGTTCTAGGAAGTCAGCATGGATCAGCCTAAGGTTCTCTGCCTCCAGACTCTATTCTCCTGCCTCAATAGCTGCATTTTTCAAAATAGCCAAAAAGGTGTAAACAACCCAAGTGTCCATTAATAGATGAATACATTTAAAAAAATGTGAGATATATATATATACACCTGCAATGGAGTGTTATTCAGCCCCAAGATGTACTGAAATTCTGACCCGTGCTACAACATGGAAAAACCTTGAAAACACTATGCTAAGGAAAAGAAGCCAGACATAAAAGGGAAAACATTGTATAATTCCACTTGTATGAGGTATCTAGAATGGCCAAATAAATACAAACAGAAAGTAGAATAGAGGTTCCCGGGGGCTGGGGCAGGAAGGTATGGGGTGTTATTTCTTAATAGGTACACAGTTTCTGTTTAGAATGATGAAAAATTTCTGGAAGTAGACAGTGGTAATGGTTACAAAACATTGTGAATGTACATAGTGCCACTGAATTGTACACTTAAAAAGGGTTAAAATTGGCAAATTTTATGTTACATATATTTTACCAAAAAATTTTCAAAACCAGAGGAATTGGTGAAAAAGCTGCAAATTGAGCTTCTGAAACACCAGAGTCTCTCTCCTTGCTCTATATCTGGGAGATGAGATGAGATGAGAGTTTCATTTTATTAGGAAATTGAACCAAGGAGTTGAATTTTAGGGTATCAGGCATAAGAGATGTCTGGGGAACAGTGAGGATTGCTAGGCCTCCTTCACTTGCCAGATATGGCATTTCCCCAGTCACATACCACCCACCCCCACACACACCACAGCACATTCCACACACCATGCAAACACACTCCATGTTCCTGGCTAGAATATCAGCAGGTTCTTTCTGGAATAACTGGGCTGTCCCCGAGGGAAGAACCCCATACATTGCATGTGTAGTGTGTCCAGTAAAAAGATCAGCCTGTTGCTTGTTCAGCCTCCCAGGAGCCCAGAAAGAGAAGAAATGTAGAAGGCTCAGTCTGCCTGGTCAACAGCAGTCCACAAAAGACAACAGAAAAAACAAATGGGAGGAAATTGTAAAAATACTATAAGGCAGTTTCCCATAGTTGAGAGACATAATTCTCTTCAGTTAAAAAGCCCACCAATTGTCCAGCACAAGAAATGAAGTCACTTTACTCCAGGGTTCATCAAGGTCAATTTTTAAGTGACAGGAAGAACTAAAAGCTTTCAATGAGAAAAAAGTATAGAGCCTGTGATGTGCCCCTCTGATACCCCTTCAGGAAAACATGTGTTGTCCCAGATGTCAGCAGGTGGCTTCCAGATCTCAGCCCTTCAGGGGTCTCTACATGTTACAGAGAGGCACCTCCCCCCAGGTCATGCCTAGGTGATCCATATCCAATGGCTGTTAGATGTTGGAGCATAAAGGTGAGGATATCTTGGTTCAGTTCAGGACCCTCTGAAAAGTTATTCCTGCTCCAGAGCTCCCCTGGGGTCAAGGAAGGCTATCTCAAGCCTGCAGTGCAGTACAACTTCTGCTTCTGCCTAAACCTGCCTCCTTTCTCTCTCTTTTATAAATGTTAACCACAAGAGAATCTTTAGTAAACATCCTGCATGCTAAGTCTGCTTCCAAGGGAGCCCAGCCTGCAACAGATATCATACACAGAACTGGGAATTAGAATGGCATCTGACTCCTCAACAAAAACACTAAAAACTAGAACACAATGGAGTAATGCTTTTAAAATTCTGAGGGAAAAATATTTTCAAGCTAAAATTCTATACCCAGCTAAACCATCAATCAAGAATCAGAGCAGAATAAAGGCATTTTCAGACCTTCGAGTACTAAAAATATTTACTTTCCCAATACCCTTTCTTAGGGAGCTGAAGAACATGCTCCAGGAAAATGAGAAAGAACAAAAAATGGTGTCATGAGACCAGGAAAAAGAAGATCCCACACAGGAGAAAAGCGAAGCCTGCTCATAAGGTGGAAGCTTCACAGCAGATTGCAGCAAGACGTAGATGGTTCCAGGAGGGAAATCCTAAGGAGTGAAACAGAGCTAATGGGTTAGAGCAGAAGCTCCCAATTTTTCTTGGTCCATGACTTCCTTGATGTCTTAGTAATTTTTTGTAGAGATGGGGTCTCACTACAAAATGTTGCCCAGGCTTGTCTTGAACTCCTGGCCTCGAGCAATCCTCCCACCTTGGCCTCCCAAAGTGCTGGGATTACAGGCATGAGCCATTGCACCTGGCTACTTATTTTTATTTTTTGTGGTGACGGGATCTCGTTAAGTTGCCCAGGCTGGCCTCAAACTCCTGGTCTCAAGTGGTCTTCCCACCTCAGCTTCCCAAAGCGCTGGGATTACAGGCATGAGCCACCACACCTGGCCTGATGGTTTAGTAATTTTTGTATTGCTGTCTTCAGGCTAAAAGAAATATCTAACAGTTCTGTTTATTAAATAGCTAGATCCAAACAACTTAATAAATATTTATGCCCTAACAGCTTAGTAGCCATTAAAAAAATATTATGCATAAATGGAAAGAAAGATAATATTTTTATTTTTATTTTATTCTTACATAACCACAATTACTTCCTGATGGGATGTGTGTGCCTGTTGGACACTGCAGTTTCTCAAACCCTTGCATCAGATTGTTCACCACTAGCTTCATTTTCTGTTTCACTATGACATTTGCCCAATACTCACTTGTTATCATAGTAACTGCTGAAACCCAGCTTTGCAAAGATATAGTGTTATTGTAAGAAATGCAGTTCAGGGGCCAGGCGTAGTAGCTCACGCCTATAATCCCAGCACTTTGGGAGGCAAAGGCAGATGGGTCGCTTGAGCCCAGGAGTTTGAGACCAGCCTGGGCAATATGGTGAAACCCCATCTCTACAAAATACAGAAAACAAAAACAAAAACAAACAAACAAAAAAACACAAAGCCGGGCATGGTTGCGTGCCTGTAGTCCCAGTGGCTCAAGAGGCTAAGATGGGATCTCTTGAGCCTAGGGAAGTCAAGGCTTCAGTGAGCCATGATGGCGCCACTGCACTCCAGCCTCGGCGACAGAGGGAGACCCTGTATGAAAAAGGAGAAAAAAATAAATAAAAGAACTGTAGTTCACTCTAACATTAGAACAGTGAACTAATAGTTTGTGATATCTAACAAATATTGAGTATCATTTGGAAAATTCAAAAGATCCTATGGTACATCTGTGCTATGCAGTGAATGAACTATGATATCCTGGAACTGACTTGGTACATTTTGGGAATTGTGTTATTAGAGTACGTCAAAATATTGTCAATAGGCTTTTGGCTGACATTTTGAAACATATGGAAAAAACTAATGATAGGTATATGGAAAACCAGACAAATAGGCTGGGCGCAGTGGCTCATGCCTTTAATCCCAGCGCTTTGGGAGGCCAAGGCAGGAGGATCACTTGTGCCCAGGAGTTCAAGACCAACCTGGGCAATATAGTGAGAGTCCATCTCTACAAAAAATTTTAAAATTGCCTGGGTGTGGTGGTGCCTGCCTATAGCCCCAGCTACTTGGGAGGCTGAGGTGGGAGGATCACTTGACCCTGGGAGGTCTAGGCTGCAGTGACCTGATCGTCACTGCATTTCATCCTCAGCAGCAGAGTGAGACCTTGTCTCCGAAACACACACACAAAAAATGAAAACCAGGCTAATAAAAAAGTAAAGCAATTATTGACTCTAGAAACAAGGTTGGGCAAAAAAATGAGATGAGATGATATACTTCTTAACAATAAACAATATTTGCATAGTCATAATAACATGAACACTGACCACAGTTTTAACCAAGAGTGTGCTGGGGATGGTAGACAAAAGTAAAAACAAGCTAGAAACTTGTTCACACTGTGGAACAGCAATACAGAAAATGACAAAACCGAAGAATGAAGATAGGGCCGTGTAAACGTGGGATTTGGAAACACAGAGGTAGATACCAAGGAAGAAGCTATAAGAGGTAAAAGTGTCACCAGGAGAAAGATTGGGGTATAGGGAAGTAAAACTATTGCCCTTATTCTAAGTCTTTTGGTAATATTTGACTTCTCAAATAATGTGCATGCGTTGCTTTGATAACCACATTTAAAAATTAAGCCAAACAATGTTAAAACCTAACAAATATAACCTGGCTGCCCCTTCTAATCTACATAATATTTCACATGCAACCGAAAGTCTCAGAACTCTCCCGAGGTTTCTGCAAACCTGAGCCTGAGAGTAGAGGGATGAATTATATTCTCACAGTGCTGCCAGCCCGGCTGCTGCCTCTGTGGGATTCTTGTCCTCTGCAAAGTATGGGGCCTCTGTGATTTACTCATCACACTTCACCTGCCCTGGCCTCTCCAAATCAGCTAAAAGGAGACAGCTGAGGCCCAGGAGGTTGGGGGCCTCTGCAGAGGGGTTCCTTATTAGGCACCCCTTTTTCTGCACATCAGGCTTAGATTCCCACCTCTGTCTGAGGCCTCTGATTCCTGTCCATGTCCCAGAGAGACCCTAGGAGTGACCTGTATTTACTCTCACAGTTGGCTCCAGGCCTGACACCTGCCCTCCTCCCCCCACCCACCGCCACACACACACACACACGGCGGGAGGGACAGCAGCAGGAGCAGAGCAAATGGCACAACCTCTTAGAAGAACAGCAGAGACCCTCATCTTTCCTTCACCAGGCTTCGTCTTTCCAGAAAAGAGTGGTGGATTTAAGTAGCAATTTCCCCCTCCATTACATAGTATTACCCCCCACCCCATGTTGACAAGCACAGGAATCACAGTGACTGTTCACCGTGACCGCCACACAGCAGTCTGAGGATGTGATGACCACAGAGCTCCTTCTTGGGGACTGGCGTTTCCCATGCTCTGCATGTGTGTGTTGTGGGTGTGTGTTTGTGTGTGTGCACATGCAATGTGGCCAGGCCTCCATGTGTCTTAGCAGAATGGTAAGATGAGTGAATAAGGCATTGATCCCTGCGATCCCAAAGATCCCAAAGAACGTAGTCTCTTAGTAGCAAGCCTGTGAGCAAATGTTTTCAGGTGTCAGGAGTTGTGCCTCACTCATCCAGAATAACTGATAGAGGACTTTCGGTCCCTTTACAGCCCCTGAGGAGGGTCCCTTTCCCAGGCGGGCCAAGGACCCCAGTTTGAAGAAGCTTGCCTGCCCTGCAACATTATTCTAAACCCTCAGAGAGCAGGTTCTGCATTCTTCCCCATCTTCCCTGCAGCATTTACCACCGCCTGAGGGAGGGGGGTATCCTAAGCCTACTCCCTCTTTGTGGGGTGACACTGTCTGCACAGATATTCCAGGGAGAGGCTACCTGATGGCGACCCTCTGACCCTCAAGCTGGCTGGTGTGAGGATGAAGCTGCAGGTCTCGCTTCTCTTCTGGGGAGAGCGGGCCGGGCTCCCCACGGTGGGGCAGCTTGCAGGGAAAGGGGCTCAGTGCACCTGGCCACCCCCTTGCCTTTGGGCTGCATGTTGAAGATGTATATTGAAGCTGCATAAATGGCTTGTATTTAAGTAATCCTCTTGACTCTGGCCTGGGAGTGGGGCTGCAAAGAGGAGGCTGTGGAGAGTTCCAGGGAAAGGTCCAGACCTCCAGCAATGGCAATGAAGGGCGCATTCTGGGTCGAGCATGCCCCAGGCGGCTACTCCTTGTAACTGCTGGCCCGGCCCCATGGCCTCAGCACCCCAGGCCCAGTGTGGACCTATGGCCCTTCCTTTAGTGCCCCACAGGACAATATCCAGGATAATGGAAGGGGACAAAAGCCAGAGCATCCCAGACACCTAAGACTCCTTCTCTGGGCCTGGTGGGCGTGGGCTGCAGCTCCTGGCACCTCCGACGGCTTCATTATCTTGAATCCCATCCTTGGGAGGTCCCCTCTCAAGGCTCTGCCTTCTTCAAAACCTGCCTGACACGCCCAGGCACGTGCAACCTTCTCCACCTGCCCCAGTTGCTGAATGAGGCCCTGGCAGTCACTGGAAATATTCTTCACTTCCAGTAAGACTTCACCACCATGCTCCACCTCACCAAGACCCCTTCTAGAAAACCCGGCCCTGAAAAGGGGAGCCAGGAGTGACTGAGGGTGGAACGCCAAGCGTCACTACATCCGAATCTCGGATAGTCCTCCTGCAGCAAGTCAACTTGCAGAAGTCATCAGGAACCCAGCCCAGCCAGGGGCAGTGGCTCATGCCTGTAATCCCAGCACTTGGGGAGGCTGAGGCAGGAGGATTGCTTGAAGTCAGGAATTTAAGACCATCCTGGGCAACATAGTGAAACCCCCATCTCTACAATAAAATAAAATAAAATAAAAATCAGCTACGTGTAATGGTGTGCACCTGTAGTCCCAGCTACTTGACAGGCTGAGGAGGGAGGATCGCTCAAGCACAGAAGGTCGAGGTTGCAGTGAGCTACAACAGCACTACTGCACCCCAGCCTTGGTGACAAAGCAAGACACTATCTCTAAAAAAGTAGTAATAGGTAGGGTGTGGTGGCTCATACCTGTAATCCCAGAACTTTGGGAGGCCGAGGCAGGTGGATCACTTGAGGCCAGGAGCTCAAGACCAGCCTGGCCAACATGGTGAAGCCCTACCTATACTAAAAATACAAAAATTAGCGGGGCGTGGTGGTGGGCGCCTGTAATCCCAGCTATACGGGAGGCTGAGGCAGGAGAATCACTTGAACCCAGGAGATGGAGGCTGCAGTGAGCTGAGATTGCGCCTCTGTACTCCAGCCTGGACAACAAAGCGAGACTCTGTCTCAAAAAAAAAAAAAGTAATAATAATAAAAATTTAAAATACAAAAGAAACCAGGGGCACATGACTGGTGTCCAGTCTTTCCTGTTCTCCCACCGGAGGCGGGACTGGGCTCTGGACATGCCTGAGATGGTTTACTGATTGCTCTCCTGAGCTGCATGCAATGGGCTATTCTCATCCTCTTCCCAGAAAACCCCCTCCCTTGACTCCCAAGTCCATGCCCCTCTCCACCCTCTTGTGCTTGGGACCTGAGCTTGAACTCCAAATGCAGCAGCTACGACTGCTTAAGCAGGTCCTCCCAAGGAGCAGGGCTGCTGGGGGCACACACACTGTCTTGAGGACATGCTCTGCAGCCATTGAAACTGTTAGTGTCTGCCAGTCAGGAAACTCTCACCTTCTGCAAGCCAGTCTGGCTCTCCATGGCCTCCAAGTCACTGCAGCCCCGGATCAATACCAGTATAAACAGATCTTCACTGTGAGTTGTTAGTTGTCTTTCCTGGTCTGGAGCGTAATTCATAATGTTGGCTCCTGGCACCTGGCTTGCCAGGGGCTGGCAGGGGTGCTGGGGAGAGGGGCCTGTGGTCAGGGTGAGAGCACAGTGACAGTGAGGGTATCTCCAACAAGGGGCTGGGGGACACACACACCCTCTCCCCCGGCACAGGGGCCTGGACTCTTCCCAGATCTCCTGTGCAGCTGAGCTGCCCACATGTCTCTGTCTGTCCAGCTTGCTGAGGATAATGTGTTAAGAACTGTCTGCTCAGCTCATAGAGGCTTAGCCCTTCCGCCCCGGCTCTGGTTGGGGGTGTTTCAGGGAAACAGGCTTTCCAGGGATGCTTCGGCATGGCCGTGCCGTATCCTGGCAACCAGACCCAAAGCCACATCCTCTTGAGAGGACTGGGCAGGGTGGGGAAGTGGCCACTGCGTGGGGCTGCCCCCATTGTCCACTCCACCCCCAGCTGGCTCTATGCTTACCCTGAGCTGTGCAGGAGTCACGGCCCTCCCTGAGTGCCACACCCTGTCCCGAGATGGCCTGCAGGGCATTCAGAGGTGCTATTTTCCACCATGGTCTCCCTGGGCTCCTGGGAAACTCCTTGGCCATAGCCTCAGTTTTCTTATCTGCAAAGTGAGGTGGGCTGGGAGCCACCACTCCCTACCGTAATCCCAATGCTTTGAGAAGCGGAGGTGGTTGGATGGCTTCAGGCTAGGAGTTCAAGACCAGCCTGGGCAACATAGCCAGACCCTTATTTGTCTTAAACAAACAAACAAACAAAACTTAAATGGGTGTGGGTGATACTGTCTTTCACAGACCCAGTGCTCCCCAGCTGCCCATGCACCTCTGCCACTTCTCCTTCCTGGATAATTGATTTCAAAGCAACGGCAGTTGAGGTGACTTTGTTGGGGTCTGTGCCGTGCAGCCCTCTAGACACAAACCCCCTGCCCTTGAGGCATCTCCTTATCTCCAAGCCCAGCCAGGTCCAGTCATCCTGGGCTCCTCCCTCTGTTCCCCTTATCCAGGAGCTAGAAAAAGACTCGTGGCGTACTCCCCGCCACCCATAGCCTGCTCAATCCACAGAGGTACAGATGATCCACTGAAGTCCGCCTCATTCAGGCCTGCTGACTACCTTGTCAAACCACATCTCCTCCTACAGCAAAACTGTGGGGACACAGGCCACAGGTTGGAGTGCCCCCCCAGCCAGGGCCTCACCTTCAACCTTTAATGCTCCCCTTGCCAGGTTTCCGAACATATCTGCAATGATCTGAATGTGTCTCCCAAAAAGCAAAATGTTGGAAACTTGATCTTCAATCTAAGTGTTGAGAGGTGAGGCCCAAAGAGAGGTGATAAGGCCATGATGGCAGAGTCAAAGGACTAACGCTGTTATCAAGGAAGCGGGTTTGTCACACAGGGGGAATCTGACCCTCTTACTCTCACCCTCTCTTTGCCCTTTAGCCATGTTATGAAGCAGCAAGAAGGCTCTTATGAGATGCTGACCCTGTTGATCTTGAACTTCCCAGCCTCCAGAACCACGAACCAATAAATTCCTGTTCATTATAAATTACCCAGTCTGTGGTATTCTGTTACAGCAACACAAAATGGACTAAGACAGTCTTCTCTGCTGTCTCTCCCATAGGCAGTTCTGCCAGATCCCCCAAAGCCCACCCATCCCCTCACCCCAGGGCTCCAGAAGAGGTTATGTACTCTTTGGAGGTGGACCCATCCTGATGGCCTTGGATCTGTGGCTCCCTGGGCCTCCCATCAGCCCCTCTTTTTGGAGAGTCACTGCAGCCAGGAGCCCCAAGAAGGGACTTCTCAATTCCCCCATAGCGGACACTGTGGTGCTCCACCCAGATCTCCTCTCCAGGGCTGATGCCACTATGCTGGTCAGGGTTCTCCAAGGAGACAGAGCCAATGGATAGATAGATAGATAGATAGATAGATAGATAGATAGATAGATAGATAAGCACGCATGAGAAAGAGAGAGAGAGCAGAAGTCAGGCACAGTGGCTTACACTTATAATCCCAGCACTTTGGGAGGCCAAAGTGGGAGAATCATTTGAGCCAAGGTTCAAGACCAGCCTGGGCAACATAGTGAGACCCCTGTCTCTACAAAAGATCTGTATGTATGTACGTATGTATCTATTATCTACATGAGATTTTTTAGGGGAATTGTCTCATGTGATTATGGAGGCTGAGGTTTCCCATCCTCAGCCACCTGCAAGCTGGAGATCCGGGTATGTTGGGAGCATGACTCAGTCCAAGTCTGAAAGCCTCAGAAACAGGAAAGCTGGTGGTATAACTCTCAGTCCGAGGCTGAAGGCCTGAGAACCTGGGCTGGGGGCCACTGGTGCAAGTCCTAGAGTTCAAAGCCTGGAAAACCTGGAATTCTGATGTCCGAGGGCAGGACAAGAGGGATGTCTCTGCTCCAGGAAAGAGAGTGAATTCACTTTTCCTCTGCCTTTTCGTGCTATCCAGGCCCCCAGCCAATTGGTGGTGCCCACCCACATTGAGGGTGGGTCTTCCCAACTCAGTCCATTGACTCACACACCAGTCTCCTCTGGAAACACCCTCTCAGACGCAACCAGAAATAATGCTCTCCCAGCCGTCTAGGTATCCCTTAATCCAGACAAGTTGATGCCTAAAATTAACCATCATGGCCATTATCCCTGTGGGAGCTGGGAATATCCCTGCATTCTTCCCTGGGAATTCCCTTGGCACCCGGGAAACACCTCTCCTAAGTTTATGCCTCCTCTGGGGTGATCCTGTATCCAGTGACTGGCTGATGTGGGAGTACAAAGTTCTGCCCCTCACCTCAGTTTGGGGCAACTCTGAAGGCGTGTCCAGCTCCAGGGCTCCCCCAGGCCTGGCTGAGGCCTCAGCTGTAACTGCACTGGGGGGTCGCCTTCCGTCTTTGCTCACCCTCGCCCTCCCCGCTTCCCTATAGAGGGTCTCTCCTGAGAGCCATCAGCATAAACCTCCTGCCCCAAACTCTCCACCTCAGCTGCTTCCAGAGAAGTCAGCCTAAGATGCCTTTGGGCTCTGGGACCAGGTGGCTGTGGGCACAGGGGTCATGGGCTTGCATCCTCTCGGAATTTTCACTGCAAACTCAGAGTCCTGACTTTCACAGGTCTGGCCGTCTCATGGGTCTGGCACCATGGGCCTTCCCTAGCTCAGTCCTTGGGCGGGAGACTCCCTTTGTAATAGACACTGTGGCTCCTCTTCGATGTCCTGTTCCATACTGGGCACCTCTGCCCCGGATTCCACCATCTGTACCTGCCACTCCTCAGAAGATCACCCAGGGTTAGGGAGCGGCCCTGCCCACAGGTGCAGAGAGTCTTAAGTTCCTGGAAGCTGATGAGAGCCTGGGCAGTGCTTAGTCAATGACTGACAGGTGCAGGAGTAGGAAAGCCCAGCTCCATTGCCTCAAGGTGAGGACAGCCGGACTTTGCCTGAGATCCCAATCTTGATTGACTTCTAACTCTTCCCTGGCCTGATCCTCCCTACCTTTCTAGCATCAGGGACCAGTTTCATGGAAGACAATTTTTCCATGGATGGTGGGGAAGGGGAGATCAGGGATGGATTGGGGATAAGTCTGTTCCACCTTAGATCCTCAGGCATTAGTTAGATTCTTATAAGAAGCATGCAACCTAGATCCCTCACAGGCAGTTCACAAAAGAGTTCACACTGCTATGAGAATCTAATGCCACCGCTGATTTGACAGGAGGCAGAGCTCACGCAATAATGTTCACTCACCCTCCACTCACCTCCTGCTGAGGCCATGAACCAGTACTAGTCCATGGCCTGGGGCTTAAGAACCTCTGCTTTATAACTCATTTGCCCATGGATGTCGATCTCAGGCTCCTCTGGGGAACCCCACCCAAGACACTTCTCTCAACAAGAGAAAAAAATGGAGCCCAGACAGCGCCAACAAATATACACGCATTCAAGCCTGGGGGGCTTGCATCTTGTAGTTTGCATGTTTATTTCAGGCCGGGAAGGACATTCTCCCACCCAAGGATCCGCCAATGTGAGAATCACTCATCCGCATTTTCTTCCATTATTTTTGAGAGCTTCATTTGTTATGATTAAAGCTTTAATCCACTATTGGAATTTATTTTGGTGCATCGTGTTGAGAAGGAAACCAATTTAATATTTTTCATAAAACAGTTACCTAATGATCACAGCACCATTTATTCATTTATGTAGTTTTTAAATTAAAAATGAATTAGAACATGAAATGATCTCCAAGATATCATTAAGTAAAAAGAAAAACAAAGTGCAGGATAGTGTGTAAAATAAGCTCTTATTTATTTATTTATTAAATACATAAAAGGAGGCTGAGCACGGTGACTCATGCCTGTAATCCCAGCACTTTACCAAGGGGGAATATTGCTTGAACCCAGGAGTTCAAGACCAGCGTGGGCAACCTAGTG
Source organism: Pongo pygmaeus (assembly GCF_028885625.2). Taxonomy (NCBI): domain Eukaryota; kingdom Metazoa; phylum Chordata; class Mammalia; order Primates; family Hominidae; genus Pongo; species Pongo pygmaeus. The sequence continues at coordinate 38,767,960 of NC_072393.2, forward strand.
AGACTCCCATCTCTAAAAAATAAAAAATTAAAAAAATTAAAGTTGACCGGGCACGGTGGCTCACACCTGTAATCCCAGTGCTTTGGGAGGCCGAGGTGGGCAGATCACAAGATCAGGAGATCGAGACTATCCTGGAGAACATGGTGAAACCCTGTCTCTACTAAAAATACAAAAAAATTAGCCAGGCGTGGTGGCGGGCACCTGTAGTCCCAGCTACTTGGGAGGCTGAGGCAGGAGAATGGCGTGAACCTGGCAGGTGGAGCTTGCAGTGAGCCGAGATCACACCACTGCACTCCAGCCTGGGCGACATAGTGAGACTCTGTCTCAAAAAAAAAAAAAATTAAAGTTGTACATGCATGTAGTCCCAGCTACTAGGGAGACTGAGACAGGAGGATTGCTTAAGCCTGGGAACTCGAGGCTGCAGTGAGCCATGATCATGCCACTGCACTCACTCCAGCCTGGGTGACAGAGTGAGACCCTGTCTCAAAACAAAACAAAATAAAACATACATATAAGGCCGTCTATAGGCATGGACAGTTTCTATAAAGTTTTGTAGAAACAGTCGATAGTGGTTGCCTCCTGACAGAGGGCCAGAGGTCTGAAGTGGAAAGGGAACTACTTCTCACTGAGTATTCTGTGATCTATTTGAATTTTTTGTCATATTCGGTCATTAGCTTTTTAGTAAAATTTAAGTGAATTTTAAAAATTTAGGACTCTGTGGGTTGCAAGTAACAAAATACAACTGAATCTAACTTGAACATAAAGGGACACATGTTTTGAAGGATGCAGTGATCACCCTGGAGCCCTAAGCCAGGAGGGCAGCCAGTGTGGAGATGCGTGGAATGAAGGATGCTAATGGGATACCCCCTCCTGCCTATCCAGCTGTTCCCATCCTACATCAGAGGACTTCTCTCCCAGTAGAAAGTGCCTGAAACCCACCTGACCCTGCCCATTCTCGCCAGGCAGGGATAACGTTCGTCTCCTTAGAGCATACTTCTTTTTTAGAGAAAGCAGGCCACTCCACTCCATCTGTGCCTGCCTTCCTCGTTGTGCCACCCGTAGGCTGAATGATAATGAAATTTTCCCCAACACACCCCATGGATGGTAGCCAATTTCATTTAGAAGACAGAACATGTTAAGAGCCTTCTAGAATAGAACTGCACCCTACTTGGTTGCCAGTCCAAAGCAGATACCATTTCTTCCTTCCCGGAGAGAATAAGGCAGTGATGGTTCCAGTGAATTCTTACCTTCTGTAATTCTTTGGTGGCTTGTTTCCATGACCAGCAGTCACCCCAGGGTTTGCTTGTAATGGGGGGAATTCCCTATCCAGTGTCCTGTGGGGACATCCAGAAAGGAGCACTGTGGGGAATCCCCTGAAAGGGCTGACCACCATGATGATTTACTCCCACTTAGAGCCTGAACACAAAACTGTGGCTTTTTTGAGGGACTGAGAATCACAAGCCCCCTGTTAGCCAGATTTTCTTTTTTCTGGTACTACATCTCTTATAAAAACCTGAGCTGTCTAACTATAGGGATTTCCTATAGCCTTACTCTCTATTGGTCCCTACTCTTATAGCCAAGAGCCAATAAGCCCGTCAATTACATTTCTAATATATAAATGTGAAAGGAAAATAAATCTTGGACCCCCAAAATCACTAAGCTAAAGGAAAAAGTCAAGCTGGGAACTTCTCAGGGCAAACCTGCCTCCCATTCTATTCAATGATCTGAACGTGTCTCCCCAAAAGCAACATGTTGGAAACTTGATCCCCAATGCAAGTGTTGAGAGGTGGGGCCCAAAAAGAGAGGTGATAAGGCCATGATGGCAGAGTCAACGGATTAATGCTGTTATTAATGTGAGCACCCCTCTGTGGGCTGAGATGAATGCATCTGATTGCCTTCTTCAGAGAGGCTAATCAGAAACTCTAAAGAATGCAACCATTTTTCTCTTATCTACCTATGATCTGGAAGCCCCCTCTCCATTTTGAGTTGTTCTGCCTTTGCTCCGAGTTGTCCCACCTTTCTGGACCAAACCAGTGTTCATCTTACATATGTTCACTGATGTCTCATGTCTCCCTAAAATGTATAAAACCAAACTGTGCTCTGACCACTTTGGGCACGTGTTGTCACGACCTCCTGAGGCTGTGTCACAGATGCACGTCCTCAACCTTGGCAAAATAAACTTTCCAAATTAACTGAGACCTGACTCAGATATTTGGGGTTCACATAACCAGGGGAGATATTTCTCAGTGTTCGATGGGACACCTTCACTATTGACTTATTTCCTTACTCCCATCCTGTCTCAGTCAGTCTTTGAGGGAGGAACAGTTTACTCATAACCCCACTTCTGGTACCAAAGTTGATCTTTGTTAATATTCTTCTGATTATTTCATTCGACTAGAATAGGCTTAGACACAAACATGTTGTTGTTGTATTTTAAAGTATGCAGAATCTGTGAACAGGAATCCAGCCAGGTTTCAGGAAAATCTGTGACTCAGCCTGGACTCCCATTACCACATGACTGAGAACATGGCTGGCCCCTTTCTTGACTATTTAAGTCACTGGTTTAGCCACAGGAAGGGCTGACTTTACCAGCTCTATTCCAAAATTCTGGTCAGGGGAATCTCTGTTGGCCAAGTTTGGGATAATGACTACTCTTGGTTCAAACTTCATAGGCCGGGATGGAGGTAGGGTTAGGGTTGGGGAGCAGGTAGGATGATATTGTATGGAATGGACACCAGCACAATTGTCAAAATAAGGGGCTGGGATTAGAGACTTGTATGAATAGAGAAGACATCTCCAAAAGGTAAACAAAAACATAAAGATATACCGGCACACCTCATTTTATTGCATTTCACTTTATTATGCTTCACATACATTGCATTTTTTTACAAATTGAAGATTTGTGGCAACCCTGTGTTGAGCAAGTATATTGGTGTCATTTTTTCCAGTCACATGTGCTGACTTTGTGTCTCTGTGTCACATTTTGGTAATTCTTGCAATATTTCTAACTTTTTCATTATTATTATATCTATTATGGTGATCTGTGATCAGTGATTTTTGATGTTACTATGCACATGTACATAGTATGTACATAGTAACTATGTACATATTACTATGTGTAAGTGTACATACATGCCCATATAAGACAGTAAACTTAATTGATAAATGTTGTGTGTATTCTGACTGTTCCACCAATTGACCATTCTCCCCTCTCTCTTCCTCTCCTCAGGCCTCCCTATTTCCTGAGACACAACAATATTGAAATTAGGCCAGTTAATAACCCTACAATGGCCCCTAAGTGTTCAAGTAGAAAAAAGAGTTGAACATCTCTAACTTCAAATTAAAAGTTAGAAATGATTAACCTTAGTGAAGAAGGCATGTCAGAAGACAAGATGGGCCAAAAGCTAGGCCTCTTGCGCCAAACAGCTGGCCAAGCTGTGAATGCAAAGGAAAGGTGCTTGAAGGACATTGAAAGTGCTACTCCAGTGAATGTCTGAATGATAAGAAAGCTAAACAGCCTGTTGATGATATGGAGAATGTTTGAGTGGTCTGGATAGAAGATCAAACCAGTCACAACATTCTCTTAAGCCAAAGCCTAATCCAGAGCAAGGCCATAACTCTCTTTAATCCTGTGAAGGCTGAGAGAGGTGAAGAAGCTGCAGAAGAAAAGTTGGAAGCTAGCAGAGGTTGGTTCATGGGGCTTAAGGAAAGAAACTGTCTCCATAATATAAAAGTGCAAGGTGAAGCAGCACATACTGATGGAGAAGCTGCAGCAAGCTATCCAGAAGATCTATCTAAGATCATTGATGAAGGTGGCTACGCTCAACAACAGATTTTCAGTGTAGACAAAATAGCCACCTATTGGAAGAAGATGCCATCTAGGACTTTCAGAGCTTGAGAGGAGAAGTCAATGCCTGACTTCAAAGCTTCAACAGACAGACTAACTCTCTTGTTAGGGGCTAATGCAGCTGGTGACCTTAAGTTGAAGCTAATACTCATTTACCATTCTGAAAATCCTAGGGCCCATAAGAACTATGCTAAATCTACTCTGCCTGTGCTCTGTAAATGGAACAACAAAGCCTGGATGACATGTGTTTATAGCATGGTTTACTGAATATATATATATATATATATTCAGTCCAGAGGTCTTTTTGTTTTAACATGTATTATGCCATGAATTCATACGGAATAGGTTCCAGAAGCTCAGGCTCCTTCTCATTGATTCTCACAAAGTGTGCTTCTCTGGGTGGAGCAGGCTGGCACTTCAGTAGAACCCAGGTACCTTTCTCTTTGGCTTCTTTCTTTTTCTGATCATTTTCCTTCATGTGTTTCAGGAAGCTATCCCAGCTCTCAGAGTGCTTAATGTGCTCAATATGCACATTAATTCTCTTGGCAAGAATCTTGCCCTTAACTTGTTTGTTCACAACAATGCCAACAGCATGCTGAGTAACATTGTAGACTCTTCCAGTTTTACCATGGTGACACTTGTGAGGCATTCCTTTTTGAACAGTCCCCATTCCCTTGATGTCTACAATATCACCTTTCTTATAGATTCACATATACATGTCCAAAGGAACAACTCCGTGTTTTCTAAAAGGCCTAGAGAACATATATTGGGTGCTTCTCCTCCTTCCCTTTGTGTTCGTCATTTTGGTGAATTACTGGAAGATGGCAGTTGCAGCTGAAAAGGTGGTTTACTGAATATTTTAAACCCACTGTTGAGACCTACTGCTCAGAAAAGAAGATTCCTTTCAAAATATTACTGCTCATTGACAATGAACCTGGTCACCCAAGAACTCTGATGCAGATGTACAAGGGATTAATGTTGTTTTCATGCCTGTGTAGGGGAGTCAGAGATCACCTTCAACACTCCCTTGAGCTCTTATGTGGGCTGTTCGGCTGGATGTAGAAACCGATGGACACCCAGGTAAATGAACAAGAGAAAAGCATATGAATGTTATGAGTTTTACATGTACATGGGGATCTTTACAAGAGAGTGAAGTCTGAAGAAGTGGCCAAAGCAAGATCTTTTCATACTTTTTAGATAAAGAACAATGAATTTGAGAAGAAATGACAGGACAAAGAAAATTTGGCAGAGGCAGTAAATTTTCTAGGGGTCACTAGAAGATACGGGGAGGGAAACTAGTGGAAGATAACAGTTACTTTGTTAAATCTATTTATTCAGGTCCATTGTAGCCAGCAAATCCCAGTCTCTGTTGATCAGGGCTGTTTTCTTGCCCTGGTATAGGTGAGGGTACCAGTCTCCAAGAGGAATCTTTATGGCTTGCTGAATGCAGAAAGAGGTCAGCTAGCCCTTTCTGCAATCATAATTTCTTTGATGTTTCCAAAATAATCAATATACCAAGATGTGATTGGTATAATAATCATTATACCAATCAATAATCAATATTTTGAGATGGCATGTCCTTTGCTCTTTCATCTACCAACACAACATCCATTCTGCAGCCCATGGATCAAGGAGTAATTTTGGTTTTTAAGTCTCATTATTTAAGAGCCACGTGTTGTAAAGATACAGCTGTCACAGGGAGCGGTTCCTCTAATAGATCTGGGCAAAGTGAACTGTAAACCTTTTGGAAAGAATTCACCAGTCTAGATGCCAGTAAGAACATTTGTGATTTATGAGAAGGAGGTCAAAAGAGCAACATCAATGGAAGTTTGGAAAAAGTTGATTCCAATCCTCGTGGATGAATTTGAGGGGTTCAAGACCTCAGTAGAGAAAACAACTGTTGGTGGGGTGGAAATAGTAAGAGAACTAGAATGAGAAGCGAAGCCTGAAGATGTGACTGAATTGCTTCAAACTTGTGATCAAACTTTTACAGATGAGGAGTTGCTTCTTATGCATGACAGAAGAAAAAGTGGTCACTTAAATCTACTCCTGGCGAAGATGCTGTAAACATTGTTGAAATGACATAAAGGATTTAAAATATTGCATAAACATAGTTGATAAAAGCAGTGGCAGGGTTTGAGAGGATTGACTGTAATTTTGAAAGAAGTTCTACTGTGGGTAAAATGCTATCACACAGTATTGCAGGCTGCAGAGGAATCTTTCATGAAAGAAAGAGTCAATCGATGCATCATATTTCATTTTGTCTTATTTTAAAAAAGTGCCACAGCCACCCCAGTCTTCAGCAACCATGACCCTGATCAGTCAGCAGCCATCAACATTGAGCCAAGACCCTCTACCAGCAAAAAGATTACAGCTAGCTAAGGGCTCAGATGATCATTAGCATTTTTAAGCAGTAAAGTATTTTTAAGTTAAAGTGTATGTATTTTTTTAGACATAACGCTATTGCACACAATAGACCGCAGTATCATGTAAATATAACTTTTATATGTTCTGGGAAGCAAAAAAATTCATGTGACTTGCTTCATTGTACTATTTGCTTTATTGAGTTGGTCTGGAAGTGAACCTGCAATATTTCTGAGGTATAGTTGTATAAGATGTATTTTCTTTTTTTTTTGAGACAGAGTGTCGCTGTGTCGCCCAGGCTGGAGTGCAGTGGCGTGATCTCGGCTCACTGCAAGCTCCGCCTCCTGGGTTCATGCCATTCTCCTGCCTCAGCCTCCCAAGTAGCTGGGACTACAGGCGCCTGCCACCATGCCCGGCTAATTTTTTTGTATTTTTATTAGAGACTGGGTTTCACCGTGTTTGCCAGGATGGTCTCAATCTCCTGACCTCGTGATCCGCCTGCCTCAGCCTCCCAAAGTGCTGGGATTACAAGCGTGAGCCACTGCGCCTGGCCAAGATGTATTTTCTATTTCAAGAGAAATATCTGTAAATGACAGAAAAATCAGATTAAAGAAAACAGGAAATACCCTTGATACCATCTGCTCAGACAATTACTATTAATACCTTGGTTTTAGGGTGGTTTTTTGTTTCAGTTTTTAGAGATGGGGTATTGCTATGTTGCGTAGGCTGGACTTGAACTTGTTCAACCCTCCCGTTCCCTCCTCCACGTCATCCTTGGGTACACGTTCTAACAGTCTTTTTTCCCCGTTTTTTTTGTTGTTGTTGTTGTTGTTTTTTTTTCGGTTTTTTTTTTTTTGAGACAGAGTTTCACTTTTTTTGCCCAGGCTGGAGTGCAATGGCGCGATCTCAGCTCACTGCAACCTCCGCCTCCTGGGTTCAAGCAAGTCTCCTGCCTCAGCCTCCCTAGTAGCTGGGATTACAGGCATGCTCATGTGCCACCACCCCAGCTAATTTTGTATTTTTAGTAGAGACAGAGTTTCTCCATGTTGGTCAGGCTGGTCTTGAACTCCCAACCTCAGGTGATCCACCTGCCTTGGCCTCCCAAAGTGCTGGGATTACAGGAGTGAGCCACCGTGCCCGGCTGTGTCCCCGTTTTTGTAATAAGTTTTACATATTTGTGGCAGCCAAATATAAATGCTCACCTTGCTTTATTAGAGACTGGAAACTATTTGATCTTTTTTCTCTTTTTTGTTGCTTTAGAGAGACAGAATACAAATATCTCCTCTCTCCTCCTGGGAAGCTTTGCAAAATTAAGCCCTTCCTGCCCTGGAGGGAAAAGGGTAATCAGGTTTTTTGTTCTTAAATGATAGGCTGAATGGCTCATCCAATCAGGCATATTGTGAAAGAACAAGAGAAGATGAGGAGTTTGTTGGCGTTTGAGGTGTGCAATAAACAATACTGTTCCCTCCCCACCATGTTTTGAACTGATTGAAAAATAAAATACAGTAATCGGACAGATGGAGATGAAATTGTCAGCATTGATGAGGCTAACAGGATCTGCAGCCCCTGTTGCCTGCTGGGCTTCCTAATATACATATAAGGAAATATACATATAAATATATTTATCATATATAATAAATATTTATATGTTATATATAAGTATATATTTTAATTATGTATAATAATATATAACAACTTCATATATGTAATAAATGATAAACATATACCTTATATCATATATAAACATATATGAAGTTTATATGTGTATATTTATATTATATATGAAGTTTATTATATATGTTTATCATGTATATATATGAAGTTTATTATTATATGTAATAAAAATATATATTTTATTACACAGGCAGAGTCTCACTCTGTGTCCAAGCTTAAGTGCATGGTGTGATCATAGCTCACTGCAGCCTCGACCTCCTGGGCTCAAGCCTTCTTCCCATCTCAGGCTTTTGAGCAGCTGGTGCTACAGGCATGCAGCACCACACTCAGCTAATTAGAAACAAATTTTTTGTAGACACAAGATCTCACTATGTTGCTCAGGCTAGTCTCAAACTCTTGGTCTCAAGTGATCTCCCCACCTCCCAAAGTGTTGGGATTACAGGCCTGAGTCACTATATCTGGCCTGGACTTCCTAATATTACACCCCACCACCAACTCCCTCCTCACCAGCTGGGACAATGGTTAGTGACAGCCCCCTGCATGCATATCTGCAAAAATGGGTCATACCATATTCCCTTTGCTCTGAAACCTGCTTTGTTTCTTATCAATACCCTTTATTTTATGGATCTCCATTAATTGGGATCTTAGTTGTTTTAACTTGGGACTTTTATAGAGAGTGCTGTAATGAACATCTTTATTCATATATTGTTTTTAATCTATTTGATGATTTCCTTATGATGAATTCTAAGAAGTGGGTCACATTGCAAGTGTGTATATATATTGCCACATTGGTATCAGGAAGACAGTAATAATTCAGAATTTAGCTAACAGCGTTTGAAAGTTCTTGTTTTTCCACATGCTTATAGGCATTGGCAATCCTCCTTTTTAACTCTTTGCAAATATGATAGACCAAAACATTGTTTTAATATACATTTCTGTTGGTCACTGAAGTTGAATGTCTTTTAATGTTTATTGGCTATTGCATATCCCCTCTTTTGGAATTGATTGCCTTTGTCTTTTCATCTTCTTTTATTGGTTATTAAGAGCTCTTTATATGTTGAGAATGAAACCACCTTTGCAAAAATTATGATAGTGGGAAAAATCTGGCATAGCTTACTCCATCTTGCTTCTAGCCTCGAAGTTGTACCTATTCATTCCTGGACATATGCCAAGCTAACTATAGAAGGCAGTTAGTTTATAGTTTAACTTTGAAACAAAGATGATAACAGCCCCTTCCTAAAACCGGCCCCTCCTTGCTTTGGGATCAAGATTGCCTTTGTAAAACTAACAGATTAGCCACAAGGTTAACATATGGCTAAGAGACATGTAGCCAGGGGCCACAAGATTCCTATCCTTCCCAATTGCCCCTAGAGATTGCATCACTATTGTAAAACCTAAGATTGGTGTTTGAGGTATTTCCCAGACCCTGCATTCTGATAGACCAGCTGCCACCACCCAGACTGGTAACCATACCAAGAAACTAAGTCAACTGAAGTCAACAATCATTCAACCCCATATGATTTCATCCCTGACCCTACCAATCAGCATTCCCCATTCCTCTGGCTCCTTCCCACCAAACTATCCTTGAAAAACCCTAGCCTCTGAATTTCCAGGGAGGCTTATTTGAGTAATAAACTCCCATACTTCCACTTGGCTGGCCCTGCAATTATTAAACTCTCTCTACTGCAATACTGCTGTCTTAGTGAATTGGCTTTATCTGTGCCACAGGCAAGAATAACCCACTGGGCAATTACAAGGACAATGATCTTTTTCTCATCATAATATGAGCAAATATATATGAGCATAATATGAGCAAATACAAAAATGTGAGTGTTGCAAATGACTCTCTACATACACTGTCTTGGTAAAATTTTGTTTTCTGGTTTTATGGATGATATATAGGAATCACCTGGAAAATTTTCAACATACACATGCTGGCTAAATTTTCTAAATATTTAGTATATTCCAGACACTCCTCTAATTGTCTCACATACATTAATTTATCAAATTCTTTAATCCTCACAGCAACAGCTCTGACCTGGGCACTGAGAGATTAAATAACTGCCCAAAGGCACACAATCAGTAAATGGGATCCAAACTCATTGACTGGCCACAGAATCCTTGTCCTAACTATGTCCTAATGCCACATGTATTGAGTTGAAACCCTGAAGAGTCTGCAAAGTTTGCTTGGGATGAAGCTGGTATGTGCATGTTAAAAAACTCTTCAGGCAGCCTGGGCGTGGTGGCTCACGCTTGTAATCCTAGCACTTTGGGAGGCCAAGGTGGGTGGATCCTGAGGTCAAGAGATCGAGACCATCCTGGCCAACATAGTGGAACCTCGTCTCTACTGAAAATACAAAAATTAGCTGGGCGTGGGGGCACGTGCCTCTAGTTCCAGCTACTTGGGAGGCTGAGGCAGGAGAATCACTTGAACCTGGGAGGCGGAGGTTGCAGTGAGCCGAGATCGCGCCACTGCACTCCAGTGTGGCGACAGAGCGAGACTCTGTCTCAAAAACAAACAAAAAAACAAACAAAAAAACAAAAACAAAAAAACCTCTCCAGGCAGTTTTGACATAACCCCAGGATGAGTACCACTGATTAGTAGTGTTTTGTTTGTATTTTGCCTAACAGAAGTTTTAAATTTTTAATGTAGTCAGATTTGTCCTATTTCTGTCATTTTATTCTTTAGTACTGCAATAAGAAAAGAGTCTTCCTCAGCCCAAATTCATCAGTTATCTATTGCTGCACGACAATCTGCTCTCAAAACATAGTGACTTAAAACAATAGCAGTATACTACTTGTTTCAATTATCTGGATGGCATTTAGATGGAGCTCAGCTAGGTGGTTTTCCTGCTGGTCTCACCGATCACTTACACAACTAAAGCTGACAGCTGGTTCTGGCTTTGGGTTGAGGCATGAAGGAGTTCCGGAAATTCCACCGCAAAATAAGCCACTTTGAACTTCAAACTGAGGGCACTTGGGGAAGAGCAAATGCAGGAAGGAGATTCCTCTGAGCTTCCCTTATCCGCCTGAAGACAGAGCCTTCTAAAGGAACTCAGTTGTCATGAATTTCCTCCCCAAGAATCTCATCAGTCAAGGCTGTTTAACTCAGATCACAGGAGAGGAAGCTGGAGGTCAACAGTATGTCAACACTTTGTCCCAGGCTATCACTTGTTCTTCTGAAGGGTCATCCATCATTCCCCAAAAATCACTTACTCTCCCCTAAGCTGCCTACATCCCCTCTTTCCTGTGGTGAGGGTATATATGTTTCTAGATCTCACTGGGTTGGAGAATATTCACTTTTCCTTCCTGCAATGCTCCCATGCATATAATAAATTGATATACCTTTTTTCCTGTCAATTTGACCACTGTCAGTTTATTTCACAGACACAATTACTGAATCCTCAGGAAGTAGAGGCATGTTTTTCTCTCCCTTATAGGCACCTCGGTTCTGCACCACATGGCTTCTCATCCTCTAAGAGGCTAGACTGGCCTCTTTGTGTCATAGTGGTCTCAGGGCTCCAAGAGGGACAGGTGGAAGTTGCAACATCTCTTAAGGTAGAGGCTGCAGAGCTGACATGACATTGCTTCTCCTGCACTATATTGGTCAAAGCAGGTCATGAGGCCAGCCTAGCTCCAAGGGATGACATCTTTGTTGACTTCACTTCTCGATGGAAAGAATAACAAAGCCACATTGCAAAGGGGAATGGGCACGGGGAGGCGTGACTTATTGGATGCCACTCTTGTAACAATCTAACACACCCAGATGTTAAATTCACTCTTCTATGAAGTCTTCTAGTACCTCTTTTTTTGGACAGAGTTTTGCTCTTGTCACCCAGGCTGGAGTGCAATGGCTCACTGCGACCTCCTCCTCCCTGGTTCAAGTGATTCTCCTGCCTTAGCCTCCCAAGTAGCTGGGATTACAGGCACGTGCCACCACACCTGGCTAATTTTTTATATTTTTAGTACAGACATGTTTTCACCATGTTGGCCAGGCTGGTTTTGAACTCCTGACCTCAGGCGATCCACCCACCTTGGCCTCCCAAAGTGCAGGGATTACAGGCATGAGCCACCAAGCCCTGCCCTACTACCTTTTTTTAAGGTAAAATTTACATAATGTAAAATTAACCATTAACCACTTTAAAGGGTATAATTTAAAGAGACGATCCACATCATCTCTATCTAGTTCCAGGACAATTTTATCACCCCAAGGGGAAAATCCATACCCACTAGGCAGTCACTCCCCATTCTCCCCTCCTTGCTGCCTCAGCCCCTGGCAACCACCAGTCTGTTTTGTTTCTCTATGGAAATCATACAACACGTGGCCTTTTGGGTCTGGCTTCTTTCACTTGCCATCATGCTTCCAAGATTTATCCATGTTGAAGAAGGTATCGGTGCTTCATTCCTTTTTATGGCTGAATAATATTCCACCACATGGATATAAGACAGTTTGCTTGGCTGTTCATCTGTTGGATATCTGAGTTGCTTCTACCTTTTGGCTATCATGAATAGCACCACTCTGAGCATCCAGTACTCTTTTGATTCTTCTTACGTTGAAATCATTTCCACATCTGAGATTCAATTTTGTATGTGGTTTGAGGTAGGAAATTTCACTTCATTTCTTCCACTTATTCCTGTGTATTTTATACACTATTCTTCTTATACTGACTTTATCGTCCTCTTTCGTTAAATAACAGTGTGTGCCCTTGAGCAGGTTTTAATTTTTTATTGTTTATTTTTTGAGACAGAGTCTCACTTTGTCACCCAGGCTAGAGGGCAGTGACACGATCTCAGCTCACTGCAACCTCCGCCTCTCAGGTTCAAGTGATTCTCCTGCCTCAGCCTCCAAGTAGCTGGGATTACAGGCATGCACCACCACACCCGACTAATATTTGTATTTTTGGTAGAGATGGGGTTTTGCTATGTTGGCCAGGCTGGTCTCGAACTCCTGACCTCAGGTGATCCACCCGCCTTAGCCTCCCAAAGTACTGGGATTACAGGCATGAACCACTGTGCCCAGCCTTGAGCAGGTTTTTAAAAAGATTTTTTAAGAGATGGAATCTTGCTTTGTCACCCAGGCTGGAGTGCAGTAGCACAATCATAGCTTACTGCAAACTTGACCTCCCAGGCTCAAGTGATCCTCCTGCCTCAGCCTCCTGAGTAGCTGGGATTACAGGCACAAGATATCACCCCCGACTTGGGCAAATTATTTACCTTTTTTGTGCTTTAATTTCATCATCTATAAACTTGGGATAGTAATGGTAACCTACATAGGGTTGATGTAAGGATTAAATGAATTAATACATGTAACATGTTTAGAACAGGGTATAGTCCATAGCAGGTGCCCAGTAAGTACCTATTATTACTGTCAGTAATTCCAAATTTCTACATATGAAAGGGTCTACTTTCTGTTCTGTTGTCTTACTTGTCTATTTCAACTTTTAATCAGCATCCCAAGTCTACTTTCATTGTTCTTTTTCAAATCATTTTTTAGTTCATCTTGGTCTGTTGGAATTCTTCCCATTGAATTTTATCAAGTTCTTCTCCCTAAATCCTGCTGAGAACTTTATTGGGGTTACATTTACAGATTAATTTAGAAGGAATTGAAATATTGTTATTACCAAGTATTCCTATGCCATAACACATCTCTTCATTTATTAAGCTCTTATTTTATCTCCCATGATAGAGTTTTATAGATTTTTAAATTTTATAAAGGTGTTGCAAATTTCTTTTCCTGGATATTCTTTTCTGGGATATTTTATACTTTTGTTGTTATGCTGAATCTTTTTACCCCATTATATTTATTTTTATTTATTTGTTATTTTTTAAAATATTTTTTATTATATAGAGACAGGGTCTTGCTATTGCCCAGGCTGTTCTTGAACTCCTGGCCTCAAGCCATTCTTCCACCTGGGCCTCTCAAAGTGCTAGGATTAAAGGCATGAGCCACAGTGACCAGTCCTTGTTATATTTAACTAGCTACTATTTTTTTATATGGGAAAACTACAGATCTCAGTCCCTTTTCTTTTTTAGTGATATTCTAATGGTTTTTCATTCATTTAATTTTTTGAAATCAGATAATTGCCTTCTTTTCTCTTTTTCCATCATTATATCTATTTTTTTTTCTTGACTAATTGCACAGGCTAAGACTCTCGGAGCAATATTGAATAACGGGCAATGGTGGCTCTAAGAGGGGGTTTGAGGAATGGCAGTGGGTGGCAGGGAGTGTGCCTGCAGAGCAATGTGAATGGGTGTTTCCCGGAGGGAAGGCGGTCACGTCATGTCTAGGGAATGCTCCATTGAAAGGAGAGGATGGTTTCAATACAGAGTGAGGGTTGCGCCTTTGATTAGGTAAGTGGTGAACAGTTATTAGTGCTTTCTGAGCATCAGACTGGCAAAGTCAGGTCATATTTTAGAAGGACCGCTCAGGTAGAGGTGACTACAGGGAGGTGGGACCCAGACAAGGGTGACCCATTAAGTCCTTACGAATCATTAAAGGAGAGGTGCTGAGGATGGGAGCTGAGTGCGGCTGTGATGGAAGACGCCAGGAGATTCTATGGAGATTAGTGTTATCTTAAACCCCTCTGGCCCTGCACATGTGGAGAGCAAGTTCATGCTTCTTCCTAAAGAAGTGAAGCAAGGACCGAGCGATTTTCCGTCTGATGTCAGGCCCTCCCCGATGGCTGGCCCCAAGGGCGACCTCTGTGATCCTTCCTGTCTCACCCTGGAAAAGAATGTCTATATTCTCACTTTATACTTCCAAGCTGTGCCTTGTTTTTGTGGGTTTCATTTTTGTTATTAGTTGTTGGATGTAAAATAAATAGCAATGCATAAAAACTCAAATTTTTTCAGCTGGGCATGGTAGCTCATGCCTGTAATCCCAGCCATTTGGGAGGCTGAGGTGAAAGGATTGCTTGAGCTCAGGAAGTCCAAGCTGCAGTAAGCTATGATCGCATCACTGCACTCCAGCCTGGGTGACAGAGACCCTGTCTCTTAATAAAAACAAAGAAACATCCAAGTATTCAGGCCTCAAAGGGCTGTGGCCCCAGCTTTCAGTGTAACTCATCTCACAAATCAGTGGTGATAACTCAACTTCGTCCTTCTGTGGTCAAGTTTCCCCCCAACTGTCTCTGTTATCTGACCTTCCTTGGCTCAGCCCCATATGGGGCTGGGAGCACAGTGGTCATCAACAGGTGGATGGAGATGGCTGGACCTCAGCAGCAGAAGAGCAAGAGGAGCTGGAGGATGAACCTCCATCTGGAAACTGTGAGAGGAGAAGCCAGCCCAGGCCCATGCAGGAGGGAGCAGCTACTCTTCCTAGCAGGGGCAACAAGGAGGGGCAGGAGCAAGCAGGTAGGGAGAGAAGGGGCAGCCTTCATGGGGCAGAGAGGGGAATGGGCTGATGGGAGCTGGCAGGGCTTCTGTGATGAGTTTGGGCAGTGGGGTGCATTTTTTTTGAGATGGAGTCTTGCTCTGTCACCCGCGTAGGGTGCAGTGGAGTGATCTCAGCTCACTGCAACCTCCAATTCCTGGGTTCAAGTGATTCTCCTGCCTCAGCCTCCCGAGTAGCTGGGATTACAGGTGTGCACCATGATGCCTGGCTAATTTTTGTATTTTTGGTAGAGATGGGGTTTCACCATGTTGGCCAGGCTGATCTCAAACTCCTGACCTCAAGTGATCTGCCTGCCTCAGACTCCCAAAGTGCTGCGATTACAGGCTTGAGCCACTGTGCACAGCTGGGTGCATGTTTAAAAATAGAGGTTTGCTGGGAGGTGGAGGTTGCAGTGAGTCAAGGTCATGCCACTGTACTCCAGCCTGGGTGACAGAGTGAGACTCTGTCTCACAAAGAACAAAAACAAAAAAGAGGTTTGACCCGAGAAATGGAGACACCTCAAAGTCCTAGAGGGAAACACCCAGGGGGAGGACAAGGCCCAGCAGAAAGACCTTTGTCCCTCTGACCCCAGTTCCCACCAAGGAACCCAAGCTCTTGTGGTGGGGGGCCTACCTAGACCCCACTCTCAAGCCATATCCTGGCTCTGCTGGGCTTCCAACTGGCCCTGGCTGCCCCAGTTGTCTTTATTTTCATAAGGATGAAAGCAATGCAAGTGTCCCTGGCTTCTGGGACATTAAGGTCCAAGAATGATGGTAGGCAGTGGATAGACCCCAATTTTCTGCCCAAGCCCAGCCTGGGATTCCTGGCTGGGGGCTTTGACTTGGCAGCTGGCACCAGGGTGTCTCATGGGGATGCAGGTGATGCTTTGAAATAGCCCTTGCAAAAATTATGACAATGAGAAGAATCTGACCCACTGACTCTATTTTGCTTTTAACCTCTAAGCTGCCCTTGTTCATTTGTGGGCATAGACCAAGGTAACTTATGGAAGGAACTTACTTTATAGTTTAACTTTGAAACAAAGATAGTAATAGCCCCTTCCTGAAATGAACTGTCTCCTTGCCTGGGGACCAGACCACCTAGGTCAAACTAAGGAATTAGCCACAAGATTAGAAATTATGGCTTAGGAGTCATGCAGCCAGAGGCCACAGGATTCCTAACCTCCCCAGTTGCTCCTATGGATAACATCACATTAATCAAACCTAAGATTGGTGTTTGAGACAGTTTTCAGACCCTGCATTCCAATGGACCAGCTGGTGCCACCCAGACTGATAAACTGGCTCAACTAGTTCTATGATCCTATCTAGTAACAGAAGACAGCAACAAGACCCCACTTAAGTCCCCCTGTGATTTCATCACCAACCCAACCAATCAGCGTTCTCCACTCCCTAGCCCCCTGCCCACCAAATTATCCTTTTAAAACCCTAGTCTCTGAATGTTCAGGTAGACTAATTTGAGTAATAAAGCTCCAGTGTCCTGTTTATCTGGCTATGCGTTTATTAAAGTCTTTCTCTATTGCAATAATGCTGTCTCAGTAGATTGGCTCTATCTAACCAGCAGGCAAGAAGAACCCACTGGGCAGTTACAGGCTGCTGAATGACAAGGCTGCTCTTCCCACACCTGACAGTGCCTCAGCCTCAGTTGGCAAAACTCATCACTTCACCTGAAAAGGGAAAAAACCCAGAGCTATCTCTGGCAATAGAAGGAGCAGAGTTTTCCTAAGCATCCAAGACAGACCCCAGACCCTGAACGAGGTAGGAGACCACTCATCCTGGCAACTGCTTACTCTGATTATGGGGTTATGAGCCCTGCTTCAAGGGAGAACTCTGAAGTTGCAGCTTTCCCTTTCCATGACAGACCTTGGCTCATGGACCATACCCCTGCCCCATCTTTGCTTGGCTTATGGTTCATGGTCTGCATGAAGAAGCAATCTAAGTCTGGTTTTGGCTTTATTTATTTTTGAGACAGGATCTTACTCTGTCACCCAGGCTGGAGTGCAGTAGCACCATCACAGCTCACTGCAACCTTGACCTCCCAGGCTCAAGCTGTCCTCTTGCCTCAGCCTCTGGAGTAGCCAGGACTACAGGTATGCACCACCATACTCAGCTAATTTTTAAATATTTTTTTAGAGACGGGGTCTTGCTGTGTTGATCTGGCTGGTTTCAAACTCCTGACCTCAAGCAATCCTCCCACCTCGGCCTCCCAAAAGTGTTGGGATTATAGACGTGAGCTAGCATGCCTGGCCTAGCTTAATGTTCATGTGCTTGCCCTTGCTGGAAAGAGAGCCTATTGGCAATTGATGCAGAGGCAGTGTTTTAATTAATGGAGCTGGCCTGAACATCAGGCTGGTGCCACTTCACTCAACGCTAAGGATGATCACAGCTTAACGTGGGGGAGAAGAAAACAATAAAAGAAATAGACCCGATGAGGCAATATTGGGAGTTTATGAAGTCTGTGTATTTTCCAGTGGCTCCACAGTGATCGCTCTTAAACCGGCTGTCACCCCCGCATGAATTATCACCCCAACCTGTGAGGATGGGGAGGCCGACAAGACATACACCCACACACAGGGCACGGGCTGTTGCCTGGATCATAATTCTTTCTCATGCTGCTAAAACAGAGAACGCTGCAATAGCAAAGAGGCATGTGGCCCTTGTGATATCTTCAGAAAGAAAAAACCCTGGGGGCAAGAGAGGAAAGAGGAAAGCTAAGAAATAAATAACAAAGCAGGATGCTATTTACATAGTGAGGGAAGGCCTTTGAGACTGAGCTCAGCGCCTTGGATGTCAGTAATAACTCGGTGATGGGAATAAAGAGACTCACTGCAAACCCACATCGCCTGAGATGGTATCAGCGATGTTTTTCTCTTTGTTTCCAGACAAATTCCAGCACAGCGATGGGAAGACAAGCCTGTAGAAGGGAACGGTGAGGTGGGGGTGAGGGTGAGTCCGGTGGTCCCCGTGAAGACTCAATTATGTTGGCTGTGAAGAGATTAATGAGAATTGAATTTTCTATTGATGTAAAACTGCCTTTTGCACCTGCTGCTGGCATCCTCATTACTGGTTTTCCATTACAGGGGATTATATGATACAATGAAATAAACTTTATGCTTCCTGGGGGATGCTCTTAAAATGGGTTTACTGTACTTAAACTGGTGGTGAAGTGGGTTACCTGAGAGAAATATGATTTAATCCCTGTCTTTTCCTTTTGTGGACCAGAGAGCCTCTATCCCCTTCTGGAAATCATGAGGTGCAGACGTTTTCAGGTCTGTGGGCCAGGCTGAGGCTCTGTGAGGTATAGGCCCAGGCATGCCCTGCTTGCTCTGCCCCTAAACATCACAGGGATGATGAAGTTGAAGGAATCTTTGGCTTCCTGCATCAGAATGAATCACAGGGAGTGATGCTCTGGAAGAGCTGGCCCAGAGACCCGAGTGTAGGGAATTGGGGTCCTTGGGATTTCTGTAACTTGTCCTTTGGGAAGGAGGTAAATGTGTGGGTGGAGGCGTGAGAGGCATCTGTGGCCTTAGAAGATAATGAGCAAGTAAACACCAGGTGAGAGAAAACTGTTTCCTGTCCTGTGAACCACCTGCTCCTCCCTCCCTCAGTTGAGCTGGGGAGGCTAGGGTCCAGGGTGAAACCATCTCTGCCCAGGAAAATCTCAATAAATGCTTTTTAAAATTGTTTTAAGTTTTAGGGTACATGTGCAGAGTCCAGGGTGAAACCATCTCTGCCCAGGAAAATCTCAGTAAATGCTTTTTTTTGTTGTTTTAAGTTTTAGGGTACATGTGCAGGTTTGTTACATAGGTAAACATCCCATGGTGGTTTGCTGCACCCATCAACCCATCACCTAGGTATCAAGCCCTGCATGCATTAACTATTTATCCTGATGCTCTCCCTCCCCCACCACCCCCAGAGGCCCCAGTGTGTGTTGTTCCCCTCCCTGTGTCCATGTGTTCTCATAGTTCAGCTCCCACTTGTAAGTGCAAACATGTGGTATCTGGTTTTCAGTTCCTGTGTTAGTTTGCTGAGGATAATGGCTTCCAGCTTCATCCATGTCCCTGCAAAGGACATGATCTCATTCCTTTTTATGGCTGCATAGTATTCCATGGTGTATATGTCCCACAT
This sequence comes from Pongo pygmaeus, assembly GCF_028885625.2. NCBI lineage: Eukaryota > Metazoa > Chordata > Mammalia > Primates > Hominidae > Pongo > Pongo pygmaeus. The sequence goes on from NC_072393.2 coordinate 38,787,359, forward strand.
TTTCTTTAACCAATCTATTATTGATGGGCATTTGGGTTGATTCCATGCCTTTGCTGTAAATGCTTTTTAAATGGAAAATAGTAGCACCACCCTCAAGAGCCCTTACTCATCTCCAACCAGGATAAGTACTGATCTTTCAGCCTCTGCTGTTCCATCTGTTAAGTGGGCGTAAACCAGGATGGTGGGGGCTATGGGAAGCCATTATTCTCAGCAGTTTGATGTAGACCTTATTTCATCGAAATCACCTTTATGATGCTACCTTCTAAACACAGCCCAAAATTGGATCTCCAAGGACGCAGGTGGTACCTTGTGTCTACATGAGGGTGCACTAGAACCCCATGTTATGGGGGGAGCCCTGTGAGCTGGAGTGGGAAGCCTGGATGGGAAGCAGAAGTGTCAGAGGGCCACACACACCCGCTTGTGCTTGTCTTTCCCTGAAGCATTGTTCAGGATGAACCCATCTTGAGCCCCAGAGTCCACAGATGTCACTGCTTCTCCTGAGCAGCTGCCATGGCAAATGCTTTCCCGAGGCAGGGTGGGGGAAATGGCTGGGCACTGCCTTAACTTCTCTGAAGCATCATTAAATTTGTGTTCAAAGTGAAGATTGAGGGACTGGGCACAGTGGCTCATGCCTATCATTCCAGAACTTTGGGAGGCTAAGGCGGGAGGACTGCTTGAGCCCAGGAGTTTCAAACCAGCCTGGGCAACATAGTGAGACCTCATCTCTACAATTTTTTTTTTAAATAGCTGTGCATGGTGGCATGTGCCTGTAGTCCCAGCTACTCAGGAGGCTGAGACAGGAGGATCACTTGGGCCCAGGAGTTAGAGGGTGCAGTGAGCTATGATCACACCACTGTACTCCAGCCCAGACAACAGGACAAGACCTTGTCTATAAAATAAAAAAAAAAGAGGCTGAGTGTGGTGGCTTGCGCCTATAATCCCAGCACTTTGGGAGGCCGAGATGGGTGGATCATGAGGTCAAGAGATCGAGACCATCCTGGCCAACATGGTGAAACCCCTTCTCTACTAAAAATACAGAAATTAGCTGGGCGTGGTGGCACGTGCCTGTAGTCCCAGCTACTTGGGAGGCTGAGGCAGAAGAATCGCTTGAACCCGGGAGGCGGAGGTTGCAGTGGGCCGAGATCATGCCACTGCACTCCAGCCTGGTGACAGAGCGAGACTCCGTCTCGAAAATGAAGTAAAATAAAATAAAATAAGAAAGAAAAATGTTTGTTGTAAAATAAAACAGACAGAAAAAATAAGTCAAACACATGTATAGCTTATGGAGTTATTATTACAGCCACCACCCAGATCAAGAAATAGAACTTTGCCAATGTCCCTGTTGTCCCTGGAAGCCCCTCCTGGGTTTCCTTCTAGTCTGAACTGCCACCCTCCCTGCAAAAATGACCCTCACATGACTTTTACAGTAACCTCTTTTCTGTCTTTCTTTATGTTTTTCTCAGAGGTGTTTGAACCAGAGCAACTCCATCTTGAATAGGGGCTGGGTAAAATGAGCTAAGACTTACTTGGCTGCGTTCCTAGATGGTTAGGGCATTCTAAGTCACAGGATGAGATAGGAGGTCAGCACAAGATACAGGTTATAAAGACCTTGCTGATAAAACAGGTCGCACTAAAGAAGCCAGCCAAAACCCACCAAATCCAAGATGGCAATGAGAGTGACCTCTGGTCGTCCTCACTGCTACACTCCCACCAGTGCCATGACAGTTTACAAATGCCATGGCAATGCAGGAAGTTACCCTATATGGTCTAAAAAGGGGAGGCATGAATAATCCACCCCTTGTTTAGCATATCATCAAGAAATAACTATAAAAATGGGCAATCAGCGGCCCTTGGGGCTGCTCTTGTCTATGGAGTAGCCATTCTTTATTCCTTCACTTTCTTAATAAACTTGCTTTTGCTTCGCACTGTGGACTCACCCTGAATTCTTTCTTGCACGAGATCCAAGAACTCTCTCTTGGGGTCTAGATCAGGACCCGCTTTCTGGTAACATCTTTCATCACCTAAGTGTGCCTTCCAAGACATATAATGTAGTTGTGCCATTTTAAAAAATGCGATCTATCGTTTGAGTCTCTTTCAATCAGCAGGTTTCCTCCCACTTCTTTTCTTTACAATTTCTCTATCGAGGAACCAAAGCCTTTTGATCCACAGAGTTCCTGCTGTCGGGATTCTGCTGATTGATACTCTTGGTGCCGTTCAAGATGTTCTTCCCTATCTCCTGCAAATTGGCAGTTGGATCCAGAGGTTGGATCACACTCACCTTCTGTCCTTTTGGCAGGACCAGAGGTGCTGCATTCCTTCGTTAGGAGGCACATAATATCTGGTTTATCTCTTTTTGTGTGATGTTAACAGCTGTTGCAGCACAATGCTTAGCTCTGTTAATTCACTAGGGGTTTCAAAATGGTGATATTCTAATTCCGTCACTTCTTCCTCACATATTAACTTGAGTACTTTTATAAAGAGATGCTTCCAGTCGTCCACCATTTACTTACCCAGTGGTACAGTTCACATATTAAACAGAGGCAGGATAAATGTGCGATTCTTTCCTCTTTATTTACCTGTTTTTAAGAGAGTGAATTTTTTCCTCATCCTCTGAAGGTGACAATGTTTTAAGTAGTTTCGTAAATTGAAGATTTAAACATATTTTATGGGTTTTTATCCATCACAATTATCATCTTTATTGATGCTCAAATGGCTCTATGTTTGGCCAGTGGGAGCCTCTTGCAGATGGTTCCCGTGTCCTTTTGACATGATCTTTTAGTCTCTGATAGCCTCCTTGCTATCTAGCATGACTAGATGTCCAGGCTTATCTTACACATTTCCTGTTCTAGACCTGTAATCAGCCATTTTTCCAAGAAGTCCTGGTTTCAATCAGTAGAGAATCTATCTATCTATCTATCTATCTATCTATCTATCTATCTATCTATCTATCATCTATCTATCCGTCTATCATCTCTCTGTCTGTGTATCTGTTTATCTATATTTTTTAAAAAGAAAAAATGTCAAAAGAGTGAGAAGACAAGCCATAGACTGCAAGAAAGTATTTCAAAAGATCCCAGCACTTCGGGAGGACAAGGCGGGTGACTCACCTGAAGTCAGGAGTTCGGGACCAGCCTGGCCAACATGGTGAAACCCCATCTCTACTAAAAATATAAAAATTAGCCGGGCATGGTGGCACATGCCTGTAATCTCAGCTATTTGGGAGTCTAAGGCACGAGAATTGCTTGAACCCTGGAGGCAGAGGCTACAGTGAGCTGAGATCCCGCCACTGCACTCCAGCCTGGGTGACAGGGTAAAACTCTGTCTCAAAAAAAATTTTTTTTTCAAAAGATATATCCAATAGAGAACTGTTAACCAAAATTTACAAAGAAATGAGCTATCAAGCCATGAAAAGACATGGAAGAAACTTAAATGCATGTTGCTAAGTATACGGAACCAATCTGAAAATGCTGCATACTATATGATTCCAACTCTATGACATTCTGGAAAAGGCAAAAGTGTGGAGACAGTAAAAAACTCAGTGGTTGCCAGGGGTTTGTGGGGAGGGAGGAATGAATCAGCAGAACACAGAGGATATTTAGGGTAGTGCAACGATTCTGTGCAATACTGTAATGACAGATGCATGTCATTATATATTTGTCAAAATTCACAGACAATAAGAGTGAACCATAATGTAAACTATGAACTTTGGTTGATGTTGGTCAATGTTGGTACATCAATTGCAGCAGATGTACCACACCGATCTGGAGTACTGATGGTGGAGGAGGCTGTATGTGCCTATGGGAAGGGGGTATATGGGAACTCTCTGTACTGGCCACTTAATTTTACTGTGAATCTAAAACTGCTCTAAAAATAAATTCTATTAATAAATACATGTAAAATGTCTCATATGTCTATATTGATTCTTCCAATTCAAATGTAGAATTGTTGGGTGTTGGTCGGGCACAGTGGCTCACTCCTGTAATCCCAGCACTTTGGGAGGTGGAGGAGGGAGGATTTCTTGAGCCCAAGAGTTCTATCGCGACCAGCAAACATAGCAAAATGTACATCTCTATGAAAAAAAAAATTAAGAATTATTGGAGGTTTGGTGGAGTGACTCATGCCTATAATCCCAGTACTTTGGGAAGCTGAGGTAAGAGGGCTGCTTGAGCCCAGGAGTTTAAGACCAACCGGGGCAACATAGTGAGACTCCATCTCTACCTTAAAAAAAATTTGTAAAGGAATTATTGGATGTTTACTTAAATTCTTTCTTCTTCCTGAATTCCCTTTTCTCACCAAAAAAAATCCTAGTTCTCAAGGGCCCAGGAGATGACAGAATTGAAATACACAACAATTACTTATTTCCTTTATCCCATATTACACACACAGCATTCTGAGTATAAAATGCCAATACTACTTCCATCAACATCATTATTGAAAACAGTTAAAACTTTTTTCAGTATGCTTTTTTTCTGCATGCATTTCTTATTCTCTTATCCCTCAATTTATAAATAACTGTACTATATCTATATTGTCAGAGAATATAACCATTATATACTATGCTTTTTAAAAATTTTCACTTATTCTTAATTCTGTAAATTATATATTTAATGTTCACCACCTTATGTTGATGTCTGTCTAGACACTTTGGTTCTCTGAAGTTCATTCTCTAGTGAATTCCTCAGGAAGGAATCATGGGAACAATATTTCCTGAACTGTTACATACTGATAAGTTTGTTTGTACCCTTTATACTTGAAAGTCAGTTTCCCTGAATATAAGATCCTTGGCTCACATTTTATTTTCTTGAGTTATTTAAATATGTTACTCAATTTTCTTCTGGCACAAATGTTGCAGTCAAAAAGTTGATGATAATCCAATTTCCAATCCATCCGTTACAAATCATGGGCTATTTTTGCTTAGACACTCAAAAGATTTTTCTTTTCCTTTGAAGTTCTATCATTTCACTAAATTCATGCCTTGGTGTTAGTCATTCTGGGTCAGTACTCTCAGGAACATGGTGTGACTTTTCAATATGTAGTTTGAAAACTTTTTATTTCTAAATAACATAGTACCTTTTTGAACTATAGCTTCTAGTATGTGTTCTGATCCCTGCTTTGAGTTTTTCTTCAGGGAACCCTGTTCTCTGTATGTTGGATCCTCTTTACCTAACTTCGAGGTTTGTCACTTTCTCCTGAAGCCTTTATATCCTCGCTCATTTCTTTGATTTTTAAAAATTTCCATTTGTTTCATTTTCTGTTTCTTCTAAGGAATTATCTCTTGTGTTTATTCACTCTTGCATTCTTTCTAGGTTAGTCTTAATTTCTGAAACTTTTTTTCTTTTAAACCCATTTCCCCCCCTAAATTTGTTATTTAATTTCTGAGTTTTTCTATTTCTGATTTATGTTGTTTTTTTTGCATCTTATTTTGTTTAAATAATTGCTTCTAGCTTGTCTTAAAACAGTAGGTTATAGTTTTTTGTTTTGCAGGCATGTCTTTTGGCATGTTTTTCATTATCTGTGAAGATGTTATTCTATTTCTTATTCTTTTTAAAAAAAACTGTATAGAGTAGGACTTTGATCTTTGCCTGCTGCTCATTTTTGTAAAGGTGAAATTAATTTTTTCTGAACTTAAAAATGGGGTTGAGTTCAAGACAGCTTTCATAACTTCACAAAGCTTTCTCTTTTGTTGTTTTCATGCACTGTTAAAAAATATGGCAGCTTATTTTATTTTATTTTTTTAGATTCCTGGTTCTTATAAAAATGTCTCTACTTTTATCTGGATACTCTGCTTCCTTCCCCTCTATCATTCCTGCTGTATTCAATTTTGTTTCCTGTTTCAGCAGTTTCTTCTTGGTGTGCAGCCTTGTCCTGGAAGGATGACCTGGCTGGTCAGTTTCAAGAGTTCACAGGGGCTACACTACTCCATCCTCTTCTCATCTTTTTACATGAGGCCCTTTGTACTTACACACTAATGGAGTGAGCAAAACCCTTCCCGTTTCAGCTCCTGTTGTGAAGCTGGATCTGTGTGCTTTCCAGTGAATGAATACCTATTTCCTCTTTGGGGTTACTCCTTGTCTTAGGCCATTTTGTGTTGCTATAACAGAATATTGAGTAATTTATAAAGAAAAGAGGTTTATTTGGCTCATGATTCTTGGGGCTAGAAAGTTCAAGACTGAGCAGCTACATCTGTGAGGGCCTCATGCTGCCTCAACTCTTGGCTAAAATGGAAGGGAAGTGGGGATATGCACAAAAAGATCACATGGCAAGGGGGTAAGCAAGCGGGAGACAAACCAAGGAAGCCAGACTCTTTTTGTCATCCTGCTCTCACTGTAACTAATCCATTCCCTCAAGAGCAAGAACTCACTCCCTGGAGGGGGCATTAATCTACTCATGACTCAAACACCTTTCACTGGGCCCCACCTCCCAATGCCACCACATAGAGGATCAAATTTCAACATGAATTTTGGTGGGGACAAACAAATCACATCCAAACTGCAGTTTCCTATTCTTAGAGATGACAAACACCCTGTTTCTTCCCTTTGATTCCTTCTGTATGCATACTAATACTATGCCAGTTTAATAACTATTAGTTACAAAATAGGCAGTCCCTACCCACAAATATTTTGGTGTTTTAGGGGATGCATTGCCCACTAGTTTTATTGTGAGTGTTTCCCATAGGTTTTTGGTTTTGCTATCTAGTTTGTCTATTTTTTATTAGTGGCATATTCAAAATGATGCCCCTAACACTGTTGCCATCTTCTCAAAAACACCCCAGGGAGAACTTCAATATTGACAATTTAACATCCTTAAGGAATGCGTTGTAACAACCAAACCGGAGGAGAAAAAGTATGTAAACAGTAGTTTGCATAGAGTGTCTTGTGCTGATTATGACATTGTAGCAGATCTTGTTGATGGCTGCCCATATCTGCTCAGCCCACCCGAGCTCAACCCCAGGAGGCAGTTCTAATCTCAAGCACCTACATCTCTCTTCTTCTTTACCAGAGACTTTCCCTGGTACCATCAAAGCTTGCCAGCCTGCCTTATACTTCCCGAGATCACTCCCAAACAAGCTGCCTGAACACATGTGCTTGTCTCTTGGCTCCTTTTGGGGGAACAACCCAAGGTAGACACCAAGTTGTGTTCCAATAGCCTGGCCTGATTCAAGCATCTCTCATGTAGTGTAATGATGTGGTTTGGCTCTGTGTTCCCACCCAAATCTCATGTCGAATTGTAATCCCCACTGTTGGAGGATGGGCCCGGTAGGAGGTGACTGGATCATGGGGGTGGTTTCCAATGATTTAGCACCATCCCCCAGTGCTGTTTCGTGATAGAGTTTTCATGAGATCTGGTTGTTTAAAAGTGTGTAACACCTCCTTCTTCTCTCTCTTCCTCCTGCTCTCACCAAGTAAGATGTGCCTGCTTCCTCTTCTACCATAATTGTCAGTTTCCTGAGGCCTCCCCAGAAGCAGAAGCCTGTACACCCTGCAGACCTGTGAGCTGTTAAACCTCTTTTCTTTATGAATTACCCATTCTCAGGTAGTTCTTTATAGCAATGTGAGAACAGACTAATACATGAAATCTGCTTATGATTTTCAAAAATGGAATAATGTTAGCTTTATATATATATATAAATGTGTGTGAGTGTGTGTATGCATGTATGTGTGTATATATGTGTATATATAAAATATATATATATGTGCATATATATATATATATATATATATATATATATATACAGAGAGAGAGAGAGAGAGAGACATAGGGTCTCGCTCTGTCATCCAGGATGGAGAGCAGTGATGCAATCATAGCTCACTGCAGCCTCAAAATCTTGGGCTGTAGCTATCCTCCCACCTCACCCTCCTGAGTAGCTGGAACTACTACACCACACCCGACTAATTTTTGTACTTTTTGTAGAGACAGGGTCTCACTATGTTGCCCAAGCTGATCTCAAACTCCTGGCCTCAAGTGATCATCCCATCTTGGCTGCCCAAAGTTCTGGGATTACAGGTACAAGCCACCGTGCCCGGCAGCTTAATATTTTTAATGACCTTTGGTGAGAAATCTGTTTAGTCTACATAAATTAAATGCTTATCTTTCCTTGTCTATACTCTATTTAATTCCCTCCAGAGGCCCTGATTGATTAGTGGCCTGCCCCAGACATTGTCTTTCCTAAATGCTAGGTTTGTTTTCCAGAATTCAGCAATCTTACCTTCTAATTGCAGGTTCTATTTTTCTTTTTTTTCTTTTCTGAGCACGGAAGTGAGATCCCTTTATCTGTAGGTGTCAGGGTATCCTCTGTGTTTAACAAAATACGTGTTGAATCATTGTCTCCTTGGTTCTTTGTGACTGAGAGTCTTATTATAAGTGAGGCCATGCCAGGTGAGACTAGGTCAGGGCAAATGCCACCTTCGATCCCTGATTCCCAGCGCAGACAACTCAGCCACCTTGTTCATGGCTCCATTCCAGTCTGCCTTGCACTCTAGTTAAAGTCTCTCTGTCCCTGTCTATCTGTCTGTCTGTCTATCTGTCTTCCAGCCTTCCTCCTTGAGGGTGAGCTGCATTACCCCTTTGCACTGCCCACCGCCTGCCCCCTACAACCTGTCCCTTGCAGTTCCTCAGCAAGACCTTGGCTGGACAGTCTGTGCCTGAAGGCAGATGGCCCAGACACCAGTAAAGGGAGCTGGGCTTTGCCTCCGAGCCTGCCTCCAGCTAGGGCTTGGGCTTGGGCACCGTCTTAGCACATCTGTAACTGGGGCTGAGCCGGGCCCATGCTGTGTCCCCCTGAATCTTGGGACAAGGCACCAATGCAGGAACAGGCGTGAAGGGTGCACTCATCGGAGCCCAAGTCATCACTGCAACAAGAATGCATACAGGAAGCTCTGTCTGAGGACAGGGACAGGGGACGGAGTGTGACAGTTTCCACACTGGGATATTCATGGCTGCCTCCGTGCCATAGGGCCCCTTGCATGATGTCAAAAGAGGAGACTTGCATCGTCTTGTTGTTTCAAGCTAACTTTAAACACAACTGACAGCAAGATGTCTCTGGCACGAAAGCCAACAGGGAGGCGACTGTCTCTCTGTTTCCATAGCTACAGACAGGACGCCACTGGGCAGTGCTTTCAACTCCAGGGCATCCCAGGCTGTGCCTGAGGGATGAAGTTTGCTGGGCGCTGGGAGAACCCAGCCACAAAATGGCAGTTGCTGGTCTCAGTTTCTGCCCCAACCACCTTCTATTTTTGGTGAGAGAGTTTCATTTTTCCAGATGTCCAAGGGTGTCCATTCAGAACATACTTCTGCACCCAGGAATCTGGGAAAGCCGGAGATGTCTCCATAAACCTGCAGGCCATGCCATCTGCTGACCTTGACACCTTCTCTGCACTGGAGGACGGCTTAGCAAAGCTGGAAAGGGGGTGGTTCCTGGGAGCCTGGCTGTCTGGCTGTCACTTGCTGAGCCAGGGACAGAATCAGTTGACAGTACATTTTAGTATTACCTGCTTCCAATTTGGAAAAAATTTTGTGCATCTAGGTTTTTCCAGTTTCTCCTTCACCTCTGTGGACCTGTAAAATAAGGATTTGAGCACATCCCTCCAAAGCTAACTTGTAAATTTCCTGTTGCACTGATATGGTTGGGCTGCTTCCCCACTCAAAATCTCATTTTGAATTGTAATCTCCATAATCCACACGTGTCAACGGCAGGACCAGGTGGAGGTAATTGGCTTATGGGGGCAGTTTCCCCCCAGCTGTTCTCGTGATAGTGAGTGAGTCTCACGAGATCTGACGGTTTTATAAGCGTCTGATATTTCCCCTGCTTGCACTCACTCCATCCTGCCGCCCTGTGAAGAGGTGCCTTCCACCGTGATTGTTAAGTTTCCTGAAGCCTACCCCGCTATGCGGAACTGGGAATTAATTAAACCTTTTTCCTTTATAAATGACCCAGTCTTGGGTATTTCTTCATAGCAGCGTGAGAACAGACTAATACATGCATCTTCCCACAGGAGAATGGATGGCAGAGGCTGCCCTTCAGGGGCCCAGGTCGGGTGCTGGACATGGGGTTGGCGCTCTGGGTCTGCTGCTCTCGGATGGCCCTCTGAGGGGCACCCTGCCTGATGGGTGAGCTCCCCCGATCTTGTCTCCTTGGATGCATCATCTGTGAGGCTTTTGTTTTCAGTCCCAGTGGAGAGATTCATACTGCCAGGCACTGTGTGGGCTCCTGCGCATTGTGAAAATAACACTTATTCAGGACTGCCTGGGGAAGAAAGGCCATACCTGCTGCTGTTTTTCCATCTCTGCTGTGGCCGCCCACGTGGTTTATGGCACAACTTGCCTATGCTAAAAGGGACTGAGAAAACCTGGAAACCTACCAACTACGTTTGGGAGATTTTTTTTTTTTTTTTTTTTTAGAGTGTCTGTCTTGGGCAGGCAATAACTAGTACCGAGCTTGGTGACCCTTTTGCTTTCTAGCTCTGGGGATGCAGACCTGAGGCTCCTCCAGAATGCAGTCCCCCTAGCCTGGCTATGACACTACCACTGGTGTGTCCTTGATGCCACATTTCTAAGCCCATCTGCTCATAAACCTCCCTGGGGCAGGGAAGTCTCAGAGTGCACTTCCTCACCTAATGGCATGCCTCCAGTGGCATCTGATAAATGTTTCTGCAGTGTTCCTGTGGAAATAGTTTTATTCATTTCAAAGCGATCCTTTCTTTCTTCCCAAAATCTCCAAACCCAATCCTTAAAACCAAGCATTAAATTTAGAATAGAATTCAAGTTTGGATTTTAAAAAATGCTTTTAAGTACGTCAGGAACTCAGAAGATACTTAAGCCCAACTTTCCTACCACATGATGGAAAGACACTTGGAAAGGACAGAAGAGTTTTGTTGTTGTTGTTGTTGTTTTGAGATCAAGTCTTGCTCTGTTGCCCAGGCTGTAGTGCACTGGCATGACCTCAGCTCACTGCAACCTCCGCCTCCGCAGTTCAAGCGATTCTCCTGCCTCAGCCTCCGGAGCAGCTGGGACTACAGGTGAGTGCCACCATGCCCGGCTAATTTTTTGTATTTTTAGTAGAGATGGGGTTTCACAGTGTTAGCCAGGATGGTCTCAATCTCCTGATCTCGTGATCTGCCCGCCTCGGCCTCCCAGTTCTGGGATTACAGGCGTGAGCCATCGCGTCCGGCCAGGACAGAGGAGTTTTGAAAATGCACTCTGGGCTCTGATTCTGGAAAGGAGATCCAGACTTCAGAGGCCCCGCTGCCCTACTCAGACTCCAGAGGTTGAGTAAAGTTGAGCAAGCTACAGCCACTCTGCTCTGGGAAGCCAGTAGCAGGTGCTGAGCCTGGACAATTTGAACTAAGCCAGAGAGCTCTCCAAATTAGGGAGCATTTAAATAGAAGTGCTGTTTATTTAGGTCATATAGTAATTTCCTTATTTTAGTCGCTACCCCAGTTAATGACTAACAACATATAACCAAACAAGGTTAGCCCAGCCAACTTGACTGAATAGAGAGAACTATTTATAATGAGCTCATTCGTATCTGAATGCAGATAGATGCACAGAAGTACTCCAATGTTAATAGAAGTCAAAATCCATTTACTATACAAGGTGGGGGAGATGTTCCCTCTGCAAGCCTATTCCCACTGCCTTTGACTGACAGTAAAAAAGTAAACTTCAGCCTGGCCCTGTATGACATGAGTGCTGAATTAGTTTGGTTCCAATGAAATAGGATTTACTGAATTGTGACATAGACATATTCTAGAATTTTAAACTCTTTATCCCGAAAGTAAAAAGAAGAATCTCTACTATTTCTGTCAAGAGCATCTTAGACCCCCTCCTGCAGTTCATCATCACCTTAGACAGTGTCCTTCGCCCCACCACGGGCAGGCCTGGAGAAGGATCCTCGCCACTGGAGGATCATCCGTCTCAAGGATACTTGGGAACTGAAGGAGTGACCAGGAGCAGGCAGTCCAGTGGAGATCTTTTTTTTTTAATTCAGAAACATCAAAATGAACTTGAGTTTGGCAAGACCTCAACAGAGAACCCAAGCTGGCTCCGAGCCTGGTTTGCATGGAGGGGCTGGACTTGGCTTGGGCATGGCTCTTTCTTGGGCTCTGGGGTCAGCAAAGCCCCCTGCAGGCCTGCCCACCTCAGGCTGTGGGGAGGGCATCAGGGCCACCAAGGCAGTGAGTGGTCTGCAGCTCTAGGGACGGCGACCCATTCTAGAGAGCCAAACGGCTGCCCCCAGGGTACTCGAACCTTGTTCCCTGGTTCCTGCCCTCTTCCCTCCTGGGTACTCAGCGCCTCTCTGCTCTGTTCGATTCCCCAGTGTCCTTTTAAGAAAGTCTGGCAGGGCATGGTGGCTCACGCCTATCATCCCAGCACTTCTGGGAGGCCAAGCAGGAAGAGGACTCAAGCCTAGGAATTCGAGACCAGCCTAGGTAGCATAGTGAGACCCTGTCTCTACAGAAAATAAAAAATAAAAAATTAGTTGGCCATGGTGGTGCACACCTGTGTTCGCAGCTACTCAGGAGAACGAGGTGGGAGGACCCTTTGAGCCCAGGAGTTTGAGGTTGCAGTGAGCTAAGTTCATGCCACTGCACTCCAGCCTGGGTGATAGAGTGAGATCCTGTCTCAAAAAAATAAAGTCTCCCCTTTTTCTGCAAGTTAGTCATAGTTTCTGTTGTGCACTACCTAGAAAACCACATCTGTTCACCAACTCTCTTCTATGTTAAGGACTGGTGTCACTTTAGCCTGCCCCAGAAAAGCTTCTCTTTAAAGAGAAACCATTCCTTATTTTCAGACAGAGTCTTGCTCTGTTACCCAGGCTAGAGTGCAGTGGCGCCATCTCGGCTCACTGCAACCTCCACCTCCTGGGTTCAAGCAATTCTCCTGCCCCAGCCTCCCCAGTAGCTGGGATTATAGGTGTGCACCATCACGACTGGCTAATTTTTGTATTTTTAGTAGAGATGGGGTTTTACTATGTTGGCCAGGCTGGTGTTGAACTCCTGACCTCGTGATCTGCCCTTCTCTGCCTCCCAAAGTGCTGGGATTACAGGCGTGAGCCACTGTACCCAGCCAAGAGAAACCATTCTTATACCCTGAGGAATGATGGTGAAATTTCAGAAATTGTGACAGGTATATGGGGTTCGGGGATGCCCAGAACCCCCAGAATGTTGCTCATGCAGGGGATACCCACCTAGGCATGCTGACATCAGGAAATTTCAGGCAACTCAACTCAGAAGGAAACAAAGCGACCCTCCAGCTCCTTGAAAACCCAAGAGGTGACAGAAAAGGGGAAAGGAGAGAGGAGGAAAAGGACTGAGAAGGAACATTCATCCCACATTGGCTGGAAATGGGTCTGGGCCTCCTTCCCTGGTGAGGAATTTTTAGGAATCATGGAATCGCACAGCAGGCCTGGAAGCAGGGCTTCAGATCCTGGGCCCCCATCCCTCATCTTTCGAATGGGGAGGTCGAGGCCTGGGGAGGGAAGGTGTGGCCCGGAGCCCACACAGGCCCCAGAGAGCAGCTGGGGAAGGCAGGTCCGTTCCCAGGAGAAGTCTCCCACCTGGACGGCGCTCTGATCAGCACGTCACTGGCCCGTCTGTGTGTTGAACTGACTTCAGGAAGCCTTGGGGTCACAATATTGCAGAGGCTATTACAGGGCCAGATGTTGGATGTGGAAGCAAGGCCAGGCCAGGTCATACCCTGAGGTGACTAGTCTGTGGGTGGCTCAGGGCAGTTTGGTCACAGGACTCCAATTCCCAAAATGCCATGACACCCTTCACCTTCCCTCTGCAGGGACAGTCGATTGTCCTTCTGCAAACAGGGAACAGGCTCTGAGGGGTTAGGAGACAAGTTCAAGACCCCCTAGCTGGCACCTGGGAGAGTTGAAGTAGACCCCCTGGCCCATCCCCTCATTCCCTTCTTCCTCCCATGGGATGCAGGGAGACAGATGAGGTGTTCCCGACCTGCCAGTATAGATGGCTCCCAAACTCCTCTGTGGAACAAGTCCTTCTCCTTCTTTTTCTTCTTCTTCTTTCTTCCTCTTCTTCTTCTTCTTCTTCCTCTTCCTGTTCCTCCTCCTCCTCCTCTTCCTCTTCCTCTTCTTCCTCTTCCCCTTCCCCTCTCCTTTCCCCTTCCCCTTCTCCTTCTCCTTCTTCTCCTTCTCCTTCTCCCTTTTCTTCTTCTTCTTCCTCTTCCTCTTCCTCTTCTTCTTTTTTTTTTTTTTTAATAGAGTCTCATTCTGTCACCCAGGCTGGAGTGCAGTGGCACGATCTCAGCTCACTGCAACTTCTGCCTCCCAGGTTCAAGTGATTCTCCTGCCTCAGCCTCCTGAGTAGCTGGGGCTACAGGTGAGCACCACCATGCCCTGCTAACTTTTGTGTTTTTAGTAGAGATGGGGTTTTGCTATGTTGGCCAGGCTGGTCTCAAACTCCTAGCCTCAAGTGATCCGCCCACCTCAGCTTCCCAAAGTGCTGGAATTACAGGCATGAGCCACCACACCCAGACTGCTCTGGTTCCTCTCATGGCAACAGATGGAAGGTTTAGGACTCAAGACTCAGTCTTGCCAAACACAATGTGAGACAGTCTCGGCTTCCCACTGTGCCACCTTCAGCCCCCAGCCCAAAGAATGGGCAGGAACCTTCACTTGAAGGAACGGCCTGAGGAAAGGGAGCCCAGAGCCGGTGGAAGCGGGGGTCTGCCTGCGTCCCAGAGCCAAGCCCCCTCCTCTTTCCTGTATCCTTGTTGCAGCAAACAGATTGGCATCTGAACCTATTAGCCCTTCTGGGGCTTAGGCTGTGGGCGCATGGGGCCATGCACTAAAAATGTCTTTCACCTTAGTTGGGATGCAAAGAGACAAGTTTGCCACTAATCTTTCGGTGGAGACACACATATCAAAAACCGCAAGTGAGCACACAAGGCTTCATGCCGGGAATTGCAGCCTTCCTGCTCCTCCCTCGCTGCAGAGGCTGAGCCTGACTTTCAAAAAAGGGCACGCAGCCCTTGGCAAATCTCGGAGGAAAACTCACTGCGAGTTGGTGCCAGGGGCCTCAGACCCCCTTTGGGGATTTCCCCCACAGCCTCTCAAAACAAGAAGGAAGTCTAAGTTAAAAATGGAATATGGAGAGAATGTCAAAGGAATGCAGCGTTATTGATTCCTAGTGGTGCCTGCCTGAATATTAGATGCAAATAAGTGCTAATAAGTACAGTTGGGAAAGCTAATGGAAAAACCATCCTTCCCAGGAGGATCACGGCACACAGATGCACAGGGTTGCTGAGATGGCTTGGCTCGCTCCACTCACTGGTCACGGCAAAGCCTGTATAGATGCATCCCAGGGAAATAAAGCCGGTGTAGACTCGTTCCATGGAAGCACTCATGGTCCAGAGCCCCCTTTCCAGCTTTGAGGCTGGGCTCTGGAAATGGGAGCTCGCATTATCTCCCCATTGCAGTTAAGTCTCTCTTTCCCTCTCCGTGTGTGTGTGTATGTGTGTGTGTGTGTGTGTGTGTGTGCGCGCGCGCGCATGCATTTGCCCTCTGGAGTGTTCATGGGTTCATGGTACTGAAGAGGTTCTCTTGACCATCAGGCCTCTGTGGCAAAAGTTGTGTGCTCTGTTCCAGGCCTAGCTGCAGACAGGGAGCTCATGGGCAGCTGCCCAGCCAAGCTATGGTCAGGACCTTGGGTGTCAAGAGGGGCTGCAAGTGTGGGGTAAGGGGACCATAGGGACAGGGATGGGGTCATTGCACTGAGTTAGTCCGGCAAGTGGCTTTCTGCTCACTCCACTCTCCCCTCTCTTTGTTCCTGCCTTCTCTCCTCCTGCTCTGCTCCAACAGCTTTAGGATGTGGGATGAATAAGGGTTCCACTGCCCTGTTTTTCCTGACACTTGAGTCCCTGGCCCTTGCACTCAGCTTCTCCAATCTGCACCTGACTGAGGTGGAGGAGGGTGATTTCAGACACACACACACACACACACACTCCCCTCATGCGTGCAGCCAGTGGAGCGTGCCTGGGTCCCAGCGCAGCCCCGGGCCTGGGTCACTCCGAGCCTAAAGTCCTGGAGAGGGAACCCCAGAACAAAGCCTATCCCAGTTTGGAATCATCACACCTGGGCCATTCTCCAGATGCGTGGAGTCCAGCAAATTGGTGGCATTCTTGCATCTCAATTCGCTCGTCTGTAATACGGGAGTGATAATGTCCACTCTGTTGCTGCAAGAATTAAAGGAAGACCATGATCTCTTTGTCATGCTTCTATTTGTCTTCTTATCTGTCCTGGTCTATTTTTGGATGCTCTGAGCTTACCTGGGGCATTAAGGAGGCCTCAGGGCCCTGGGGCTGAGGGGCTCCCTGGCCGTCCCCAGGAGTGGCTCTGCTCTCCGCCTGGTGTCCCCCACTCTGGTCAGTCAAGACCCATGGGCCCAGCTCACTCCCCAATTCCATCACTCACTCTGGGTCAGCTGGTAGGAGTCAGGCCAACCAGCCAGCAGGTACCATTAGAGAGGGGAGAGTAAGGGTCTTTCACTTTATTAAAGGCTTCTCTGCAGTTGTTTGAAAATACTGAGTGTCCCTTCAAGACTAACAGGTGACTGTGTGCACAGTTTCCTCGAGCTCCTGTGAGAAAGCAGTTGCCCTCCTTCCCAAGGCCTGCTTGTCCCCTGCAGGCTGGGGCTGCCTCTTCTCAGGAAGAACAAGGACCCGAATCCAGGGCCCCGTGTTCCTGTCCCTACTCTGTCCCGGTGCTGTGTGGCCGTGGGCCGGTTCCACCCTCCACGCTGTTTTCCCGAGTGTGTATGAAGAGGGTCGGTTGGCCCCGCTCTCAGGCTGGTGACCCGACGGAAACTTCCAGGATGAAGTCCTGAAGGGAGCGCCTGGATCCCAGGGCACTTTCAGCAGAATCTGGAGCCCCAGGGATTTGGGGATGGAGGCGGACACCCGGGCCTGAGGCAGCCCGCGGCCTTGACGGAATTCCACGCGAGCTGAAGCCCAGGGATCTGCCAGAATCTTCCTCAGGATCAATCTTCCGCCTTTCGCCGGCCCTGCGCCCCCGCAGCTTCGGTTCCCGGGCGCGCGCCCCTGCCCCGCTGTGGTCAAGGCTCGCCCCGGTGACGCCTGGTCCTTTTCCCGGGTTGGCGCCGCGTGCGACCCACCGAGGCAGTGGCAGCACTGGCCGCGGTCTGGAGCCTAGCGTCAGGCCAGAGTTCGGCTCTCCTGAACCAGGAGACCCGCGCAGCCCCAGCCACGACCGCTCCCACCCCCGCGGCCGCCGGACCGCGCCCAGCAGCGACTCCTTCTGAGCGCGCGGCCAGAGGGGCCGCGGGAGCCGCAGAGCGCGCGTGGGCGCGGCGCCCGTGAGCCCCCGGGAGGGCCGAGCGCATCGCTGGAGCGATCCCCGCCCGGCCCGGCCACCGCCGTAGCCGCCACCACGGCGGGGCGGGGCACGGGCCGGGGGCGGGGCGCCGGGCGGGCGCGGCGCTATTTCCAGCCTTGCCGGAGGCTTCGCTCTCACTTCGCTGGGAGCCTTCCCGGCGCGCAAGCCGGATCCGGCAGTGCTGCGGGAAGGAGAGAGGACGAGGCGGCCGCGGCAGCAGGAGGTGGGGGACTGATCGCGCCTGGGGCCGAAGACGAACGCCGCACCGCGCCCTCTAGCTCCCCGCGCGCTCTGGCTGTCGGCCCCACGCTGCTCGTCCACAGATCGCACCCGGCTCCGCTTGGAGCGGGAGGAGGCACCGGGCCCGAGCTGGGGCGGAGGTCCTCCCCGCCGCCTGCGCGCCCCAAGCAGAGGATCCGCCGCGGAGAACCGCGCCCGGACTGGAGGCGCCCGCGGCCTCGGGTGCGTCCGCTGCGCCAGGTAAGTGGCTGCGCCCCTGCCCCACCTCTGTTCCCGCCCTGCGCAGGCTCCTGGCCTGCAGAGACGCCAGGAAGGAGTCCCGAGCGGGACCCGGACTGCACCGCGCGCCAACCCCGCCACCGCACGCGAATGGGAGTCCGAAGCTGCGGGCGGAGGTGGGGCGCGCGGGGCTCGGGTCTGGTTGCACTTTGGGGACCGGCCCCGGTAGCGGGAACTTTAATTAGACTTTCTCTCCTTGGATCTCACTCACTGCCGCGCTTCTGTGAACTGCCGTCCTTCGGGCCCTCTCGGTCCCTGCGGACTCCCGCTCCGCCTCCCGGCCCTGGATGCTGCCCGCGGGGAGGCGGCGTCGGGTGCGGAGCAGCGAGCGCAGAGGGCCAGGCAGGAGCGCTCGGGGCGCTGGGGCTTCCTGGCGCGCTCGGAGCCGGGACTCCGGACGGGTTGCGGCGGGCAGGGACTGTGGGGGAAGTTTAAGTGGCCTTGGCTTCCTACCCAGCGGCTCCGTCGCGCGCGTCCCCAACCCGCGACTCTCCAGGGCACCGGCCTGTGAGTGCTGGAGGCGAGTGTGCGTGCGTCAGCGATGGTGTGAAGGTGTGTGCGTGCGTGTGTCGGGAGTGCGGGAGTCGGAGCCTGGGGCGGCTCCAGGGGGCGGCGAAAGGATCCGTTTGGCAGCGGGACCGAGCCGAGCTCTGGCGGCGGCTGCAACTCCGGCTACCGCCTCTGCAGACCCGCACTGGCCTCGCTGGAGGCCGGCCGGGCCAGGAGGGCGATCGCGGGTTTTGGCAGTGCCCGATGCTGGGGCTTGGGTCTGAGGTGACCCCGATTCCTTCTCCAGTGCGGGACTCCCGCCGCCCTAACTTTGGCGTACATGTTGTCTCCAGGCCCGCGACCCCGACCCGGAGTTGAAGCGGCTGCGGCGCCCTCGGCTGTGGGCGCTGCTGCCCGGCTGGCTGTTTTAACCGAGAAATAGGCGCCGATCCTGGGGCTCTCTGTCCTGCAGTCGTCTCTGGCGTCCCAGAGGACTCTGCGTCCCTGGGCCACTCCCGCTGGCTCAGGAGCCGTAATCAGCTCCGTTAAGGGGAACGGGCGTCCCGGCCCCTCTCCATCTGCTTGGCGCGATCTGGCGCAGCAGCAGAGCACGTGGGAGAGGCGTTGGGTGCGGGGAGGTAGTAGCTGCTTTGGAGTGGATGGTGGAGGGGGCGGGGGACAGAGGGGTAAGAGGCAGATCAACCCCCTTTTATTTCCCACCGCCGCCCAAGGGGCCCAGGAGCTACAATACCAAGGCCACTTTCTTGGGTAACCTTTCTCTTCTGAGTTCACCTTGACCCTCGCCTGCCTGTGGGGAAGTCTTTTCCTAAGTCCTGCCCTAGGACAGGGCACCCGCTGGAGCAGGTGTGGCAGAGCCCTTAACATTTTCCAGCTGTCGTGACCTTTCCTGCCCACCCTGTGCCCTGTCCCAAAGGCAAGGCAGACAGTCCACAGGAAGGACACTCATCCCAGCAGGGGATCCTCTTTTCATTTTAATCAGGACACCCCAAGCACAGAAGGCGGCGTGGAAGTTCATTCAGGAGCGTTCAGCAGACTAGCCTCTGTGAAGTGATCCACGGGAGGAATAACATTGAAACCCTGAAGAGAGGGACCTCTTGAGGGTCTGTCTGAATGTTGGTTCCAGTGGGATTGGCTGATCAATTATCCAATAGCATTTGAACACAGAAAACCTCAAAGCCGGAACCTGACCCATTGCCTGGCCCAGTCGCCCTGGGACACACAAACAGTGCAGCTCATTTATTTATTTATTTATTTATTAACCTGGAATCAGACTCGGCAAGAGTGAATTATGTTTCCCGGGTATTGATTTTTAAAAAGACCCCAAATTAAAAAGTCAAGGCTTTCTTAAAGCAAGGTCAAGGATTAATTATTTATCGAGAGGCATCCATCAGGCAGTGTGGGGGCTCATTTATAAATTGCCTGAGCAGGCAAAATGAGCATCTTTTGATTTTCCTTGGCTCCAGTTGGGAGAGGAGAGCAGGCTTGTCTGACCTCCTGGGCTTGGTAGAACATGCCCTTCGGACTGTAACTGACGACAGAGGATGCTTTGTAACTCAGCCTGCTGTTAGAGATGCCTTTTTAATCTTGTAGCCAGAATATCACTTGGGAAATTTCATGCATATTTGCTGTGTTTCCATAATGAACACTTACTGATTACAGGGTATCCAGGGAATTTCATTTTTTAAACATTTATTCAAATCTCTGTTTATGTAAGCTAATAAGTCTGGGAAAGTTCAGAAACTACTTTTTGCCGTATGGTTGTTGAGAAAGTGTGCCTGGTGGGCTACTCTCAGAATTTGCCTTCAGTTCTCTTAAAAAGGGGAGAGTCAGATTTGCCTGATTGGAAACCTGGCGCAGGCTGCTCCCCTGCTCTGAGCTCTGAGTTCCTGCCAGAGGCAGCCTGATAGGCTTTTTGTGGTTTTGCTGATGGAAGAGAGGAAGGGGAGCTTTGATCATTGCTGATGCGTCTGGCTGGAGAAATTTTTAGTGAGTGCGGCCGTGCTTGTAAGGGGCTGATGGGGAAGGTGTGGCCCGAGCTGAGGTCGCTGGCTGATGTCCCCATCTCCTGCCTGCTGCCTGGCCTGGAGTCTGAGATCCCTGTCTTAGCCACATCTGCTGCTTTGCAGCTTGGAAAAACTTCCGTCCCCGATTTACTGGTGCATGGCAGCCACACTGGAGAAACGTGGGGCAGTGGGGAGCCTGTGAGCAGGAAAGAGGAGACAGGATTATGGCAGCTTTTTTTTTTTTTTTTTTTTTTTTGTTTGAGATAAAGTTTCACTCTTGTTGCCCAGGCTGGAGTGCAATGTTGCGATCTCGGTTCGCCACAAGCTCCGCCTCCTGGGTTCAAGCAATTCTCCTGCCTCAGCCTCCCGAGTAGCTGGGATTACAGGCATGCGCCACCACGCCCGGCTAATTTTGTATTTTAGTAGAGACACGGTTTCACCATGTTGGCCAGGATGGTCTCGATCTCCTGACCTCGTGATCCGCCCACCTTGGCCTCCCAGAGTGTTGGGATTATAGGCGTGAGCCACCGTGCCCGGCATGGCTGCTCTTTAATAGCAACCGTGGCAATCAGAGCCAATAAACACCATGTGGAACGAGTGGCCAGCCTTTCAGCTAACCAGAAAGTGATGAGTTATAAACAGGAGATTTATATCGTGCTGGCCCAAGGAGATCAATGTGACCCAGCAGTGGCACAGCAAAAAATGAAATAAATAAGTAAATATGTTTTTAAAAAATCGGCCAGGCGCAGTGGCTCATGCCTGTAATCCCAGCACTTTGGGAGGCCGAGGTGGGTGGATAACTTGAGGTCAGGAGTTTGAGACCAGCCTGACCTACATGGTGAAACCCAGTCTCTACTAAAAAGACAAAAATTAGCCGGGCATGGTGGTGCTCACCTGTAGCCCCAGCTACTCAGGAGGCTGAGGCAGGAGAATCACTTGAACCTGGGAGGCAGAAGATGCAGTGAGCTGGGATCATGCCCCTGCACTCCAGCCTAGGCGACAGAGCGAGACTGTGTCTCAAAAAAAAAAAAATTTTTTTTTTAAATTGAGGTTGGTGCCTGGATGTAGATATGGCATCAGTGTCCTTCAACGTCAGAAAGTTGGCTGGGCATGAGCAGTCTGCATGGTGACAGCGTGGTGACAGTAGGCTCTTTGGTGCTGTCTTTGGCACCATATTGAGGGCTCATCTGACTCCAGAGCGGCTGCGTTCCCTCCGGAGGAAACCCATGGACCCAGACAACCCGGGGACAGAGCTGCATTAGCTCAGGTGCCAGAGGATGCGGCAGACGCCATCTCATATCTTATCAGCTGGAGGATGTGTGACCCTGTGGTCAGTAAATCAGCGTGGCAGATTGTGAGGCTTACAAATTGGTCATGGAAAAAAGTTGTGACTTTTACCCTGTACAAAACTACCTGTCATTTGTGATGTGGTGTTCTAGCCTGCACTGGCCGGATTCATTCCTGGGCCCTTAGAAACTCAGCAATGCAGCCTGGGCCACCGAGAGATTGGGGAAGCCTCCGTGCCGGTGGGTTGACACCAAGAAGCAGCCCTGGCCCCATTGCCAAAGCCACCTTTTAGGAAGTCGGAGAGTATCTGTGCAATAATTTGGATGTTTGTCCCCTGTGAATCTTGCCTTGAAATGTGATCCCCAGTGTTAGAAGTGGGGCCTGATGGGAGGTAGGTCATGGGGTGGCCCCTTTATGAATAGATTAGTGCTATTGTGAGGCACGGAGTGAGTTCTTGCTCTATTAGTTCCCACAAGAGCTGGTTGTTAAAAAGAGCCTAGCACCTACCCCCAACCTCTGTGATCTCGGAACACACCGGCTCCTCTTCTCCTTCCATTTTAAGTGGAAGGGCACGAGGCCCTCACCAGATGCAAATGCGGGTGCCATGCTTCTTGTACAGGCTGCAGAACTGTGAGGCAAATAAGCCTCTTTTTTTTCCTTTTTTTTTTTTTCTTTTTAGAGACAGAGTCTCGCTCTATTGCCCAGGCTGGAGTACAGTGGTGCCATCATAACTCACTGCAGCCTTGAACTTCCAGGCTCAAACAATTCTCCTGCCTCAGCTTCTTGAGTAGCTGGGACTACAGATGCACACCACTGTGTCCGTTAATTTTTAATTTTTTTTTGTAGAGATGGGGTCTCCCTATGTTGTCCAAGCTCATCTTGAACTTCTTGCCTCAAGCAATCCTTCTGCCTCAGTCTCCTAAAGTGCTGGGATTGCAGATGTGAGCCAGCACGCCTGTCCTCTTTTTTGGGGGGGTGGCGGGGTAGGGGGATGGAGTCTCGCTCTGTTACCCAGGCTGGAGTGTGCAGTGGTGTGATCTCGGCCCACTGCAACCTCTGCCTCCGAGGTTCAAGCAGTCCTCCCACCTCAGCCTCCCAAGTAGCTAGGATTACAGGCACGCACCACCATGCCTAGCTAATTTTTTTCTTTTCTTTTTTTTGTATTTTTAGTAGAGATGGGATTTCACCATGTTGGCCTGGCTGGTCTCGAACTCCTGACCTCAAGTGATCTGCCCATCTCGGGCTCCCAAAGTGCTGGGTTTATAGGCGTGAGGCAGTGCGCCCAACCCTTTTTCTTTATATATTACCTAGCCTTAGGGATTCCTTTACAGCAACAGAAATGGACTAAGACAGTCTGTATGCAGGCCTGGGGCTGGGGGCAGCAGACATAGCTGTCCTCCCAGGTTGGTGGCCTGGGTCTTACATCCACACTCCGCATGTAGAACACCATACATTTCTGGGAAATAGTATTTCTTGGTGCTGGTGACTGAGGGCAAGATGCCCTTTCCCTGCCAAGCCATGGCCAGTGTTGGCCCTGATGAGTGACATTTATTTGAACTAAATTAGAATCATCAGCATTGAAACCTGGAGCCAAATGATTCTCAGTCCAACACTCCTGGTGCCAGGCCCATTGTCACTGTCCCTCACCCTGCCCCTGAATGTTTATGGAGCAGGTATTAGGTGTCTTGCACTGTACCAGGCCCTGGGGACATGAGGTGAGCAAAGTTAAGGGTGGTCCCTGCCCTTGTGAGTTTATAGAGGGTGGGATGGAGACCCTCCTCATTTATTCCTCATTCACTAATTCATTTTCTGCCGGACAAAGACATTAATAAAAAGAATGACTAATGTGTGATTCTAGGCTGTGATAAGGATATAAAGAATATAAGGAAATAAACACTCGGGTGCTATGAGACCTACCAAAGAGCAATCTGACCTGCACTGAGAGGTTAGGAGGACTTCTCGGAGGAGGTGGCCCTTCAGCTGAGGTCTGAAGGAGGAGTGGGAACTAAGCAGGGTTGGTGGGGAGTGTGAGAGGAAAGGATGGAGAGAGAGAATCCAGCATGCTAGGCAAGCACAGGCAAGAGCATGCAAAGGGCTTCCTGTGGAGGGAATGTGTGAGAGGGCGTGAGGAGCACCATCCAGGAGCTGTGGGAAGGCCCATGTGGCCAGCAAAGTGAAGGAGCAGGTGACATGTGGCTGGAGACCCATCTGTGTAGGGTCTTCACAACCAGGGAGGGACTTGGGACTTTATCCCGTGAACTGCTGCAGAGTAGGAAGGCCAGCGAGGATGGAGCTGCAGGAATCTTGGAGAAAGACCACTGTGGCCTTAAATAGGACTGAATGGGCTTCCCCTCAGACATTGGTCTGGTCCATCAGGCTCTGTCTCCCGGAGCTGGGGTGGTTGACCCTAATGTGCAATGGAGTCTGTCTACACTGGTTGAAACCAGTGTGTGATGTAGGCAGTGCGTCGACACTGGTTGAAACTAGTGGGCGGTGTAGGCGGTGCGTCTACGCTGGTTGAGCTAGTGCACGAAGAAGCAGGCACTGTAACACTGGTTGAGCTCCTAGTTCATGATGCAGGCCATCTGTTTATACTGGTGGATCTCAGCACACCATTCACGCCTCTGTCTACACTGGTCGAACCAGCGCATTCTGCAAGTCATTCTGTCTAAACTGGTACCCGGCTGGATTAGGTGTGGGAGGGGACGTGGTAAGGAGTGGTCAGGATGGTTACCAGTGGGACGCTATTGGGAGTTGTCTACTCCCTGAGACAGGGCCGCCCCCTGGAGTGCTAAGCACCTGTCCACTCTGGCTGGGTCACATCCTCCTAGGACTGGGTGGCCAGGCTGCTGGTTGTGTGGCCCCACTGTGCTCTGAGCCCTTGGTTCTTCCACTGCCTTCCTCTCCTGTCTGCTCACCATTCAACCCTAGCACGTCCAGGGCACTCGGCAAGTGACAGCCTAGTGCCCATGGCTCCATGGTGGGGACAAGCTGCTCGACAGCCAGACCCATGGTCCTGGCCCAACTTTTGCCTCCTGACTTATTGAGGATGGGCCTTCACTGGGGGAATGGAGCTAACCACCCACTGTGGCTTGGATGCCCACTTCCCTCCGGAGCTGAGTGCTGGTCAGTGGTGGTCTCCATGTGTGTTTCATCCACTTAGCTTCCTGGACCCCTAGAGTTCCTTCACCTGCCACCCACTTGATGTAACCTGGCAGCTGGCTGGCACCTGCCCCAGAAAGAATCCTCTCTTATACCCTTTTCTTACTCTCAGCCCTCTCTCCTTTTCCTCCTCCCCAAGGGAGCCAGTCTCTACCTGCTGCACCCTCTGTGAGGGGCTCTGCCCAAGGCTGGGAGCTCCGCAGTGCCCTCTGATGTTGGTGAATTTCCTGTGGCTGTCTGCAGCACAGGTCGGGCCCTGGGTTCCCTGCAGACATCGGCCCGATCTACCAAGCTCTGTCCTCCAGAGCTGGGGAGCGGGGAAGCAGGTCTGTGAGTCACCCCGTTACCCATTGTGCCCACGCTGCTGGCTGCAGGCCCTGAGCTGAGTGGCCGCTGAGCTGCAGGCAACAGCCCAGGTCGCTATCACCTTGTCCTCACTGCCTGGGCCTGAGCCAGCTCCTCCCGGACTGGGCCAGACTCGGACTCGGGGACAGGAGAGAAGAGAGCCAAGCAGAGGATGCTAGGAGTTACACATTACTCCTTGGTCCCCTAGGCCCCCTCCCAGGGCTGATTCCTTGCCCAGAGGGCGGCCTCTCCAGATAAGCCTTCCTGGGCTGGCCTGGCCACTCCATTCTGTCTGTTGCCTTCACCACCGTGGACCCCTGGACATGCCCAGATACTTATCAGTGGGAAACTGACACAGGAGAGCCCCTCTGTCAGCAGCCCCTAGCCCGGGCACAGACTGACTCGCGCTTGGCAGACAAGTCGTCCCCACCTTCGAGGCTGCCTCTTTTGGGGGCTGACTCATCTCTTGGGACAAGACTCATCAGCCTAGGCTTGCAGCACTGAGACCCTCCTCCAGCCTTGAGCTGCAGGAGCTTTGCTTCCTGTGCCGCATCCAGGCACCCAGCAAACACTGACCCTGACCTGCCATGTGCAGAGCCTCGTACACCTGGCCCTGGAGAAGTTGAGCAAACACAAGCAGGTTACAGTGTTGGTGCAGATGCTGCTCTTTCTGGTTGTGTTGGCCAGGAGGAGCTCGGCATGGAGAAGATACTGAGCGATTGCTTGTGGGCAGGCGGAGTGCATTAAACTGTGCAGTCTGTCTACTTTAGCATAGCTGGTGCGTGGGGAAGGCAGTCTGTCTACACTGGCTGAGCCAGTGTGTGGTGCAGGCAGTCTGTCTACACTGGTGGGGCCAGTGCATGGGGCAGGCAGTCCGTCTACACTGACGGAGCCAGCACGTGGGTCAGGCAGTCTGTCTACACTGGTGGGGCCAGTGCGTGGTATAGGCAGTCTGTCTATACTGGTGGGGAAGGCAGTCTGTCTAACTGATGGAGCCAGTGCGTGGGTCAGGCAGTCTGTCTACACTGGCTAAGCCAGAGTATGGGGCAGACAGTCTGTCTACACTTGGTTGAGTCTAGGGCATGAGCACTAGAACATTCCATGTAGTCTATGCTTGCCTCACTCTCTGTGGGGTCTTTGCACAAGGTTCAGAGCTCTCAAACTCTGTAGATTCAGTGGCTTTTCCTGTGGCTGAGCTCAGCCCGGGTCCGGGCTTCCCCTCAGATGTTGGCCAGGTCCATCAGGCTCTGTCTCCCCGAGCTGGGGTGGTCGAGCCCAGTGTGCAACGCAGCCTGTCTACACTGGTTGGAATCAGTATGTGATATAGGCAGGCTGTCTACACTGATTGAGCCAGTGCACAAAGCCGGCGCTGTCTATGCTGGTTGGGCTCAGCATGTGATTCAGCAATCTGCCCACACAGGTTGAGCCGGGGGGTGATGCGGCCAGCCTCTCTCTGGCTTGCTGAGGCCAGAGCTCTTGGTTCTTTCTGATGCCTTCCCTTTTTCCTATGTGATTCTTTCTCCCGGGAATATTCTTCCTTACACCTCCTATAAGACATCTGGGTCTGATTTGATTCTGACTTCCAAAGACTCAGCTTTCGTATGTCTGTTTGAATCTCCTTGGCAGAGGCTGACATGGGCTGGGAGTGGCACCGGGATCGCACCTGGATTTCCCCTCCCTGCTGCTGTGCCTGGGGCTGGGCCTGCTGCTGGTGCAGAGGCTACCTGCTGTCAGTGGTCATCACTACCTCGCCATCCCTCGCGACAGCCACTCACACGCCTCTTTCTCACAAAAGTCATTTAGCGAGGATTACCACCTTGGTGTGCGTGGTAAATTGCATTTCTCCTGGTTGGGGCCATCTTGCTGTTTCCTGCTTAGATTTGGGGCCTCATGAGGTTTGGCCTCATCTGCAAATTTAATTTCATGACCATTCATCCCTGTGAAAGCGCAATCTATGCCTATTATTTCACTCTTCTTGATTCCCTCTTCCACGAGTTAATGTGTCAGCGCACAGCCATGGCAACCACTCTCCGCCCTCCCTCCGCCCCAGGCAGCCACCTCTAGGTTGCAGCTGAAGCTGGGACCTGGAGTCAGACCACCTGGGTTCAATCCTAGCCTTACCACTCGGTCACTGTGTGGGCTAGGGACCCAGTTTCCTCATCCACAAAACAGGATTAACAAGAGAATCCACCTCCTAGAGCTGTTGTGCCTAAGAGCCCACAATCAGTGGCAGCTGCTACTGCTATTATTACTATTATTATTACTACTCCCGTTTTATCTTGGGTGTCAGGAAGCATATTGGTCAAGGGCCTTGCCTGGTGATGTGACAGAGGCTTAGGGGGCAGGCAGCCCCACTGGCCAGTGTCCCCTCAAGTTCTGCTTTTTCTTCTCTCTCTCTCTCTTTTTTTTTTTTTTTTTTCAGACAGGGTCTCCCTCTGTCACCCAGGCTGGAGAGCAGTGGTGCGATCTCAGCTCACAGCAGCCTCCATCCCCCGGGCTCAAGTAATCCTCCCAGCTCAGCCTCCCGAGTAGCTGGAACTACAAGCTCCCATCGCCATGCCCGGCTATTTTTGTTTGTTTTTTGGTATTTTTAGTAGAGAAAAAGTTTTGTCATGTTGCCTAGTCTAGTCTTGAACTCCTGAGCTCAAGCCATCCACCTGCCTCGGCCTCCCAAAGTGCTGGGATTACAGGCGTGAGCTGCCGCACCCAGCCAAATCGTTTTTTTCTAAGCAGTTTGCTTACAACTGCTTAGATGTCTTCTTCTTGTCCTACATGCACCATTGTACATATTTAAGCCTTTTATTCCAAGTGTAGTACACATACAGAAAAGCGAACAGATCCTACGTATACAATGCAGTGAATGTCTGCAAACTGAGTGCTGTGTACCCAGCACTGGAGCAGGGATCAGAACATGACCAGGACCCCAGAACTCCCCCATGACCTCTTCCAGTCATTTCCCTCCTCCACAGAAAACTGCTCCCCTTACTTCTAATGATATGGATTGGTTTTCCTTGTGTGTGTGTGTGTGTGTGTGTGTGTGTGTGTGTGTGTGTGTGTATTTGAGATACAGTCTCACTCTATCGCCCAGGCTGAAGTGTAGTGATGCAATCTCGGCTCACTGCAACCTCCACCTCCTGGGTTAAAGTGATCCTCCTGCCTCAGCCTCCCGAGTAGCTGGGACTACAGGTGCATGCCACCACACCCGGCTAATTTTTGTATTTTTAGTAGAGATGGGGTTTCACCATGTTGGCCAGGCTGGTCTTGAAGTCCTGACCTCAGGTGATCCACCCACCTCGGTCTCCCAAAGTGCTGGGATTACAGGCATTAGCCACCGCACCTGGCCCCTTGTTTTTAAACTTAATAGAAATGGAATCATGCAGTATGTATGCTCCCGTGTCTGGGTCAGCATCTGGTTTCTGAGATTCATCCATGTTGTTTTGAGTTGTTATTTGTTCCTTCCTCTTTGTACAGGATTCCATCATGTGGGTAGACCCTAATTTATTTATCCAGTCTCTTGTTGATTGGCGTTTGGGTTAGAGTTTTTGGCTTTTATGGACAGTATTGCTATGGATATTCTTGTGTGTGTCTCTTGGTGATACATACACATTTTTTCCTCTTTTAGAGACAGGGTCTTGCTATGTCATCTAGGCCACAGTGCAGTGGCGCAATCACATTTCACTGCAGCCTTGAATTCCTGGGCTCAAGCCAGCCTCTCGCCTCAGCCTCCCAAGTAGCTGGGACCACAGGTGTGCACCACCATGCCAGCTAATTTTTTATTTTTATTTTTGTAGAGATGGGGGTCTCACTTTGTTGCCCAGGCTGGTCCTGAACTCCTGAGCTCAAGTGATCCTCCTGCCTTGGCCTCCCAAAGTGTTGGGATTACAGGTGTGCATCATCATGTCCAGTTCCTGTACATTCCTGAGGTACTTAGAAGAGAATTGCTGGGCCCCAGGGTGCAGCTACTGTCGAACAGTTTTCTTTTTCGTGTGTGTGTGTGTGTGTGTGTGTGTGTGTGTGTGTGTTTAAGACAAGATCTCACTCTGTTGCCCAGGTTGTAGGGTAGTGACGTGATCATGGCTCACTGCAGCCTTGAACTCCCACGTTCAGGTGGTCCTCCTGCTTCAGCCTCCCAAGTAACTGGGACCACAGGTGTGCACCACCACCACTCCCAGCTTTTTTTGTTGTTCTTGTTATTTTTTGTAGAGACAGGGTTTCCCCATGTTGTCCAGGCT
Organism: Pongo pygmaeus; assembly: GCF_028885625.2. NCBI lineage: Eukaryota > Metazoa > Chordata > Mammalia > Primates > Hominidae > Pongo > Pongo pygmaeus. Next base: position 38,816,770 of record NC_072393.2, read on the forward strand.
GGTCTCGAACTCCTGGGCTTAAGCGATTCTCCCGCCTTGGCCTCCCAAAGTCCTGGGATTACAGGCGTGAGCCACCACTCCCAATTCCATGCTGGACTGTTTTCTAAAGGGGTCGTACTGATGTTTCCACCTCCTCACCAGTTATGCATGAGTGTTCCATACGTAACTCTCCCACTCCACGTCCTGTCCAACACTTGGCGTTGTGAATCTTTCCCATTTTAGCCATTCTATGAGTATGCAGAGGTATCACACCGTGGTTTTAATTTTATTTCTCAGATGACGAATGCAGTTCATTTTTTTACCAAGGATATTTTGGACCTGGAAACATTATTCAACAAATTTGAAAATTTCCTTTCGTCCCCAAATTGTAGAACTCACTTCCATCCCCACATTGTGGAAACGTCTGGCGGTGCTTCTGATTTCTTCTGGGCGGGTTTGAATCTCCCAGGCTGGAAGCCAAGGGATGGAGTAGACAGGAGTTTCTCTGGATGAGTCTGGGGAACTGGCCACCTGCCCCAGAATCACGTGGATTGCTGGTCAGAGATGCAGATGCTGGGGCCTGGCCCAGCCCTGGACTCATCAGACAGCCCTTGACCCATTGGTCCTTCTAGGGCTGTTTTTTTTTTCTTGTCAGGAGACCAAAAAAAAAAAAAAAAAAAAAAAAGCGTGGATGCTGCCCTGTCTGTCATGTCCACAGCTGTGTCACAATGCCCAGAATAGTCCTGCACAGGGCAGGCCTGCTGGGGTGAAGGGTTTCCCATTGTTGTCTCCATCCTCTCCCACCGCAGCTAACTTGGCGGGGACTCGTTAGTTAACTGGGCTGCCGTGGTGAGGGCTCTGGAAGTTGGTTTCTCGCTCGCTGGGGGGTGTCCCATGTCTGAATGACCTCCTCCTTCTCCAAAGCCAACTTCCAACAGAGCTGCAGCCGTGCCCCCAGCAGCCTTGCTGATCCCCAGTCCTCTAGGCACTGGCCATTTGATAGCATCCTTGGGTGACCTCCTCCCTGATGGTGCATCTGTTATTGGGTCCCTCTGGAGAAGCTTAGGAGCCCCCTGATCCCCCTAAAAGAAGAGCAATCCATCCCTGCACCATGCGGCCCCCTGAGCTTTTCCAACACCGTCTTTTCATAGCTGATGTGCCCTTGGTCAAACTAAGGCAGAAGGGCCATGCCTGTCATCAGCTGCTCCACTCCTGCCCCTCAGGGTTTTCATGAAGACCGTGGTGAAGCCTCCTTTCTTTGGGTGTGGCTTGCCCCTCCCTCCTCAAGTCTAGCAGAGCTATTGGGAAAGCAGGACGGCCTGGGGGAGGAGAGCTCTGGGTCAGACCCTTTGGGTGGTTTTGAGACCCAGTCATTGCCCCAAGAGGAGGGAGGCAGTTTCATATACACAACCCTGAGTTAGCTAGTGGGAAGGCAGGGCAAGGGATTCTGGCTGGGATTCCTCCTGTAATGTCAGCTCTTTGGGAGGCCCAGGCAGGAGGATCTCTTGAGCCCAGAAGTTGGAGGCTGCAGTGAGTTATGATGGCACCTCCTCCACAGAGGAGGGAGGCCCAGGCTAGGCCTCAAAGATGGGTGGGGAGGTGACAACACCTCATGAACCACTCAGCATGAGCTCCGTCCCTGAGGGCCAGCAGTGGAAAAAATGTGGGCTTAGTTCCCCGGAGATATTGCTTCCCCGGAGATATTGCGGTCCAGTTGACCCAACACACAAGGGCATAAGGTAATGGTCAGGGTTCACTGGAGAGCTATGGAAGGCTTCTTGGAGGAGGCGAGCTGGGGATTGCTTATCTCAAAGGCCAGGGGTGAGAACTTTATCCGGGTACAGTGGAAATTCTCTCCAAGCTTTGGGACTACGGGGCATGGACAGTGTGAGCCAACTACCGTTTGCTTTAAAATAGGGCAAAAATGAATCCATGGCACACACATTGTTTATGCAATGTGGAGGCGGGCGCACAAAGATGGAAGAGCTAAAAGCAGTTTGGGAAAAACAACACCTTTTTTTTTTTTTTTTTTTTTGGTGGGAAGACAGATTAGAGAGGTTTATGCTTTTCTGTGATAACTAATATGAAAGGTTTATCAAAGTTAAAACAAAAAAACAAAAAAACCTCTTGACGCTTTCTCCAAAATTGATTTGAAGACTTGGCAGATTTGAGGAATCATTCAGTAACGTTTTACGGGTCGATGCTAATTTGATGCAGCAGACCTGTGCATCGTGCCAATTTACTGCCAAACCAACATTAAGCACGGACCTCTCGCGCAAGGTTTATGGGCAGACAGCTCATAAAGATGCATGCTTGACAAGTATTCTGCTTCTCTTAGGATGTGGAATATGAAGTGTTTATCAAAAACCACCTAAATCGCCCTTGCCTTGACTCGTAAACAATCTGGCGGCTTCAGGCTTGGGTCCTATGCAGTATTTCACGTCTCACCACTACAGGTCCTGGTATGTGCGTGAGTGCGTGAGTCTTTGTCTCCAGTAACCACAGTTAGAGGTAGAAGTGTTACAGGAAAGGGGTCCCGATCCAGACCCCAAGAGAGGGTTCTTGGATCTCGCACAAGAAAAAATTCGGGCAAGTACATACAGTAAAGTGAAAGCAAGTTTATTAAGAAAGCAGTCCGGGCGCAGTGGCTCACACCTGTAATCCCAGCACTTTGAGAGGCCAAGGTGGGCGGATCACCTGAGCTTACGAGTTCGAGACGAGCCTGGCTAACATGGTGAAACCCCATCTCTACTAAAAATACAAAAATTAGCCGGGCGTGGTGGCTGACGCCTATAATCCCAGCTACTGAGGAGGCTGAGGCAGGAGAATCGCTTGAACCCGGGAGGTGAAGGTTGCAGTGAGCCGAGATTGCGCCATTGCACTCCAGCCTGGGCAACAAGAGCGAAACTCAGTCTCAAAAAAGAAAAAAAGAAAGAAAGTAAAGGAATAAAAGAATGGCTGCTCCATAGACAGAGCAGCCCCAACCGCTGCTGGTTGCCCATTTTTATGGTTATTTCTTGATGATACACAAAACAAGGGATGGATTGTTCATGCCTCCCCTTTTTAGACCATAGAGGGTAACTTCCTGACATTGCCATGGCATTTGTAAACTGTCATGGTGCTTGTGGGATTGTAGCTATGAGGTCGACCAGAGGTCACTCTCGTCACCATCTTGGTTTTGGCAGCTTTTGGCTGGCTTCTTTACTGCAAACTGTTTCATCAGCAAGGTCTTTATGACCTGTATTTTGTGCTGACCTCCTATCTCGTCCTGTGACTTAGAATGCCTTAACCATCTGGGAATGCAGCCCAGTAGGTCTCAGCCTCATTTTACCCAGCCCCTATTCAAGATGGAGTTGCTCTGGCTCACACGCCTCTGACAGAAGGATCCCTGTGGTGTGTGAGATTCGCTTTCTTTTTTTTTTGAGACGGAGTCTCGCTCTGTCACCCAGGCTGGAGTGCAGTGGCGCGATCTCAGCTCACTGCAAGCTCCGCCTCCCGGGTTCACGCCATTCTGCCTCAGCCTTCCCAGCAGCTGGGACTACAGGCGCACGCTGCCACACCCGGCTAATTTTTTGTATTTTTAGTAGAGACGATGTTTCACCGTGTTAGCTGGGATGGTCTCGATCTCCTGACCTTGTGATCCGCCTGCCTCGGCCTCCCAAAGTGCTGGGATTACAGGCGTGAGCCACCGTGCCCAGTCGAAAGTGAACCTTTCACTGGGCGTGGTGGCTCACGCCTGTAATCCCAGCTCTTTGGGAGGCCCAGGTGGGAGGATCGCTTGAGTCCAGAAGTTCGAGGCTGCAGTGAGCTATGATGGCACCACTGGACTCCAGCCTGAGCAAGACCTTGTCTCTTAAGAAAAAAAAAAAAAGTCCCAAAGTGTAGGATCTGAAGCAGCATGCCCTGTTTTCCAGGAAGGCTCAAACATCCCCTTCCTAACAGATTCTCCAAGGCTGCCCTAAAAGGAAATAAAGGCTGTGCCCAAATGAGATCTTTGGCCCGAAGGATATAGATTTCTTGCTCACATGTTTGTTTCCTGGGCGACTGTGTGATGGATCTTCCCTGCATAGCTCTCTCCATCCAAATATGCTGTCAGAGCCTCACCAATTTCAGGATATCACTCGAGCTTTGTTTTGCTGGTCGGAAAGTGTTTAACAATAAAAATTATCAAAACTCCTGTCTTTCACCACCGAACACCACCGCTAATGTTTTCCTCAAAGGAGAAGTGGACTTGTGTGGCATTATTCTACTGTATCTGCAGCTCCAGCCCCTCCAGCCTCCTCCCATGGCAGGGTTAATTACCCAAGCTTAAACGAGGAAGGTTGCAGGTGGGGGCGAAGCGCGCAGACCGCTGTCAGCACAAAGCCTTGTGGGTTTTCGCAAGGGGAAATTTGATCTCAGGCAAATGTCAAGGCGTTTTTGAAATCTGTGTTATGATATCAGCTCATTGCCAGTGTAGGACTTCATCTGGATTTCATAAATATTGCATGGGACCCCTCATTGCCACCTTGGCCGGCAGCAGTGCACAACAGCCACCCCTCAACACACACACGCTCTCCACAGCAATTGCAATCTATCGCTGAGTTGTCATGAAAAGCCAATTGGTGATATTTCAATCACAATGTTCTTGTAACCAATTCCATTCAAATTCCGTCGGAAAGGGAGTTAAGGCTTCCTCTTGCTGCTGGGAGAATGATATGCTAAATGTAGCTTCCTGGGGCCCCTGGCAGCCAGCCAGGGCTTTGTAATTTATAGTTCACCTTCGTGGTTCTCCAAGTGACCTTGGAACTTGCATGCTGGTGGATTTTTTAGGTTCACACGTTGTCCTCCATCCCCTGGTGAGATTGCTCCCCAAGTGAGTGCTCCCTGGTCCATCAGGCAAGAGCTTGAGGGAGAGGATGTGGATGGGGGGCGCCCAGAGAATGCATGGCTGGGGATCAGAAGATTTCTTGTTGCTGCTGACCTTTCTTCTAAAATTGCTGTCAGCCAGGAAACAGTCAAATATTGTGCTTAAAGGTGGCTTGTAGGTGACAGGAGCCTCTTTCTAGCCCCAGCACACAGCAGGTGATCCTGACAAAAAAAAAAAAAAAAAAAAAGAGGAGGTACAATATGCGATTACATTCATCAGCTATTTTTGGCTGAGGAATAAACAAAATGGCCCAAACTGCTGCCGTTCGAGATTCTAGCAGGGGAGTGGCATGTAGAAGAGATTAATGTACAATTAAAACCCGTGTACGGGTAAATTACAGGGTGACAGCTATCTAATGCAAACACCGCAGACGTGTAATTAAGAGGAGTTACAGCGCTCGAGGATGAATTTGCTGAGGGAAGCGCTAGGGTGCTGTCTGGAGCCCAGGGGCAGGGCCATGGCACTGGGACGGTGTGGGGGCTGCAGAGGTGGCGAGGAGGAGCCCCTCAGCATCGGGGCAGCCTTGTAACCGTAACAGGTCCATTGCCTGATGCACACAGCAAGTCAATGTGCTAAGATGCCAGGTTGCGGCAGAGAAAGAGGATTAATCGTAAGGTCATGGAACGAGGAGATGGCAGGGAACCTCAAATCCATCTCCCTGGGGAATGTGGGGTTAGGATTTGTAAGTTTTGGAGTGGGTGAAGTGTGGAGGTCATTGATGGGTGGAAGAGTGCAGGGTAAAGTCTTGGGACCGGGAGAGGAAGAAGCTGTGTTCTCAGGCTGATCCCTATCCTCTGTAGGGGGTCCTCAAACTGTTGGGGGCAATTTGGGGTCTTTTCAACATCTTAAGTGAACAAAAACCTTATGATTCTAAAATCAGGGGTCCTGTCTATAGGGACAATGGAGAAGCGAATCAAATTTTTTTTTTTTTTTTTTTTTGAGACGGAGTCTCACTCTGTCTCCCAGGCTGGAGTGCAGTGGCGCTATCTCGGCTTACTGCAACCTCCACCTCCCAGGTTCAAGCGATTCTCCAGCCTCAGCCTCCCAAGTAGCTGGGACTACAGGCATGCACCACCACGCCTGGCTAATTTTTTTTTGTATTTTTAGTAGAGACAGGGTTTCACCATGCTGGCCAGGCTAGTCTCGAACTGCTGACCTCGTGATCCGCCCACCTCGGCTTCCCAAAGTGCTGGAATTACAGGCATAAGCCACTGCGCCCAGCAAAGCAAATCAATTCTTACACCATTTTATGACGGTAATGTCAGAAATCTTACCTATAGGAGCGATGGGGGTGACCACGGCCAGGATCTAGCACCACGTGACTCCTTGCCACAAGGAACTAGGCCAGAGTGCAGCCTGATTAATGCTTAATTATAACTATATTTCTGTCCAGAACCTAGCGTGCAATTCTTGCCAACCCTGTGGGGACGGTTTCAGTCTGGGATGTGGTGGAAGCTGTGGCTCCTTTGGGTGGATAGCCCACCTCTCCAGGTCTGTCCGTTCCTGTTCCAAGCCTCCAGCCCTTTCTGGAGCTGCCCTGGTCTCCCCAACCTCTCACTCACCTTTGGCTCTGTGGCCTTGAGAGCCCATGGATGTCTTTTATGTTTTTAATTTCTCCTGCTTTGTCAGCTTTCTAAGGAATATGTTACATTATGTGGAAGTTGGATGCTAACAAGATTTGTACGAATAAATTAGACTCTTAACTTTTTTATGTTATTACAAAATTGAAATGGACTCTAATGACAGTCGGAATTAATGTTCTGTTGCCAATAAATGCCGGGGATGTGACTGAATCTTCAGCGCACTCTCCTCTTGCATCTCTGGCACTTCCCGGGTGGTCTTGCCCAAGAAGGAAACTGCCTCCTCCTTCCAGCGAGGTGGGGTGCTCCATGACGCCTCTCTGCTGGCCCCTGGGTGATGGCCAAGGTGCTGCTCTGCCCAGGTGCGGGGGCTGCCGGGAATATCTGCTGCTGATGCTTCCAGGGGCGCCCCAGGATGGGAACTGCCCCGGGCCCCAGGGAACTCCTTGCCCAAAGTCACACCCCATCCCAACACCAGGGACTGCTACTGCTGTGGGATCACAAAGGCCCAGCCCCTTGTCTCCATTTGGGACTGCCCTGAAGGTCTCTCCCAGCGCCAGAGCACCTATGGGATGGGCTGAGTCCTCAGCTGAGAGGCACTGCTGTCGGCTTCTCTCTCTGCCTGGTCCTGCCCTCCTCAGCTCCTCTCAGGTGGCTGTCCCAAGAGCCCTCCCCTACAAACCCGTCTGCACCGTCCATCCCAGAGCATCCAGGGAACTCAGCCCAAGATCCTGGCTCTTAGGGACTTACCTGTTCCTAAACCCGTGGTCGGCTGGGTGAGTCCTCTTCTGCCAGGATCAGAGTCCTTGGGGAACAGGATTGCTGTTTCTGCCCTGAGACCCTTTCTTGAGGTCAGGACTGGGGGTGAGGCACTGACCAGGTTCTCAGTCTCAGCCTAGATCTCCGCCCCAGCACCCCCTGGGCAGGGTTCGAGGAGCAGCAGGGTTAAGGGCTCCCCCAGATCTGAGCTGCCACACCTCAGTGTGCGGTGGGCCAGGCTTCCAGCCCTGGGTGAGGAGTTTTCTGCAAGGAAACTTCTATCTCCCCAAGGGGCAAGGTGGAACACCGGCTGGGGATTGGTGTTGTATTGGAACTGGTTCCCATAGCTGAAGATGGAAGGGAAGAAGGGGGCTGGTAAAGTAGGGAGAAGGAGGGAGCCTCAGACAGCCCAGAAATGAGGGGGTTCTGGACAGCCCAGGGTAGAAAATTTAGCTACCCTTGGAGTCAGGCCTCAGGGCAAGAGAGGGGTATGGTCTGGGATGCCGGGGGCGGTGTGTGGAGATGGAGGACCTGCTGCTTTGGAAGGGGACAGTGGGACTCCCGCTGTCATGACAGAAAGGGATGAGGGTTTCCAGGGTGGCTGGGTATTCAAATATTCAAGAACAGAGGTCGATTTTTATGTGAAATCGCTTCCCCTCTGAAGTCTGGAGAGTAATTCAGAATTTAAAACCAAAGTCCTGCACTGACCAAACCACATGTCTGTATATTACTTTGGCCTCTGGGCTTGAAGAATTTGGAGTCCAGAACTTCACTGACAAGGTGGATGATTTCCACCTGGAGGATGAGGGCCTGGGGCCTAGTATCTCGCCAGAGCCCTGGAAAGGGACAGGAACCACCAAGACCACAGGCCATGGCTGCAGGGCTGTGGGGCTCAGCACCCACTGACTGTGGCCTTTGTTCTGGGATATCCTTGTCTGCTGGGAAGGGGTCAAAGCCGTCGCCTCTGGGACTGCAGATGGGTGGGCGACTGGCTGGGCTCTGTGAGCATCTGGAGTCTGGCCCACCCCCCCAGGACCCCGTGGATGAGTAGGCAGCAGAGGGGTCCTATGGAGGACCCCCCCACTCCACCTCCCACTTCCAAGGAATCTGGCCTCAGCATTCTAGCTTCCACCTTCATAAGTCTTTTTTATTTTTTTTTTTGAGACAGGGTCTCTGTCGCCCAGGCTGGAGCACAGTGGCGCGATCTTGGCTCGTTGCACCCTCTGCCTCCTGGGTTCAAGCAATTCTTATGCCTCAGCCTCCCTAGTAGCTGGGATTACAGACATGCACCACCACACTCGGCTGAGTTTTGTATTTTTAGTGGAGATGGGGTTTCACCATGTTGGCCAGGCTGGTCTTGAACTCCTGACCTCAAGTGATCTGCCTGCCTCAGCCTCCCAAAGTGCTGGGATTACAGGCGTGAGCCACTGCGCCCAGCCAGGAGTCTTACAGATTCCCTGCGGAAATGCCTTTGCAAGAGCAAAAAGAAGATTAAAGTCTTACCATCCTTTGAATCCTTCTGGCTCTGGTGTTGGCATACATTGTCCCGGAGAAGGGGCTATCTTACGTCTCTATCGCTTTATATATGTAAACTCGTAAATCATTTTCATTTTATCAAAATGCAATAATCTTTATGCCTACCACACATAACCTGTTTAATCACTTTGCATATCATGAATTCTTTTCCATGGTGATGAATCTGTTTCTGTCTTGCTTTTGACACCTACACGGCATCCCTTCCCGTGAATTTATCATAATTTATAGAACTGGTTCCCTGTTGGACATTTTGTGGGTTTTCATTTTTGTTTTTCAATTTTAAAGCATGTTGACATGAACCTTGCAGTATTCCTTTGTGCCATCCCAGCATAAATTCCTAGAAGTGGAATAGTTGTCTCAAAGGGTATGCCCGTCTTTAAAACTTTTAGTACTTCCCAACAAATCACCTTCCAGAAAGACCCAGCGGTGCGTGAGCGGGCCTATTTTTTCTCATAATCACAACCGCACTGGGAATCTTCATTTTTTATTTTTTAAATCTGTGTCAATTAGATAGGTTAAAGAGGGGTGTGATTATTGCCTTTTTAACATACATTTTATTTTTACCAAAGTCATGCATGTACATAGCTTAAGAAGGCATAAATAATAATAATAATAAAAGGCTTTTAACAAATCTACCAGTTCTCTGCTCCCTCCCTCCCCAGCTCTCCTGAGCCTGTGTTCTGGAGGCAGCCACCTATGACTCTTCTAGCCATTTCCCCAGCAGGCGCTGCAGTTCTGCCTCCATATTTCTAAATAACACACATATGCCGCAGGTGCGAAATGGCCAGCCAGTTGTACCAGCATCATTTATGGAACATTCACTTTTTGCTTGCTGATTTTTAAGTGCCACCTTGACCATTTGCTTAATTCCTGTATTAACTAGGGCCTCTTCTATACTCTTCTGTTCTAGCCTGACTCTTCTAGTCCCAGCACCCACGATTTTAATTATTGTAGCTTAGGAGCGCATTTCTAGTATCTTAGGGGGCAGATCCCCTCTATTATGATTCTTGTGTGATATCACATTTTTATTATTTTGGATATAGAGCGTCACATTTCAAATAATATCTAGCGAAGATTAGTGTTAGGATAGTGTTTCACTTACACATAAATTTAAGATAAGTTTACAATTTATCCTTACAAATAAGGATAAATTGACTCCTTTACTTTATTTATTTATTAATTTTTTGTTTTTTGAAATGGAGTCTCGCTCTGTCACCCAGGCTGGAGTGCAGTGACTTGATCTCAGCCCACTGCAACCTCTGCCTCCCAGGTTCAAGCGGTTCTCCTATCTCAGCTTCCCGAGTAGCTGGGACTACAGGCACCTGCCACCACACCTGGCTAATTTTTGCATTTTTAGTAGAGATGCGGTTTCACCATGTTGGCCAGGCTAGTCTCGAACTCCTGACCTCAGGTGATCCACCCATTTCAGCCTCCCAAAGTGCTGGGATTACAGGCATGAGCCACTGTGGCCAGCTTTACTGTATTTATTATTATTATACTGGGTCTTCTGAGCTGATCCATGTACTCAACAAATATTTGTGGAGAACAAAATGTGTGCTGGGTACATGTCAGGTACTGTTCTAGGCACTGGGGGATACAGCAGGAAATGAAACAGAGGTGAATCCCGGCCCCCATGGAGTCAACGTTCTGGTAAGGGCAACAGACAGTGAACACTAATATACTTAAGTATATGATGGCTGGGTGTGGTGGCTCATGCTTATAATTCCAGCACTTTGGGGAGCCGAGACGGGAGGATCTCTCGAGGCCAGGATTTTGAGACCAGCCTGGGCAACATAGCAAGACTCCATCTCTAAAAAAAAAAAATTTGTTTTTTAATTAGCCAGGCATGGTGGTGTGCACTTGTAGTCCCAGCAACTTGAGAGTCTGAGGCGGGAGGATCAGTCGAGTCCAGGAGGTGGAGGCTGCAGTGAGCCATGATTGTGCCACTGCACTCTAGCCTGGGCAATGGAGCAAGACCCTGTCTCTAAAAAAATTAAAAATAAATGAATTATGTAGTGTTAGAATGTGGCACTTGCTTTGAAAAGCCAAGTAGGCTAAGAGGGATTGGAAGTGTGGGGTGAGGGAGGAAGGGAAGGGTCAAGGTGGGCCTCCCTGAGAAGGTGAGATGAGATTTGAGGTTGGGAAGATGTGGACCTTACAGAGGGTCCAGGCCAGTGGTTCTCAGCCTGGGCGATTGTATTCCTGGGGGAATTTGGCAACAGCTGGAGACATTTTTGATGGTCATGACTCAAGGATGCTCCTGGCATCTGGTGGCTACAGCCCAGGGGCACTGCCAAACACTCTACAGTGTATAGGACAGCCCCCATGACAGAGGACCATCTGGCCCCAAATGTCCGTAGTGTGGAGGTTGAGAAATTCTGACCTGGGTAAAGATGGGTGTGGGCAGAGAGGGCACCCAGTGAAAGGAACGGTGAGGAAGTCGGGAGTTGGGGGACAGGGCTGCTGGAGATGAGGCTGTATGGGGGCGGGGGACAGAGGATGTGGGCCCTGCAGAGCAGAGTACAGAGTAGGAAATTCGACTTTACTCTGCGTGCGTGGGGAGCAACGGCAGGGTTTTGAACAGAGAAGTGCAATGATTGAAATTATATTTTAAAACAGGTTCCCTGTTGCTGCCATGATAAGGGGCAAAGAGGCCTGGCAGTGGGAGAGGATGATCCAGCCAAGATGCTGGCAGTGGATGTGAGCAGATGGGTTGATTCTAGATATATTTGAAGGCAGAGCCAACAAGATTTCCTGATGGGTTAGATGGGGTGTGAGGAAGAGATAGCTTTTGGACTGAGCGCCTAGAAGGATGGAGTGACCCACAACTGAGGTGGGAAAGAGTCGGTGGAACAGCTGTTGGAGGGGCTTAGGCTAAACATTCGGTGAAGGACATACAGGATTTAGGATGTCCAGTACACGTGCAATGGCAGATGTTGAATATTTGGTTGGATATACAAGTTTGGAGTTATGGAGAGAAGTTAGAGCTGGAGATGTTATACCCCAATGGATTCTTCTTACTGGCTGCCCAGAAAAGCCAATACACAGAGAAGAGCAGGAGTATTACAGCAGAAAAAGAGTTTAGTGAGGGCCAGGTGTGGTGGCTCATGCCTCTAACCCCAGCACTTTGGGAGGCCACGGTGGGTGAATTGCTTGAGGCCAGGAGTTCAAGACCAGCCTGGGCAACATGGCGATACCTCATCTCTACAGAACATACAAAAAATTAGCTGGGCATGCTGGTACATGCCTGTGGTCTCAGCTACTCAGGAGGCTGAGGTGGGAGGATTGCTGGAGCCCAGGAGTTTGAGGCTGCAGTGAACTGAGATGGCGTCATGGCACTCCAGCCTGGGAGACAGAGTGAGACTCCATCTCAAAAAAAACAAAAGTTTAATAATTGCAAGGCAATCCTGGCAGTAGTTGGGAGATAAATTCTTAACCTGCCTTCCTAAAAATTTGGAGGCTAGAGTTTTTCAAGGATAGTTTGGTGGACAGGGGACTAGGGAATGGGGAATGCTGGCTGGCTGGGTTAGGGATGAAATTATAGAGGGTAGAAGTTACAGCTTCTTCATTTATTTTGCTATGTCAGTTTCTGGGTGGGGGTCACAAGACCATTTGAGCCGGTTTCTTGGTATGGGTTACTGGTTTAGGTGGCACCAGCTGGTCCATCGGAAAGCAAGGTCTGAAAGATATCTCAAACACTAGTCGTAGGTTTTACAATAGTGATGTTATCTATAGGATCAGTTGGGGATGTTGTAAAATATTCTGACCTTGTGGCTAATTTGTTAGTTTCACAAAGGTGGCTTTAGTCCCTGAGCAAGGAGGGGGTTAGTTTCAGGAAGGGACTATTGTCATCTTTGTTTTCAAGTTAAACTATGGGCCAGGCGCAGTGGCTCACGCCTGTTATCCCAGCACTTTGTGAGGCTGAAGCCGGCAGATTGGTTGAGGCCAGGAGTTTGAGGCCAGCCTGGCCAACATGGTGAACCCCTGTCTCTGCTAAAAATACAAAAGTTAGCCAGACGTGGTGGCACACACCTGTTGTCCCAGGTACTCAGGAGGCTGAGGCAGGAGAATTGCTTGAACCTGGGAGGCAGGGGTTGCGCTGAGCCAAGATCGCACCCTTGCACTCCAGCCTGGGCGACAGAGTGAGACTCTGTCTCAAAATAAATAAATAAAAATAAATAAAATAAAGTTAAACTATGAACTAAATTCCTCCCACAGTTAGCTTGGCCTATGCCCAGGAATGAACAAAGACAGCTTGTGAGGTTAGGAGCAAAATGGAGTCAGCTATCAGATTTCTCTCGCAGTCGTATTACAAAGGTGCAAAGGCGGTTTCAGAGATAATACATTTGGGAGTCATCAACATATAGATAGTTTCTAAAGCCTGAAGACTGATCGAGGTCAGCGAGGGAGTTAGTGCAAATAGAGACGCAAAGAGGACCAATAACTGAGAGCGGGAATATTCCAACACGAAGACTCCAGGGAGATGAGGAAGACCCAAAACAAGGCAAGAAGTGACCAATGAGACAGGAAGAAAGCAGGAGACTGTCACGTCCTGGGAGCCAAGTGAGGAAAGTGCGCTGCAGAGGAATGCATGGTCCCTTGTGCCCAAGGCTGGTGGCAGGCCAGGTGGGCGAGGACCAAGGGCTGATCAGTGGGTTCTGCAATGTGCTGCAGGCAAGAATGGCTTTGGTGGAACAAAGGTCTGATTTTGGTGAGTATATGATAGAATGGGAAGAGAGACACTGGAGATTGTGAATAGGGATAATTCAAGGTGTTTTGCTGCAAATGAGGGCAAAGAAATGGGGAGATAGGCTTGGTGCGGTGACTCATGCTTATAATCCCAGCATTTTGGGAGGCGGAGGCGGGTGGATCACTTGAGGACAGGAGTTCGAGACCAGCCTGGCCAACATGATGAAACCCTGTCTCTACTAAAAATACAAAAACTAGCCAGGCATGGTGGCGTGTGCCTGTAATCCCAGCTACTTGGGAGGCTGAGGCAGGAGAATCACTTGAACCCAGGAGGTGGAGGTTGCAGTGAGCCGAGATCATGCCACTGCACTCCAGCCTGAGCAACAGAGTGATGGTCCGTTTCAAAATAAATAAATAAATAAAATAAAATAAAAAAGAAATGAGGAGATAAGTGCTGAGGGAAAAGGGATTGAAAGGTTTTTGTTTTGGGGGTTTTTTTTTTTTTTTTAGGATTGGAGAAATCACAGCATATCTGTATGCTGATGAGACTGATAGAATAGAATGTGAAAAACAGGTAGTTCAGAGGGGAGAACTGCTTGAGCCCAGTCTTTGAGAAGCTTAGAGTATTGGAGCTGGTGGATGTGGGGGATTGGCTATAGGTAGAAGCACAGACAATTCTCCTAGGGTCAAAGCCGGGAGGGCAGAACAGTGGATGCAAATATGGTCACTAGGGTCTAGAAGTCCTCTCTCTCTCTCTCCTCTGTGTTTCTCTCTCTGTTAACAGCTTTATTGAGACATAATCACATACCTCACCATTCACCCACCTGAAGTGTGCAATTCCATGGTTTTCAGTATGTTCCCAGTGTTGTGCGCCCATCATGACAGTCAATTCCACAACATTTTCATCACTCCAGAAAGAAACCCTGTGCTATTCACAGTCATTCCCCATTCCTTCCTGCCCAGTCCTAGGCAAACACTAATCTGTTTTCTGTCTCTATAAATTTGCCTATTCTGGACATTTCATGTCAATTGAATCCTACAATGCATGGTCTTTTTTTCCACTTAGCATAGTAATGGTTTCAGGGTTCGGCCGTGTTGTATTAAAAGTACTCCCATCTCTAAAAAATTAAAAATTAAAAAAATTAAAGTTGACCGGGCGTGGTGGCTCACGCCTGTAATCCCAGCACTCTTGGAAAACGGTCTGGCAATTCCTCAAGAGGTTAAGCATAGATTTACCAAATGGCCCAGCAATTCCACTCCTGGGTGTATACCCAAGAGAAATGAAAATATATGTCCCCAAAGACTTTGTACACGAATGTGTACACAGCAGTTTTACTAATAATCGCCAAAAGGTAGAAACAACCCAAATATCCATCAATAGATGAATGGATAAAATATAATAATAAAAGTGTATATCTGTACAGTGCTATATTATTCAGGCATAAAAAGGAATGAAGTACTTTTTTTTTTTTTTTGAGATGGAGTCTCGCTTTGTCATCCAGGCTGGAGTGCAGTGGCATGATCTCGGCTCACTGCAAGCTCCGCCTTCCAGGGTCACGCCATTCTTCTGCCTCAGCCTCCCGAGTAGCTACAGGCGCCCGCCACTACGCCTGGCTAATTTTTGTATTTTTAGTAGAGACAGGGTTTCACCATGTTGGCCAGGCTGGTCTCAAACTTCTGAACTCAATTGATCTGCCCGCCTCAGCCTCCCAAAGTGCTGGGATTACAGGCATGAGCCACTGTGCCCGGCCTGTCTATCCTTCTGATCACAGCCATCCTAGTGTTTGTGTGCTAGTATCTCACTGTGGTTTGGGTTTGCATTTCCCCAATGAGTAATGATGTATCTCATTGGGGATGCATCTTTTCACATGCTTATTTGCTACTTGGATGTCTTTGGAGATGTCAGCTGAAAAAACACATAATTTATAGACTTAGAAAGGAGAACTTTATTTCTTAAGAAGGGGTTCACAACCTACAGGCTGGAAGCGCAGCCTCCACCTGAAAACCGAAAGCAAGCACTTCGAGGGAGGGCAGGGTGGAACAGGAATTTATGCTGAACGGGCTGGCCAAATACACATATTCAGCACGTTACAGGAAGAACTACGAACATTCATGAGGGGGTTCTGGACGCATACATACTGAACAAACATGCATGTTACATGCGTCCCATGTTTACCTTGTTTACCTTGGGTAGCAGACTTTGCATTTAAATGCATTACAGTTAGACCCTACATGTCAAAAGGACATGAAGGTATTCAGTGCACAGCAGCCTCTGTAAACCGGCCAGAACCAGGCCATGGTGGGTAGTCTCTTATCAGGAGAAAGTTACTGAAATCAGTCTCTTGTCCAATCAAAGCTGCAGTTATGGCTGGTAAATCAGAGGAGTAGGGGGTCAGTTAGTGCCTGGCGGTGGGTAAGCTGCAATTGTTTCAGTATTGTTTATCTCCAAACCAGTGCTTGTTTAGCTGCTAGAGAAGAAGAAACTCCTGTGGCAGTTAGAGCATAGTTTATTTTTTATAAATAGTAGTATAAAAAGTGTAGGGGTGTGTGACTTTATCATTGCCTGGCATGGCCTTAGGTAATGTTTATAACTTGGTGTCTTACTGCCACAAAGAGTCTGTTCTGTGAGTCTTATGATCTCTGTGTTAATGTTCATGCTGGTCAGTTGATGTGTCTAAACCACAAAAGGGTTGTGAGTCCTGCTGTAGTCACTCTTAGGAGAGGAAGTCTAATGGTGGTTAGCAAGGGAGAGGTGTGTGTCCAACCTCCCGTCCCGGCATGGCCAGGAACACAGTTTTTAAGGTTTCTCTGGGTTCCTCTTGGCCAAGAGAGGGACTGGTTATTCAGTTGGGGGGCTTAGGATTTTCTTTTTAGTTCTCAGAGACGATCTACTCAGATCCTTTGCCCATAAATTAATTGAGTTGTTAAATTTTGTAAATTATCAAGTTGGAAGGATTTTTTTTAAATGTATTCTGGATACAAGTTTCTTTTTCTTTCTTTTCTTTTTCTTTTTCTTTCTTTCTTTCTTTTTTTTGAGACATAGTCTTTCTGTTGCCCAGGCTGGAGTGTAGTGGTGTGATCTTGGCTCACTGGTACTTCCTCCTCCAGGTTCAAACGATTCTCGTGCCTCAGCCTCCCAAGTAGCTGGGATTACAGGCACCCGCCACCACACCTGGTTATTTTTTTTGTTTTTGTTTTATTTTGAGACAGAGTCTTGCTCTGTTGCCAAGGCTGGAGTGCAGTGGTGTGATTTTTGGCTCACTGCAACCTTTGCCTCCTGGGTTCAAGCGATTCTCCTGCCTCAGCCTCCCAAGTAGCTGGGACTACAGGCATGTGCCACCATGCATGGGTAATTTTTGTATTTTTAGTAGAGATGGGGGTTTCACCAGGCTGGTCTTGAACTCCTGACCTCAGGTAATCTGCCCACCTCAACCTCCCAAAGTGCTGGGATTACAGACATGAGCCGCCACACCTGGCCACAAGTTTCATATTAAATATATGATTTGCAAATTTTATCTTGTTCCGTGGGTTGCCATATTTTCTTGATGGTATCATTTGCAGTACAAAAGTTTTCAATTTTGATAAAATCCAATTTATCTTATTTTCATTTGTATTGCTTATGCTTTTGGTATTGTGTCTAAGAAAGTCTAGACCCACCTAAGGTCATGAAGATTTTCTCCTTTCTGTTTTCTACAGATTTATGCTTTCTATTTAATTTTCATTTCTAGGTAAATTGGCACGTGTTTTCTAGACAATGTTAAATAACAGTGGGCTTCTCTTGTTGTATTCCTGACTTTAATATTTCACCATTAATCATGATTGTATCTATGGGATGAGATCTTTTAAACTTAAAAAAAAAAGTGTCCTATGTTACTAGTGTTTATAAATAATTGAGGACTCTTTTTACCCCCAAATGTATGTAATCTATAGACATAAATGTGGTTTTTTTGTCTTTTGATCTATTTATGCAGCAAACCATATTAATATTTATAATATGGCTAATATTAAGCCATTCCGTACTGCATTTCTGAATTAAATCTTAATTTGTTGGTGTACATAATTATTTCATCATATTGCTTGTTCAATAGCCAATAGGTTTTATCATTTCCTTGTGATTCTTTGACTCATGAATTATTTGGATGCAAACACTTCAAGAGCATTTTTTTCTTTTCTGTTTTTGAAAAAACAAGTTTCTAATTTTATTGCATTGTGGTGCAATGCGATAAAATTGCAGAGATTGTGGTGCAATGTGATAAAATTGCATGCTATTGATTATTTAATTTTAGTGGAGAATTCCTTTGTGTCCTGGTTAGCATATGATGATTTTTCTGTCCCATTATGTTGGAAATAATATGTCTCCTCTAATAGTTGCGTTCAGAATTCTATATAGATCGGTACCTATATACATTCTTTAGCTCAGTCTTGTATATTGTTTGTATCTTCTATATTCTTAATTTTTTTTTGGCTGCTTAATTTATCAACATCAGAGTGAGATGTGTTAAGATCTGTCAATATGGTTATGAATTTGTTCATTTTCTTTGTAATTTTATCAACTTTGACTATTTTTTTTGTAAAGCAATGTTATTAGGTGCATATAGGTTCAAGATGATTATGCCTTCCTAGTGAATTATTTCCTTTTTCTTTGTGTAATAACTCTTTTAAATCCCATCAATGCTTTTTTTTTTGGCCTTACATTCTATTTTACCATATATTAATATTACAAAACAACTCTGTCTTTGTTCTTTTGTCTGGTTTATCTTTGGTATGTCGCTTCACTTTCAACATTTCTGTGTCATCATGTTTTGAAAGTGTCTCTCTAGTAAGTTTAGTTGGTTTTCTTTTTTTTTTTGTGGTTACTGGTTTATTTATATTTTTTCTTTTTTTTTTTTTTTTTTTTGAGACAGATTCTTGCTCTGTCACCCAGGCTGGAGTGTAGTGGCGCAATCTCAGCTCACTGCAACCTCTGCCTCCTGGGTTCAAGCGATTCTCCTGCTTCAGCTTCCTGAGTAGCTGGGACTACAGGTGCCCACCAACACGCCTGGCTAATTCTTGTATCTTTATTAGAGATGAGGTTTCACCATGTTGGCCAGGCTGGTCTCGGACTTCTGACCTCAGGGGATCCGCCCACCTCAGCTTCCCAAAGTGCTGGGATTACAGGCATGAGCCACTGAGCCCGGACTATATATTTTCTTTTTTCTGTTTTATTTTGTGTTTCCTACTTAACTTGTTTTTTCACTGTTTCTTTTTAAAATCTATCCTGATTTCTAAAGGATTGATTGTATGTACTTTACTCTTGTTTTAGTCCCTCTACTGGTTTGGAAGTTACACTTTCTATTTTTTATTCTTCCAGTGTTTACCTGTATGTTGCTAATATACACACTTGGTTTAACACAATATGATTTAAATAAAAATGTCTACTTTCCTTCAAAACAACATAATGATCTTGGAACACTTTAATTCTGATCATACTCCCATCCTGTATCTTTTGTTGTCTAATTATAGTACCATATTATTTATAAACTCCCCAATTTAAAAAAATCATTATTAATGTTGATTATTTCAACTTACAGCTGTTTACCAATTTCTTTTCTCACTCTTGCTTATTGCATTCTACTCTTTTCTTTGTGTGTGTGAGAGTTCCATTTTCAACTGCCTCACATAACCCCTTAGTAGTTCTTTCAGGGAAGTCCTGTGTAAACTCTCTTGGACTTTGTTCATTTAAATATTATTTTTCCCTGCATAGTTGAGCTGGGTATAGAATTCTGGGATGATAGTTATTTTCCTTTAGCTCTCTGAAGCCTTATTCATTGTTTTTGGGTCCCCTCTGCTCCTCAAAGAAGATGAGAGTTAGTGTGTCAGTCCTTTGTATATAATGTCTTTCTGGTTATTTTTGTGACTTTTCTCTGTTTCATATTCTTCAGCTTCACCGAGTTAACTCTAGGTGTATAGTTTTATTTTTCCTACTAGGAAGTTGAGGCACTTATTCACTGTTAGGACTCATGGCTTTCTTAAGTTCTGCAAATTTTTTCAGTCATCATCTCT
This sequence comes from Pongo pygmaeus, assembly GCF_028885625.2. NCBI lineage: Eukaryota > Metazoa > Chordata > Mammalia > Primates > Hominidae > Pongo > Pongo pygmaeus. The sequence continues at coordinate 38,836,264 of NC_072393.2, forward strand.
TCAAACAGTTCCTTGACCCTGTTCTCAATATTAGCCTTTGAAATGCAAGTCACATGTATGAAGGACAGTAAAGCACGGTGGTTAAGAACACGGACTCTGGAGACAGTTTCTTGCATCTGACTTCTACTCCAACACTTAATAGCTGGGGAAAATTACTTAAACTCAGTTCCTCAGTTTACTCATCTATATAATGGAGATAATAATATTACCAAACTCTTAGGTTGTTGTGAGAATTAAATAAGTTGATGTATATAAGGTGTTTAAAATGGATCCTGGCACATGGTCAGCTCTACGTAAGCCTTGGTGATTAATGTTGAGTGCCCTAGAGACTCTGTACTGACACTGACACAGTTGCCTAGAAGTCATTAGTGTAAGTGATCCGGAAGGACCCTGCCTTTGTTTTAGTCCCTGGGGATGCATTTCGGCCAGAGTCTATGATTATCAGTTTTATTTTGGACCCTCTCATTCTATTCTCTTCCTTGGAATTCAGATTCATGTTTTTCCATGTTTGCATTCTGGGTGATTATGTTAGATTCACCCCCTGGATCACCATATCTCCTAGTTTACTAATCTGTTCTGAAATCCTAGCAATGAGTTTTTAATTTTAATCACTATATTTTTCATCTCCTGGAATTCTACGGAGAGTGTTGAAATCTACATGCGTGTTTCCTGTAGTTTCCTGTTCTTTCATGCCTGTTTTATTATTTTACTCATTTTATAATTTAAAATATAAATGTTAACATAAACAATAGATAGATTAGCATAAATCAGGTTTCTCCCTTATCTTGGATTCTAGTCTTTCTGCTTGTTTATCAGCTTGTTTTTCCTCATGGCGAATCATTTCCTTTGGCAGATTATAATTTCTGTGCAATATTCTAGGGAAGCAAAAATTATCCAAACTAATTTAAGATTGTTGACTTTTAAACATTGGTAGCCCTGTGCTTCCTAGGTTGTGGAGATGTTGCTTCAGAACATTTCAAAAATTGTTTCTGCTGGGAGCCTCCATGGGTGCATCAGTTTGGGACTTATTTTTCCTACTATTTCTGGCTCCATATTGATTACGTAAATTTGAACTCCACAGCCACGGTTCAGGCTTGGGATTCTTTTCATTCTGGGGCGCTTCCCCCTGCCTCCCAGAATGAAAATATAAAAATATTTTCTTTTAGACAGGGTTTGAGTTTTCTAGGCTTCCATTTCACTGAGGTGTGAGCCCTTCTAGAGCCCTAGCTTTGTGCAGTAACTCAGTTCCAGTTCCTCATCTTATGAGGGCCCCGATTGAATCTCCTGTGGGCACCAATGCCCCAGGCCCTGACCTCTAGGGTCTGCCATCTGTGCTCAGGACTTCTGGAGCACCTGCTGACAGTTCATTGTTCCAGCTCATGCCTCTGAGGATTTCCTTTTCTTTCCTGAAGCTTAGCTTTGTATCTAATGATTTTTATCTGGTCAGACATGGTGGGTCAAGCCTGTAATCCCAGTGCTTTTTGAGGCTGAGGTGGGAGGATCGCTTGAGCCCAGGAGTCTGACAGGGTCTGGCTCTGTTGCCCAGGCTAGAATGCAGTGGTGTGATCTCAGCTCACTGCAGCCTCCGCCTCAGCAATTCTCATGCCTCAGCCTCCTGAGTAGCTAAGACTACAGGTGCTTGTCAACATGCCTGGCTAATTTTTGCATTTTTTGTAGAGACAGGGTTTTGCCATGTTGACCAGGCTGGTCTCGAACTCCTAATCTCAAGAGATCTGCCCGCCTCAGCCTCCCAAAGTGCTAGGATTACAGGCATGAGCCACCACGCCCAGCCTTCCATGTCTTTTATTTAGGATTTTTGCATCTATAGTGACAAGCAAGATTTAGTCTGTGATTTTATTTTTGTTTCATCTTTGGCAGATTTTGGTACCAGGGTTATGTGTTATTCATAAAATTAATTAGGAAGTTTTTCTCTTTTCTTTATCCTCTGGAACATTTTAAATAGCATAGAAAATGTCTGTTCCTTGAAGGTTTGAAACTGTCTGAGGACAGTGCCTTTGGGGGTGGGGAGGACTGTTTTCCACATATATTTTCCATTCAGCTTCTCTACTTCTTAAATCAGTTTGTATCACTTTGCTTCCCTAGACTATCACACATTTAATCAAGATTTTAAAATTTATTAGCAGAGAATTCTATGTGGTATTCTTATATTTTAATAAATTTTTTTGCATCTCTACTTATCTCTCTTCTCATTAATGTTGTTTTTTTCTCTTTTCTTGGTTAGACTTTACCAGAGATTTGTTGATTTCATTGGCCTTTTCTAAGAAGCAGCTGTTGAATTTATTTATTCATCCTGCTGTTAAACTCTTTTAAAAATCAGGACTTCCTCCTATTATCTTTAATGACTTGTTAAGGCTTATTTTCTTGTTCTTTTTCTAATTGTTTAAGTTGAATGTCTGTCCAGGTCATGTATTATCTTTCTTCTTTACGAATAAAACATTTGAACTGATGACGCTTCCTCTGAGTACAGTTCTGGCCACATCCCGTAAATTTTGGTATGCATAAATTGTCATTAGCATAATTTTTTGTAGTCTAAAATTGCTCATTTTATTTCCTCCTTGATACAAGAGAGGTATTCAGGAGGGTACTTTAAAGCTTTTTATTTTTTCTTTTGTTATTAATTTCTAGTTAGATAGTAATGTATCCCATACATTTTTTAAAAACTACCATATTTTCATAAAATCTAAAATGCTGTTGATTGTAATGGACTCCAATTATTTTTTATACCGCTAACGAAAGGGAAAAAAAGACCCATTGCTCGTTAAACTGTAACATCCCGTCAGTTATAAGAATCATTCTGGTTTCAGAGATGATGTGAAAAAATAAGGTACATCTTAGAATGTGTGAAACAGGGAGATTATTTGTCTATCAGTGTGAGAGCATTGCGGTCAGAGAACGTGATCTGTATCGTAATAGTTCCCTGAAATACATTGTAACCTGGTATTTGATATGTGGTCAGCTTCATTTTTTTGGTTTTTGTTTTGTTGTTTGAGACAGGGCTTTGCTCTGTCACCCAGGCTGGAATGCAGTGGTGCAATTATGGCTCACTGCAGCCTTGAAATCCAGGGCTCAGGCGATCCTCCCACCTCAGCCTCCCAAATAGCTGGGACCACAGGCGCACACCACCACACCCGGCTAATTTTTAAAATATTTCTGTAGTGATGGCAACTCCCTGTGTCGCTCAGGCTGGTCTCAAACTCCTGGGCTCAAGTGACCCTCCTGCCTTGACCTCCCAAAGTACTGGGATTACAGACATGTGTGGTCAGTTTTTATAAATGTTTTATAGGTGCGTGAAACAACGTTTATCTATTTATAATGTATCATTATTTATCATTTATAATCTATCTTCTATATTTGCTAGTTACAGGAATATGTATATTTCTATGCATTCTATATGTTATATATGCATATCACACACAGGCCTATGTAAAATCAGTGTTGAAATTGTGCTTTTCAAGTCTCATTGCTGGGTGTTCTATTACTGCATTGGGACCTGTTAAAACCTTCCATTTTGATGGTGGATTTGTTAATTTTCCTTGTGATTGCCACTTTTTGCTTTATTACACACACACACACAAACACACATATACTTATACACACATACACATACATACACAAACACACACGCATATACACATACACATACACATATATATACACACATACACATACACACTTTTTTTTTTTTTTTTTTTGAGATGGACTTTTGCTCTGTTGCCCAGGCTGGAGTGCAGTAGCACAATCTTAGCTCACTGCAACCTCCATCTCCCAGGTTCAAGCAATTCTCCTGCCTTAGCCTCCCAAATAGCTGGGATTACAGGCACACACCACCACGCCTGCCTAATTTTTGTGTTTTTAGTAGAGATGGGGGTTTCATTATGTTGACCAGGCTGGTCTCGAACCCCTGACCTTAAGCAATTCGCCCACCTCAGCCTCCCAAAATGTTGGGATTACAGGCATAAGCCACCACACCTGGCCACAAACTTATTTTTAAGGGACAAAGTCTTGCTCTGTTGCTCAGGCTGGAATGTAGTGGTGCAATCATAGCTCACTGTATCCTCATCCTCCTAGCTCAAGGGATCCTCTCACAGCAGCCTCTCAAATAGCTGGGAATACAGGCACACACCACAGTACTCAACTAATATTTTAATTATTTTCGCAGAGACATGGTCTCACTATATTGCCCAGGCTGGTCTCAAACTCCTGGGCTCAAGCAATCCTCCCACCTTTGCCTCCCAAAGCACTGGGATTACAGGCGTGAGCCATTGTGCCCAGCCAACATACATACTTAACTATAAATTTTTTAGCAATTCTAAAGTTATTATCTCTGTTATCCTCCAAAACAAGCAAGGACCTTTGCACACCAGAACTGTACACTGAGCATTCTCTCTTGTCTTCCTTATTGTTATAATTGAGAATTTTTCCCACCTTAATACAAAAAAGTATCATTAATATTTACAGTAGGGCTGGGTGTGGTGGCTCACGTCTGTAATCTCAGCACTTTGGGAGGCTAAGATGGGTGGATCACCTGAGGTCAGGAGTTCGAGACCAGCCTGGCCAACATGGTAAAAGCCTGTCTCTATCACAAATCCAAAAAGTAGCCAAGTGTGGTGGTGTGCACCTGTGATCCCAGCTACTTGGAAAGCTGAGGCAGGAGAATCACTTGAACTCGGGAGGCAGAGATTGCAGTGAGCCAAGATCACACCACTGCACTCCAGCCTGGGTGACAGAGTGAAACTCCGTCCCAAAATAACCCATATTTACAGTAGATAGTTAATTAAATGTACTTATAAATTATACCAATGTTCGTGTATTTTAAATCTCACTCCTTCTCTGTGGGTTCATTTTTCTTCTTGCCAAAATGTATCCCTTAAAATTCAATTTCAGGGAAAGCCCTCTTAGTTTTGGATGTCTGAAAATGTCTTTATTTTGCCCTCATTCCTGAATAATTGAGTAGGATGACCTTTACTTTCCCGTAGCACTTTATAAAAATATTATATTACTACATTGTCTCCTGGGCATCTCTTGATGCCAGAATGTTTACAGCTGTTCTAACTGTTGGTAAGTCTCTCTTTTCTTCCTGTAAACTTTGAGGTTTTTCTCTTTGTTTTGATATTCTGGAGTTTTACTAAGATTACAAATTTATTTTTACTGTTTAGCAGTTTGTGTACATTTTTCTGGAACATTCTCAGCCATTGTCCTCTCAGTTTATTACTTTTTCTACCAGAACCCTGTTCTCTTCTTTTAGGACTCCATATTAGATGAATGGGGTGCTTCTTTTTAACAATTGCCTCGGATTCCAAAGTGTGGATTTATTCATTTAAACATTTATTATTTTTAATAGTTTGTTTAACTATTCTTCTTCTAATGGAAATTTATACTTTTCTACTAAAAACAATGCTGTAGCCAACAATTTTATTTCTCTTTTTTTGGTAGATTCTATTTTTATTGCATCATGGTTAGGTAATGACTTTTTTTTTTTTTTGAGATGGAGTCTTGCTCCTGTTGCCCAGGCTGGAGTCCAGTGGCACAATCTCGGCTCACTGCAGCCTCTGCCTCCCGGGTTCAAGCGATTCTCCTGCCTCAGCCTCCCGAGTAGCTGGGATTACAGGCAAGTGCCACCACACCCAGCTAATTTTGTATTTTTGGTAGAGATAGGGTTTCACCATGTTGGCCAGGCTGATCTCGAACTCCTAACCTCAGGTGATCCACCTTCCTTAGCCTCCCAAAGTGCTGGGATTACAGGTGTGAGCCACCACGACCAGCCAGGTAATGACTTCTATTGAGATTTTTTTCCTGTAGTCCAATATAAGTCCATTTTGCTAAATAATCTGTAAGTAAACTATATTCTGTTTGCTGAGCACAAAAACGTGAGAGGGAGTGCCAGATTTTGTCTGTTGAATCCTTAATAATCTCAATTTTGTTTGCACAATTTGTTCATTTAAAAAGTGTTAAGGCCAGGCACAGTGGCTCACACCCGTAATCCCTTTGGGAGGCCTGCTTGAGCCCAGGAGTTGGAGAGATCTTGTCTCTACAAAAAACTTAAAAAAATAGCCAGGAAAGGTGGCTTGTGCCTGAAATCCCAGCTACTCAAGAGGCTGAGGTGGGAGGATCACCTGAGCCTGGGGAGGTGGAGGCTGCAGTGAGCCGTGATCGTACCCCTGCACTCCAGCCTGGGTGACAGAGCAAGACCCTGTTTAAAAAAAATAATAATAATAAAGAGTGTTAAAAACTTTATGTGTCGGGATTTATCAAGTCCCCTTCTTTTGCCCTAATTGTTTGTTTTGTAGACTTGGAAGCTATGTTGTGAGATGTACAGGTGCCTTTTCATGGCAGTCACTCCACGGGGCTGATCCCTGGAATCCTCCTGAAGCTTTTGGGGACCTCACAACTGGGCTCTGGGCTCTGCCAGGCTTCCTGGCCCCTGAGGGGCTGCCCAGCCTTCCTCACAGGCTGTCTGTGGTAGCCTGCAGGGCTTCTTGCTGTGTCTGACCAGCTGTCCTCTGTGGATACAGGCCCCACCCCTCACCCCATTTTTATATCGTTTTGCTCTTTTTGGTGGAAATTTGGGAGGGAAAGTGATTCAATCAATGATGCTAGTTGCCATTTGTACCATCTCTTAGATCCCCTCTGCAGCTGCTTTTTTAGGCATGGAAGTTCTTTTCCTGACTACTCAGCTTAACTTCCTTCCTTAGCTCCAGCCTCACGCTTACTGGAGGTGAATGTTGTCCATTCCTGCGCCGCTCTTGGAAGGAAAGAATGTTTCCAGCCCCCTTGATGCCCTTTGTGGGGGCAGAGAGCTGGTGGTGCTTGTGAGGTAGGAGATGGGCAGGACTCGTTTCTGGTCACAACCTTGCTGACCAAAACAAGATCTGGTCCAGACAGGTTGAAGTGAAGAAACTGGTGGAAACCAGCAGATGGTGACAAAAGCAGTCCCTGGCTGCCCTCATTGCCCATTAGCATAAAACACACTTGCCAGCGCCATGACAGTTTACGAATGCCATGGCAATGACCCGGAAGTTGCCGCCCCTTTCACATCAGCAACCCGGAGGTTACTGCCCCTTTCCTGCAAAGCTCTAAATAACCCACCCCTTGATTTGCATTAACCTGCCTCCTTTCAATTTCAGTTTGCATGCGATTGAAAGTGGGTATAAATGCATATAAATACGGTTGTCAACAGCCAATGCCTTAGGTGCACTGCCTGTGAGTTAGCCCTGCTTCACAAGGAGCAGTACTGTTCAATAAGATTGCTGTCTAACACCACCTGTTTACCTTTAAATTCTTTTCAAGGGTGTGTGAAGCCAAAGACCTTCCCAGGCTAAGCCCCAGTTTTGGGGCCCACCTGTCCTGCATCACTAGCAGCCTGGCCTGTGTGTTTGGTGGGCTGGGGTTGGGAGTTGGGTTCTGGAGAGAGACTTCTTATGCCCCCTCTTGTCTGAGAGGCACAGGGACTTGGTGCACTGACCGGCTGGCTGACATGCCCAGCACCCGATTGGGTTGAGCCCAGGAGTTCAGAAGACCCTGTCTCCACAAAAATAAAATAAAATAAATGAGCTGGATGTGGTGGTGTGCACCTGTAGTCTCACTTTCCCAAGTGACCTGTGGACAAGGGATCCCCTTTCCTGGGAAGAAGGAGAGCAGGTTACGGATGCTCAGATGTTTGTGTGCATTGAGATTGGACTTGGCAACACCTGCACCTTGGAATATTCTGAGCAGTTAAACATCACTGTGTTATCTTTCACTTCTCACAACAAAGCCCTGAACTGAGGTTGAGCTCATGTATGCGACCCAGTGGGATTTTCACCCGAGTCCTCTGTCTCTGGTCCCTTGTGGAGGTCACCTTTATGGAGGTAACTTCTGTAAGCAAAGCTCCGCACTCACGGAGCCCCTCTGTCTTTCCCCATGGAGGGTCCATCGAGCCCTTTGCACAGTGGGTGGCCCAGCCCCCCATGGCTGGACCATCAGAAAAGAGGTGATGCCCACTGCCTCACCACATTCCGCCCTGCAGGCTGTTCAGTTCCTGCCCCCACTGCACGGGGACCCTTGCTCCTTTGGCTCCCCCTGAATGGGCAGAGGAGCTGCCTCTCACCTGTTCTTCACCAGCAGTCCAAGAGGCGTTTTTAAAAGGGCAATTTCAGCCACGCACGATGGCTCATGCCTTTAATCCCAGCACTTTGGGAGGCTGAGGTGGGCGGATCACTTGAGGCCAGGAGTTCGAGACCACCCTGGGCAACATAGGGAGATTTCATCTTTACAAAAAAAAAAAAAGAAAAGAAAAAAAAATAGGCGGGTATGGTGGTGTGTGCCTGTAGTCCTAGTTACTCAGGAGACTGAGGCAGGAGGATCACTTGAGCCCAGGAGTTTGAGGCTGCAGTGAGATAGGGTTGCACCACCGCACTCCAGCCTGGACAACAGAGTGAGACTCTGTCTCAAAAATAAATAAATGAAAGGATGATTTCTTTTTTTCTCTCTTTTTAAAATTTATTTATTTTTGAGACAGAGTCTCACTGTGTCACCCAGGCTGGAGTGCAGCGGCATGACCTCGGCTCACTGCAGCCTCAACCTCCTGGGCTCAAGCAGTTCTCTCGCATCAGCCCCCAGTAGCTGGGACTAAGACGCGCGCCACCATGCCTGGCTACTTTTTGTATTTTTAGTAGACATGGTGTTTCACTGTGTTGCCCAGGCTGGTCTCAAACTCCTGGATTCAAACGATCTGCCAGTCTCAGCCTCCCAAAGTGCTGGGATTACAGGTGTGAGCCACTGCACCCAGCTTGAAAGGATAATTTCATACATCACTCCCCACCCAGCTACATCCTTGCCTGGAAGTGCCCTCCCCTGCCTACTGCCTTTCCACTCTAGGTCTCACCTTGATTGTCCTGGCACGGGGGCCTTCCATGGCACAGACCAGGGCAATGCTGTGGTCCCTGGCTCAGGGACTATCTTTGCCCCACTGGGAATGCTGTGAGGGGGTGCCTGGAGTCCCAGCGTTACGCATTGACCAGCGCGTAGTGAGTGCTCAGTGAGGGTTCCTGGAACAAACGGATGAGGTAAAGGTGTAGGGGCAGGAGGAAGGAGGTGGCGAAGGGAGGAGGGGAAGAGGAGGAGAGGAAAAGGTGGCAGGGAGGATTGTTCCCGAGCCCAGCTCTGGGTTCTGCCTGTTCCCGAACGCCAACCTTTGCTGCACTGCTCCCAGTGGGTGCCAACTCAGAATGCCTGTTTAAGTCACTCCACAAAGCTCAGCTTCTCAATCTGTTTTATATTTGCAAGGACCAGATCCACATTCCTTTTTTAAAAGTCAAGCTTCTGAGACAGTCATTTATATTCACAGTGATTCTCCTTTCAAAGACTGCTTTGCATGGGGCGTGTGGAGTCATGGATCTTAGGGACTCTGCCAGGAAAGGCTCAGGGTCACACAAAGACCCCGTGATGGTGTCTGAGTTGTAGAGGAAGACCAAGGAACTCTCTGATATACCAGAGTGGAGGTATCTTCAAATGGACGGGATGCGTGGCCGGAGCCTGCCGTCCATCCACTGAAAAGTCACTTTCTGAAGTGACCCATGGACAAAGGATCCTTCTTCCTGGGAAGAACAGCTGGTTATGGATGCTTCAGATGTTTATGTGCATGGAGATTGGACTTTGCAACACCCACACTTTGAAATATTCTGGACAGTTAAAAAGCATCAGGTGGCCCACACCTATAATCCCAGCACTTTGGTAGGCTGAGGCAGGAGGATCGCTTGAGCCCAGGAATTCGAAATGAGCCCGGGCAACATAGCAAGACCCTGTCTCTACAAAAAACTTAAAAATTATCTGGGCCTGGTGACTCCTGCCTGTGGTCCCAGTTACTCAGGGGGCCGAGGCGGGAGAATCACCTGAGCCCAGGAAGTCAAGGCTGCAGTGAGCTGTGATGGCACCACTGCCTCCAGCCTGGGGGACATAGTGAGACCCTGTCCCCCAAAAAGATTTAAAAAGCAGGAGGGGCCAGGTGCGGTGACTCACGCCTGTAATCCTAGCACTTTGGGAGGCAGAGGCAGGCGGATCACTTGAGGCCAGGAGTTTGAGACCATCCTGGCCAACATGGTGAAACTCTGTCACTATAAAAATACAAAAATTAGCAGGACATGGTGGCAGGCACCTGTAATCCCAGCTACTTGAGAGGCTGAGGTAGGAGAATCGCTTGAATTCGGAGGTGGAGTTTGCAGTGAGCCGAGATCCCGCCACCACACTCCAGCCTGGGTGAGAGAGTGAGACTCCATCTCAAAAAATAAATAAATAAATAAGTAAAATAAAAAGCATAAGGTAGGTTCATATGCACTGCTGGGAAAGATGTCTAAACAGTATTGTTAAGTGAAAAAAACCAAACCGTAGCACAATATGTACATATATACACCATTTATGGCGAAAACACACACAAAGCCACACTGTATGTCCTCTATTTACATATTTGTAAGTTCATATCTAGAAGTCTGAAAGGAATTATGCCAATGATCGCAGTTCAGAGTGGACTGGATTGGGGCGACTTTCAAAGGAATCTTTGCGTCCACTGTATTGTTTGAAGTTTTTTCCTGTGAGAATGCATTCCTGTGTACTTGTGTAATTTAAAGAGATATATGGATTTAGAATTGGGAATCTATATGGTTTACCCTGAGCTTCTGGGATTTTCATTTTTATTTCTTTGAGTGATTATGTTAAGTGGCTTACCCAAAAAAGTTCACTGGATATCTCAAAAGGTTATTTGACAGATGATTTTAAAAAAATTATACTGCCATTTTTATGCATGTACTTAAATATCTCAAATTATTTTCTAAAATTGGTTGGGAATATATTTGCTTGTTTCCCCCCTTTATCTTGCCCCATCCCCTTCCCAGCTTCCGGTTACCACTAATCTTGTCTCTGTCTTCATGGGATCCAATTTTCTGGTTCCCACATATGAGTGAGAACATAACGATATTTATCTTTCTATGCTTGGCTTATTTCACTGGACATAATGGTCTCCAGTTCCATCCATGTTGCTGCAAATAACAAGATTTCGTTCTTTTTAATGGCTAAATACTATTCCATTGTGTGTACGTACCGTATTTTCTTTATCCGTTTATCCACTGATGGGCACTTAGGTTGATTTCACATCTTGGCTATTGTGACTAGTGCCGCAATAAACGTGGGAGTGTAGATATCTTTGTGATACGCTGGTTTCCTTTCTTTTGGCTATATACCCAGAAGTGGATCATATGGTAGTTCTATTTTTAGTTTTTTGTGGAATCTCCATACTGTTCTTCATAGTGGCTGTACTAATTTACATCCCCACCAACAGTGTACAAGAGTTCCCCTTTCTCCATATCCTTACTAGCATCTGTTATGCCAGACAGACTATTTATGAGTGAATTATATTCGTAGTTTAGGCCAGAGGTCAGCAGACTTTTTCGTAAATGACCATGGAGTAAATATTCTAGGCTTCATGGACCAAAAGGTCACTGTGGAAATCACTCAATTGCCATCATAACGTGAAGGCACCCACAGATGATACAGAACAGGCGTGGCTGTGTTCCAATAAAACTTTATTTCCAGGAACAGGTGGCTGGCGGGTTTGGTCCACGGGCCACAGTTTGCCGAACACTGGTTTAATGGATTGCAAGACACAGATGGGTATGGAAATGGAGGAAGATGGAAATGTGTTGGACATTTAATCAGAGCTAGCGTGTTGAAAGGATTGTTTGAGTATCTTCAAAACTGAAAAAAAAAAAAAAGCTTTTCTCAAGTACAATCCTGTAGCCTCTTCCTGCTGGACCAGGGTGAGGCTGGGACTGCAGAACCCAGGAGCAGGGTCCCCCAAGGAACACTTCGTCTGTGACTCCTGATGGGTGGAGGGTGGAGAGGGTGGGCAGGCCTTCCTCAAGCCTGAGCTTGCACATGATTCACACTCAGTGGGCATCTGGGAAAGTGATCAGGGCCCCACTGACCCACCCAGCTCTGGGCAGGCAGCAGACAAGGTCAGACTGGGGTGGACAAAGGACAAAATGACATCCTCAGGTTTGGGAGAGGACAAGTGGCGTCCCTGCAGCTGGAGGCCGAAAGGCAGGCCTCTGGCTCCGGGACAGGGTGTCGGAAACGGCTGTGCCCCACACAGCTTTCTCCTGGGTCACGTCTGTGCAGGTGCCTTGGGGTCTGAGAAAGAAGCAACGCTGGCTGCACAACAGGAAGGGCCCATTAGTGCCTGTCGAAGTAGGCCATGCTAATTAGTCACGTGGCTGGAGATGGAGCAGTCTTATCTGGAACTGAGCCCTTCATGCCCCACAGGACTGTGAAAGTCAGGGGGTACCCATAGGGAAGATGCACTTTCTTCTCCCCTCCATGCCCGTGGAAGCCCTCCAGGCTGAGTGTGAGCATGTGCGCGCGTGTGTGTGTGTGTGTACATGTGTGTGGACCCTGAAAATAGATGTGGCAGAGAAACAGTCATTAGCAGACAAGGACTCCGCTATCTCCTCCTCCCAGCCTCACCGGGAGAAATCTGTCTGCCTTGCGTTTCTAGAGTCACAGTGATGACAAAAAGGAGGCAGAGCTCACGGGTCCAGGAAGAAGGGACGGGGTTACGTGGAGACCAGCAGAGTTACACTGCAGAGAAGAGAAGGAACTGGAAGGTGGGAGGGTCTGGGGAAGGTGACCGATGGAGCCCAGAGGCTGCGCATCAGGGAAGAGGGTGCCGGGAGAGGTGGGAGAGTGGGAGGAGGGGGTATTGGTGGGATGACCAGTGGAATTCCTCTTGTTAGTGAGATTTGAAGATAGACTTAATTAGAGAGTAGTTGTTAGGTGGTATTTTTCTTTTTCTTTCTTTCTTTCTTTCTTTTTTGAGATGGAGTCTTGCTCCGTCACGCAGGCTGGAGTCCAGTGGTGTGATCTCAGCTCACTGCAACATCCGCCTCCCGGGTTCAAGCAATTCTCCCGTCTCAGCCTCCCGTGTAGCTGGGACTACAGGCGCACATCACCATGCCCGGCTAATTTTAGTATTTTTAGTGGAGACTGGTTTCATTACCTTGCCCAGGCTGGTCTTGAACTCCTGGCCTCAAGTGATCTGCCTGCCTCGGCCTCCCAAAGTGCTAGGATTACAGTTAGGTGGTATATTTCTGAAAAGGACCCCAGGGATGCCAAAGCCAGCCTGGGGGCCAGCCCCTGTGTGATCACAGGCGTGTGTGTGCATCGAGTGCCCATGAGAAGGCACCTAGGTTTGCACATAGTGAGGCTGCAGCCGGCATCACCTCACCTTGAAGAATGGGGTTTGCAGACGGAGGGTGAAGGGCACATTCATCCCCTTTGCCTGTGTGCTGGCCAACAGTGGTCAGCCACAAGTGGATGTTGCCCAGAGACCCTTTCCTTGGGTCTAGGTTTGGCTGTGGGAAGGGAAGTGGGAGAAATAACGTAGGAGAAAGCCTTCCTGCAGCCCCAAACGGAATTTCCTCCCCTGCTTGAAGTCAGATCCAATTCACACCCTCGCGCAGCCCGACGGCTGGCGCTGGCTCTGTTTGGTAACATCGCAGCAAACGGCCACCTTGTCTCTATTTTGGTTCTTGCTTTGCCACTTCTCTCTGCACCTTTCAAGAAGTGTTCCTTCCTTCTGGAAGGCTGGGGTGGCAAGCTCCCCCAGCTCCTTCCCATTCTGGTAAATTAAGGAACAAACGGTGCCAAATTGTTCTTGTCTGTTTTGCGAGATGATTCGTAACCAGCTTGTTTTCTTTTCCTCCATTGAGCGAATGCATTAAAACTAAAATTAAATCATTACCCGCAGCACAGACGACACTTCCCCTCATAATTACATCCTCTTAATGGGCATTTGAGAGCCCAGCTCATTTTAATGCTTGCTGGAAAACGTCTCAGACACATTTATTTATTTTTTTTTAGGTTTAAAGGTCAACAAGAATATCTTACCTTAATTTGACAAGTACGCAAGAAATAATGCAAGACTCGTTTATGTTCAGGTAATGCACAAAGAAATCTATAAATCAAGCTGAGGGAATATTAGATGATGCCATATCGGAACCATCTGCCTTCATTCTCAGAAGAATCGATACCACAAAGAAAGCGCCGGAGACGTAGATTTATGCCCCTGTGTCGGGGGAAAAACATCGGCCATTTTTAGAGTCACTTCATATCCTAAAACAACAGGGCCTGAGGAAAAGAATGAGAGTGAGCCTAACCCCGAATGAATGCGTCAGACAGCACATCTGACACTCCGTTTTTGATTGTCTCTGCTGAAGAAAGAATGGTCCCAAGGTCCTTTCATCCCCATAACTCTGCCCCTTCTGCTATTGTAGTTATTTGAGAGGCTGCCAGGAATGTTGAGATGGTGTGGAAGGGAATTAACTAAATTGCATCTGTGTGATTGTTGCCAGGGGGTGGAGGCTTGTATAGCTTGGGGACCCTGGGTTTTCCATGCCATGCACACTGCCTAACACTCTGCCCTCCTTGAGAGAGCCTTCGCTGGCTTTCATCATGGAGCTGGGGGAACATACAACCTCCACCATATTGGATGTTGAGCTTGTCCAAAGATGTGTCAAATGGGAAGAGGTGTCTGGGCTTTGTGAGGGGGGAAAGATAGCCTCCGAGCAATTAGGGTTTGGAAAAATAGGGGAATCATCTTACCACCTACCCCAGAAGTGTTCATGAAGTGCAGCAATTCTCCAGGGAGGTGGAGAGGAGGAAGAACAGATCAGGTGACCCTCTGGCAAGTGTATGAGAATCTCTGAGGAGGGAAGGGAAGAGTTGTAAGACTTGAATATTGAATAATTGGAGAGGCTTTTTTTGTGGGGGGCTTCAAAATATAAAGTTATATTTTTGTAATCAAATGATAAAAATAAAGGCTTTTCGTCTTTTTCCTGGGGGTAGAGCTCTGCTGAATTTTGAATAAAAGAGATTTGGAGATTCTGAGATTTTGCTTCGTGACACTCGTATTAGGACATACGGACTCTTGTGCGTGTGTGTCGCCATTTATACTGTGGTTCCCTCACTGGTCAAAAACAAGCATTTTCTGTTTGAATGTGAGGATATGCTTAGAGGAAGAAAGTTTGATTTTTGTATTTATAACAGAGTAGCACAAAAATGGGTCCGTGAGCCTCGGGAAATGTATTTGTGTTGCATCCTTAGTTTTACCCTTTCCAAGAGTTGAAGTTGGTTCTAATGTTATGAGAGGGAAATCAAAGGGCCCCCCCTAAGCAGAATCGTTCCCATCAGCCACAGGCACCAGTGCACTGTGCTCATGACCTTTTGTGCTAAACAAACCCACAGACACACACACGCATTCCTGCTTCTTGGAGCCCGGGTGCTTCTTGGAGCCCTGCTTCTTGGAGCCTGCTTCTTGGATGCCTGACCTGCCCCATCACCCTTTGGCTACTGGCCACAGAGTTCACGTTGTCACAGAGTTCACATTGCCGTCTGCAAACCAAACATGAACATTAGGACTCTCGTTTTTGTTTTCTTTGTCCCTTGTGGGTGTAGCTGAAAATGATACTTGCAGCTCATATCAAAGATGGATTTATGTCTATTGCAAAGATGGCGACGTGCACCTTCCTGGAGGTGCTGGCAAGTTCCAGGCAGTGAAGCCAAACCACTCTCGTGCCTTAAATAATGTTGGATCGAGATCATGTGAAATTTATTCTAAAACCTGTGGTTTTTATTTCTTCCTGCAAAGCTCCATTCTCTGCTTCACATGAGAGAAATTAGCAATGAAACACCTCGTCAGGATCCAAAACGCCTGCCACCCATCTGTGCAAAACCCTGGCAGTCCTGGAGGAGACAAATCCTCACCTTCCTGGAAAACTTCCATGAAACCTGCAGTGAGGGCAGCCAGACCTTAACTTGGCAAAGAAACTGTGAGGGCAGCCTGGAGTGCCAAACTGTTAACTTAGTGAGGGTGGCAGTCTTCAAGTTTTGCAAAAGCCCAAATCTATTATTTGACTATTAGTTGTGATGAATGGATGATGAAGGGAACCAACGTGGATATGCATGAGGCATGGCCGAAGATGCTATCATTGAGGAAATGCTGTTTTCTTAAGCTTTGGTGACTAACTATAGAATTGATTATGTCTTTGAACTGGAGTCAAATTTCTTCTAAGTGAGCCGAATTGGAAAATAATATTAAACTTCCATTAGGGATGTTCCAGAAATGCCGAAGTCAAGACAAGGATTGTGTGTGTTTCTATGTGTGTGAATACAAGGGGAAACCTTACAGATATTTGCAGAATATACTCCATAATTTCCTGCCAAGCATCAGCTTCTAGTATTTCGCCAAGTTTTTTAGAAGACTTCAACCTTGTTAGCAAAGTAATTAAGCAGAAAGAAAGAAAAGAAAAAAACAAAACCCACAAAAACGAAAACAAAACCCCAATGCATTGAATGCCTTGCTGTTTTCCTGATTCTGTGAAGTTGAATATCAGTGAATTCAAATTGCACACTGGGTTCTTCTGATCGGAACTGAAATTGTCAAAGATGTTGGGTGAGTCTATGGACTGAAGTTTACCATATTTTTAATCATCTGAGAAAAGACCAACTGCACCAAACTTTCAAAATTGATCATTCTGAATAGTGCTTGGCATACTCAGCAGACATGATTGAAATAGTTTTGCAGACACGGAGCGTAAACATAAAATACCAACCCCATCACCTGTCCTGACGCACACCAGCAGTGGTAGCCCAGGGCCAGCGCTGGCTGCAGAGGCATGGTGCCAAGATTGGCTGCTCATTTTCCCTTCCTGATGAAGTGTTTACAGGCCAGTTTCTGGAAGCCCTTTCCAGGAACGTCACATTTTTCTGTGGGTCTGCCTGCAGCCCAAGCTCCTGAGACATTTCCTAGAGACCTCCATTAGAAGCTTCCACTGCTCCCCTTACTTGCAGGTGTTCAGCCTTTGCCAACTGCAGGTTGATGGAATTGTCGGAGAGAGAGCACATCGGGGGGCTCTGTTCATCTCCCCCAAAGTAGTCACTGACATGAGCGACACTCCCTGTATGCCAGGCACTGCTCCCTTATTGCCCATTTTGTCCTTATAATAACCTTGCAAGGTAGCCACAAGATACTACTACTCCCATTTTGCAGATGAGGAAACTGAGGCATGAAGAGGTTAAGTAGCCTATGTAGCTGGTAAGTGGTGGAGCCAGAGTCTGGACCCAGGCATCCTGGCAGTTCCAGCCTCCTTCTCCCAGTCATCACTATATGTTCCTTTGTTCTGTTTCCATTTCACTCACATATAATGAGCAGCTAAGTTTCCTGAGTTTCTGGATATGACAACAAGCAGCGGGGGCCCAGCTTGCCGAGAAGAGTGAATTACAGTTTTTTCAAGATCCAGAATATCCACATCAGAAAAGCTCATGGCCAGCAAGTGTGATATCAACACATGTTGATATCACAGCATCAAAGTAAAAACTATGTAATTTTCAACATCCAAATAAAGCCTTCTTTGAAAAGCACCAATTTTCACATGAGAACAGTGGACAGATTTCCACATCCTGGCCCGAGATTTCTCACCGATCCTGTTGCTGTTGTCTCTTCCCAGGCCACCCTGTTTCTGCCTGGCCTCTTCCTCCAAGGCCAAGAGGGGTCCTGCCGAAGTCCAGGTCAGAGAGTGTCCTCCCTCCACTCCTGTCTCATTCAGAGTCAAAGCCAAAATCATTGGAGTGGCCCACATCACTGCCCCCCATTGCTTCTCTGACCATATCTTCTTTCGTGCTTCTTTATGTCTCTCCAGACACACTGGGTGTCAAGAGTGCTGTCACCCCAGGGCCCTTGCACAGCCGATTCCCTCTATAACCCTTGGTTCACGTGTTACCTTCTCAGTCAGAACTCCTCCCACATACTCGCCTTTGGCCTCAAGCTCTCCCAGTCCTCCTCCCCCTGCTGTGTTTTTCTTCTGTCCTTAGTATTTCTCACCCTCTAAGGTTATATATAATCTGCCTTTCTCCTGGTTGGAGTGGAATTCTATGAGGGCAGGATCTTTGTTTTGTTCATGAATGGATCCCAGTTGCCTAGAATAATGCCAGGCATGTAGCAGGTGCTCATTAAATATTCACCACGTGTGGTTTACCTCCAGAGGGGAGGAGGGTTGCAAAGGGAACCCCAAGTATTGGTAATTGTTTTATTCTTTAAGCTTGGGTGATGAATGTGCTGGTTCTTCTTTATGTTATTTACCTATATGTATGTGTATGTATGTATATATATGTGCGTGCATATATATATACATATATATATTCTGTATATCTGAAATGTTTCATATTAAATTTTAAAAAATCAAACAGGGTCAAAAAGTAAAAGAGATGTATGGCTTATGTAAGTGGTGGAATCCTCTTCTCCATTGAAAGTATTTCTTCTCTTTTTGTGTGTGTGTGTGGTGGGGTATAGAATCTCACTCTGTTGCCCAGGCTGGAGTGCAGTAGCGCAATCTCAGCTCACAGCAACCTCTGCCTTCTGGGTTCAAGCAATCCTCCTGCCTCAGCCTCCCCAGGAGCTAGGATTACAGGCGCACACCACCATACCCAGCTGATTTTTGTATTTTTTGTAGAGATGGGGTCTCACCATGTTGGCCAGGCTGGTCTCAAACTCCTGACCTCAAAGTGATCCAACTGCCTCGACCTCCCAAAGTGCTGGGATTACAGATGTGAGACCCTGTGCCTGGCCCCCATCAAAAGTATTTTTTCATCTTGTGTACCATCTCATGTCAGCGACGGAAAGTGCAAGTTCTTAGGCAGATGTGTTTGCGATGGGGAAGATGCGGAGAAACAGGACGAGAAGCTGGGCAGGGACTCTGACTGGCCGGGCAGTCGGGGCCCACAGGACCGGAGGAGCTGACTGTCAAAGCAAGAGTGTTGGGGAACGATGAGAAATGAGGTGGAGAGTCAGCCAGGATGAGACGGCCCTGGGCCAGCTTCTGAGAGCAGGACGCTTGGCGTGGATGTCTGACCACCCTTGGCAGGGGAGCCTGCATCTCTCTGTTTGACAGAGGAGAGGAAGAAAGAGAAATGACATTTTCTGAGTCGCCAAGAAAGAAGAGGCCTGAATGGGGAAGGGCTGAGTTCAGGGACCTGGATGAAGACATCACGTGGGGTGACGCTGTGGCTGAGGATGGACCCAGGCAGGACACGCCGAGCTCCACCACTTCCTGTGACCCCATGAGATCCCCTGAATCCTCAGAAGGGGAGCCACTTCCTGGGTCTGCAATCACTTCCAGTTTATGTATATAACCGGAAGGAGTAGGAGTCCAGGCCATGTGGAAGCTCTGGCCCAGCCCAGGGCCGTGTGGTCCGTGGGCGAGGTGAGCTGGCCAATGTCCGGGTGTCATGGCTGGGAGGACACAGCTGGTCCCCGCGCCCGCCGAGCAGCCTCCCAGACATCGATCAGTGCCTCTGGTGAGCGTGACTCCTTCTGAGGAGTCCCATTGATCAGGCCAGATGGAAAACTAGTAGCTGTGATTGGGACGAGTGAATATTCATTTGGAAATGTCAGTGAGTAACTGGAGATGATGCCTGTAGTGACTTGCCTGGCAGGATCAATTCCAGATATGAGGTGAACCAGACATTGGCGGGGACCGAAGGTGGGAGCCGGGGACCCTGGGTGGGGCAGGGGGAGTGGTGGAGGCCAGAGAACGTGTAGGACAGTGTGGTCAGACACATTTCCCTGCCTCCGCCCCCCCGCAGTTCTGAGGCTCTCCTGTCTGTCTGGGGCTTTTGTCTTCAAGTGTGGCACTCCCTGCACAGTGGCCACCAGGCCTGAGGACGTCTGTGTGTGTGGAAGGGGTTGAAGGGCCCCAGGACATGCACTTGCTGGAAGAATGCATGGGTCTGCTGAACCCACCTTCCTCCTGGGCATGCTGGGAGGAGGGGCTGCAAGAAGGTCAAGCTGGAGGGGTCTCTAGGCTCTAGCTGAGACCCTTCTCCCACTCTTTTTTTTTTTTTTGATTTTGAGACAGAGTCTCCCTCTGCCGCCCAGGCTGAAGTGCAGTGGCATGATCTTGGCTCACTGCCACCTCCGCCTCCCGGGTTCCAGCGATTCTCCTGCCTCAGCCTCCCGGGTAGCTGGGAATACAGGCTCGCGCCATCACGTCTGGCTAATTTTTGTATTTTTAGTAGATATGGGGTCTCGCCATGTTGGCCAGACTGGTCCTGGACTCCTGACCTCACGTGATCTGCCCATCTCGGCCTCCCAAAGTGCTGGGATTACATGCATGAGCCACCGCACCCAGCCTTTTCTCCTCACTTCTGTCAGCAGGTCCCAGCTATGCACAAGTCAGGGCTGGGGCCAGGGGAGGCTAGGAGATTTTGGTTAGGGTCTCCTTACACTAGGATGGAGGGATGGAGGGATTCAGCCACTTCACCCCAGGAGCTCTGGCCCTGGCTAGAGGCCTCCTGGACAGAGGAGGGAAGTCATCGCTGCCGGCCTGGGAAGGGGCCCTGTCAGCTTATTGCCAGGTGCACTGCTAGATGTGGCCTGCTACTTCCCCCAGCCCCAATTAACCATCTGCAGGAGCTGCCATCGGCATGGGGGAGGGGCTGGGTCTCGCTCCTCTGTGCAGACTGCTCAGCTAATGAAGGGGTCTGTGAAATTTTTAATTACGGCTCCCATGCCTGGCTTAATTATTTGCATATGGCTTTTACAAGTGGGAAGAGGACGATTGCATGCAGTGCAGCACTTCTCCTCAGCCCCACGTTTGACTTTAATTAAAGGCAGAACCTGAGGGCTTTCCATCACTAATGATCGTGGAAAATTAGCTTCCAATTCCCAGGGGTCTCCAGAGTGATGCACCCTGAGGCGGAGAGCGGGTGGAGAGGGGATGGAGCAGGGAGAGGAGCGGGAGGCACAGATGGCAGATGGTCCTGCTGGGCCGCCACTCCAGAGTCCCCCCAACCACAGGCCACCCTCCCACCGCCTTCCCTCCAGGCTGCATAGACAAGGGAGCCTCACTTTCCTCTGCCAGGAAGCAGACCTGACCTTGGGCAGCAACTAAGAGGAAGACCTGCTGAGCTGGGGTGAAGGTTGCCAGGGTCATTATCCCATTGGCCAGGAGCTGGGTGTGTTCTGGCTGTAGCTGGACTACTCCCAGCTGGTGGCCCCAGGCAGAGGAGTGGGAGTTTCTGAAATGATTATACATGTGTGCACACATGTCTATAGCATGTGCTCACCCAGGCACACAGATACACAGGATGGAGCTGTAGAGACACACCTGCATGCTCACACATGTGTGTACATATGTCCACTCAGGAGCAAAGGAGTGAATGTGTAGTGGGCCCTGTGGCTATCCCTGTGTCCCCATCCCTCTTGTCTCCTACTCACTGAGCTGGGAGGAGCTGACCCCAGGGCAGTTTCATCCCACTGTTTCCAGCAGCCAGGCCTGCACCACCCCCAACACAGAGCATCCCCTCAGCCCCAGGCACACTGGGTCAAGAAGTTCTATTGGCTCAGGATCCAGGGGCTTGTTCCCCGGTTGCAGAGGGGGCTGCCTCCCTTCTACTGGACATAATGAGGATGCCTGTAGCTTGGACTATGTCTGTAGCCATTGAACCATGAAGAGAGCTCTCTGAGGATAAAACCTGCCCCAAGGGCAGAGGAGCAGAGCCACTAGCAGAGCCTGGGTCCCCAGTGACACTGTGGAGCCTCGATTTTCCTGATGAGCTGGGTTTTCTGTTTCTCACTTCCAAAAACATCCTGGTCTAGGCAGAGTTTGTGTCCAATGCGTGGTCTCACACTGCACATGGTTGATGGCAACCACTGAACCACGCAAGAGCTGGTTTCCTGGCAACACCCCAGCCTCCTTCCTGCCCCACTGAGGAGGCTGCCCTGTAGGTCAGGGCTGAGCCTTCCTGTCACAGGGGCTGAGGTCATCAGCTGGGGCCGCCGTAACAAAGTCCACAGACTGAGGGGCTCGAACAACCATGTTTAAGTGCCATCTGGTCACAGAGCTGTAGGAACCAGCTTCTGACCAGTGAGGCTGTAGCAGCCTCTCTTCCCAGAGGATTTTTCTCCCTCAGCTGATTTTGCACAAAAGTCCTTGAACTGGGAAGCATTGTTCTCATCCAGGGGTCACATGCCTTTCCCCAGTCCAGGCTTCTGGGTTGCGGGAGCTCCAGAGTGGCAGCGCAGCAGGACCGTCTGCCTTTCCCCAATCCAGGCTCCTCCTTAAGCCTCATGTCCATGCTGGATTTGGCCTGAGGTCCACCCATTGCCTCCTCTTTCATCGTAGGAGGCTGAGGCAGGAGGATCACTTGAGTCCTCTTTCATCATAGAGGGGGCAATGGGTGGTGGACCTCAGGCCAAATCCAGCATGGACATAAGGCTCAAGTAAGTTTTTTTAAATGTGCATTGCTTGCCAATTTCAGAATCAGGTAATGTCAAGTTAAAAATCCACGTTTCCAAATTGGAAGGTCTAAAGGTCTGCATTGCTACAAGGGTCATCAGATGTGTCATTTAAAAAATAATTTTGGGTCCAGTGCAGTGGCTTATGTCTGTAATCCCAGCACTTTGTGAAGCCGAGGCAGGCGGATCGCTTGAGGTCAGGAGTTTGAGACCAGCCTGGCCAACACAGTGAAACCCCGTCTCTACTAAAAATACAAAAATTAGCCAGGCGTGGTGGCACACGCCTGTAGTCCCAGCTACTCAGGAGGCTGAGGCAGGAGAATCGCTTGAACCCAGGAGGCAGAGGTTGCAGTGAGCCAAGGTCGTGCCACTGCACTCCAGCCTGGGCAACAGAGAGAGACTCCATCTCAATATAATAATAATAATAATAATTATTATTATTATTATTTTTGCCCCGGTGTGATGGCTTACGCCTGTCATTCCAGCACTTTAGGAGGCTGAGGTGGAAGGATTGCATGAGGCCAGGAGTTTAAGACCAGCCTGAGCAACACAGTGAGACCCCATCTCTATAAAAATTTTTGAAAATTAGCTGGGTGTTATAGCATGTACCTGTGGTCCCAGCTACTCAGGAGGCTGAGGCAGGAGGACCACTTGAGCCCAAGAGTTTGAGGCTGCAGTGAGCCATGATCATACCACTGCACTCCAGCCCAGGTGACAGAGTGAGATCCAGACTCTTAAAAAAGAAAAAAAAAATCCAGGTTTCCAAATAGGAAGATCTGAAGGTCTTGATCTGCTACCAAGGGTCATTGGATGTGTCATTTGAAACATAATTTTTATTATGAAAGTGTCATGTGGTTATTATAGGAAATGAGCTGCTTCAAACAGCTGCTCACTAAAGACCAATGACTGACATTTTGAGTCCCACTATAAAAACGCCTGTCTTCATTCCTCTTTAGAGCAATCACATAAGAAGTCAGGGCTCGAGCAACCCCTTATGTGATCAGCCGGCAGGGGGGCACTGGGGCATGAGCGTGGGGTCTGTGTGGATGCTCTTTTGCTTTAAGATGCTCCCAGTTAGCCGAGTGCTGCCCACATCCCTGCCCCACCTGCCCCCGCCTGGCAGACAGATGCCACGGAGCCCCATGTACAGGGATCATAATGGTTTACAGCTCTTCTGCTTGTGTCCTTGAGGCTGAGCGATGAGGGCATGTGGAACCCAGGATGGTAGAAAAGAGGCTGCAGGCTTAGGGAAAGAAACCAGAGAAACCAGACTCCCTTGGATGTTGTTCAAGATAAGCAAATAATTCAGCAGAGCCATATGGAAAGATGGTGAGACCGGCCGTGGAGAAGCAGGCACCCTGCAGAGAGGACTGGGACCCGGCAGCCCATTCCACCTGACCCAAGCCTCTTCCTCCACCCCAGGGCAGCATCCCACCACTGCAGGAATCTTCTCAAATAGCTCCATTGTACCAGTCCACCAGGGACCTACTTACTGGCTGGGAAAACGGAGCCCAGATATATAACATGAGGATGCCCAAAATCTCCCAGTGACAACATTGAATGCTGAGTGCTGTCTCCTCTGTGTTACCCTCCCGCAGTCCCCTCTGTCGGAGGAACACACAGGAGGGTGCCTCACTTGGCCTGGGGGCCATCAAGGGATGGTGAGAGATGAGACTGGGCACGGGAGGTTGGCAGAGGCAGGATATTCACAGATCTGGTGGACCATGCTGAGACATTTTAACTTGGGTCACTGGGCACCTGGGGGGCTCGGGAGTGACCACAGATGTATTGCAGGACAGGTGTTGAGATGGGGAGCTGTCCAGACTACAGGTGCTGAATCAGAGCCGCACCGAGGGACTGGGAAAGAAAGACAGCACACATGTTCAGAAGGCCAGATCTGCACTCAGGTGTCAGGAGAGGGAAGAAGTGTTAGTCTGGACCCACGTTTCTGGCTTTCCAACACCCTGTGGGGAAAAAGAAGGGCACCAAGGGGTCACTGGGGTGGAGGAGACTTGGAACACAGGATGTTAGCTGGAAGGAGACCTGAGGCAGAGACTAATGGAGAAGGCACGTTCCTGTCCCATGCACAGTCACTCATTAGTGCTTTCAGGTCATTCAAAGCCCCGGTCACTTCCTGGTGGCCTAAATGAGACCTGTTTTTCCACAGAGCATCCAGGATAGGGCCAAGAGACTTTTGTTCTGCCATATTCTTTGTCTTGAGCCTTCACATTGGAAGAGACCAGCCTGTTTTGAGATGAGCTCCAGGGGAAATCATGCTGGACTGGTAGAGGTCAAGACTGTGAAGGTTCACCTGTAAACCCAGTGCTTTGGGAGGCCAAGGTAGGAGGATTACTGGAGGCCAGGAGTTTCAGACCAGCCTGGGCAACATAGTGAGACCCCACTTCTACAAAAAATCAAACGTTTAACCAGGCACTGTTAAGTTGAGTAGTCCCAGCTACTCAAGAGGCTGAGGTGGGAGGATTGCTTGAGCCCAGAAGTTTGAGGCTGCAGTGAGCCATGATTGCATCTCTGCACTCCAGCCTGGGTGATAGAGTGACACCCTGTCTTTAAGAAAATAAAAATAAAAAAAGATATTGGAGGTTACCCTTTGGAAGCCAGCCTGCTTCCAAAGGGTATGGCCATGCTTGTGTGCTGAGCGGACCCACAGAGCACAACCACTGGACTCCACGTGACCCCCAGCCCGAAGGACCCAGCTGGCTCCAGTGCAGGAGCTTCCTTTCACCTTCGTTGTCCTTTTACTAGCTTCTCTTCATTCGCCACACATTGCTCAAGCACCTGCTCTGTGCCAGGCACTGTTGGCAGCTGGAAACACAAAGACAAGTCCTCTGGGGCCTCCTTGTGCCAGCCACAGGGAGAGAGATTCCCTGGAAGGCAGCCAAGCCTTCTTGCCATTCTCTCCTCCTCAGAAGTCTACAGACTGCCTTGTGTCTCTGCACCTTGCCAGGGGCTGGGGCATTCCGGGTTTACTCACAGACTCCTCTCTGTCCATATTATACCCCAACTTTCAATTTTGAGAAGTAAATATGCAATTTTTTCCTCCCTGTAATTTTCCCTGCTGTGGCTACGGATGTCAGAGCCGCTGGAAAATGTGGATAGCTCAGTGCTTTCTAGAAGCGAAAGGAAGCTGACCACGCCGCATCCTACATCCCCAGGTGCTCTTGGCAGGATCCGGGAGCTCAGCTGGGGAGAGATGCTCTCCAGGCTGTACTGTCGAGGGAACTTTTAACCCAAATAATTCATGTTTCCACCTTCTTCCATTAGCAACGAGATAATTGCCAAGAAGTAAGTGTGTATCCATGTGAGTGTGCACACGCATGCGTATCTGTTGCAGGGACATTAGCAGAGGAGGCGAAGTGAGTGTATTTGCTTACACAGCCAAACTTTCTGCGTGTTCCTCTGGAGACTGTCAGACCTTCGTGTCTCAGTAACTGAAGGTCAGGACAGTCTGATCTAAGCTTTTGTTTTGGAAAAGCGTGGCTGGAGTGGAGAGAGAGAGGATTAGAGCCAGAACTGGGGCGGCGCTTATTTCCTGTGTGTAACCTTGGCCATATTTAGTCTCTCTGGGTCTCCATTTCATCATCTGCAAAACAGAGTGGTGGGCTTGGAGATCGGCTGCCCAGGTCTTCCTTCCAAGAAGGATTTGCTGACCACCTGGGGATTGTGTGATCAGCAGCCAGCCTCTAGTCCTCAGCTCCACGAGGGGCTGCCTTATCTGCAGCAAACTGCCTCATCTGAGATCACGCCCTTCTCTGGGCAACCCACATCCAGTTACTGAGTAAGGGGGAGGTGTAAGTGTCCAGCCCTATCTTCCTTCTGCAGGACACTCCGACAGGCTGAATCCACTCCGGAGCCCACCATCAAGGCCTACATCCCTATTCCACTTCTTCCCACTCCAGCTTCCTCCCTTTTCCCTTTGCAGGTATCGATCCTTAATAAACATCTTGCACCCCAAACTCCATCTCAGTATCTCCTTACAGAGAACCAAACCTGTAGCAAATAAGGATAATGATTTTTACTTCAAAAGGTTATTGTGTGAAAGCTAAATGGGATGTTTATGTAGTATCCAGCATCGTGCCTGGAACGTTAACAAATAATGATAAATACCTATTCCTTTTTCTTTTCTTTCCCTAAAAATTGTGACTCAAAATCTCATTCTGGGCCTTGAGCAGGTGTTCCTAACCTGTGCTCTGTAATATCGGTTTGGAAAAAGCCCAGCGAGGCAAGTGGCCCTGAAAATCTGTGCTGCAGCTAAATCTGAGATCCTGGCTGATGGCTTCAGAGCCATTCTTGTCCCTGTGAAGTTCATTATCCATGGATCACATCAGCCCTCTTCAAGGTTCCTCACTGAAAAGAAATTGAGCATGCAAATACTCTTTTATCATAATCACCATGTATCCACAGGGTAATTCATAAAAGAGCAGGAAATATATTGATATTCAATATTGTTTTAGTCCAAATCAATATTAATAATTGTTTGCATTTTTAAAGTGCAATTTGCAATTGAAAAGTGCACAAAGATCAACCAGTAGTTGCTAACACATCAAATTTTCCTATTAAAGGCATAGTCCCTTAACTTTAAAATGTTTCTTATACAACAGGGGCTGGAGCTGATCCATGGAAATGACTATCTATTATTTACGTGCACAACATTAGAATTTGCTTCCATTCTGCATAAGCTGAAAGGCCAGTTACTTTTATTTGTAAGTTTTGATTTCTTTAATTAAATTTTTAATTTTGAGATAATTGTATATTCATATACAGTTGTAAGAAATAATGCAGAGAAATCCCATATATCCCTTACACCCTTCCCCCGATTGTAACATTTTGGAAAACCGTAGAACAGTATTAAAACCAGGATATTGACATTGATACGGTCGAGATAGAGAACATTTCCTTCCCCACAAGGATCCTCATGTTGCTTTCTTCGGATCTTTAAAAATTAAAGATTTTTGAAGGAAAAAGGACCCTGTTAGATTTCTGCCTTGAAACAATAGCTATCACTAAATGAGGCACTGTCCCAGCTGGGCTCAGTGGAGTTCACACAGAGGAATGGTCCCCTAGGTCAGGAGTAGCCCAGGTGGAACTCACCTCAGCCAGGGAGGCCTCAGGGGAGCACGGCTTTGCACATCAGAAAGAACCTGAGAACAGTTTTCAGTTTGACACTTGCAGTGTGGCCTTTGATCCCTCAAACAAGGACAGGGTTGTCAAGAAGGGAAACAGCTTGGCTGGGCTCATGTGGGCCACAGGGGCCCAGTTATCCCTGGAACAGGCCTTCCTAGAGTGTAGAACTCTGGGGCACAGCCCTGGCAGCCTCCCTGAGGCCATGTCATGGGACCGACCCAGTTCCCTGGTGAGGGACAGGCAGCAGGTGTGGGTGAGGGGTGCCCTTGACTGAAGCCCACCTGGCATGCTTGAAAGTAACCCTATGCAAATGAAATTCACAAGGTGCTTCCCTGTTTCAAGACATTTGTCTCACACCAGAGCTGCAGGGAACTTGGGAACTCATCTACAGCAGACATTTTGGATGAGGACTGATTCTGAGATAGGGAAACTCAAGTCCTGAAGATCAGACTTAAGTGGAGGGGAAGTCAGGCCAGAGAACCTGAACCTGGGGTGCCCCGCTCTGAGCCTGATGGCTACCCTGTGACATCCAGATGTCTTGTTCAAGCTGCTTCCACTGAGGGTTTTGGGTTTTTTTTTTTTTTTTTTTTTTTTTTTTTTACGGAGTTTCGCTCTTGTTACCCAGGCTGGAGTGCAATGTCATGACCTCGCCTCACTGCAATCTCCACCTCCCATTCTCCTGCCTCAGCCTCCCGAGTAGCTGGGATTACAGGTGGCTGCCACCATGCCTGGCTAATTTTTGTATTTTTAGTAGAGACGGGTTTCACTATGTTGGCCAGGCTTGTCTCGAACTCCTGACCTCAGGTGATCCACCTGCTTTGGCCTCCCAAAGTGCTAGGATTACAGGCGTGAGCTACCATGCCTGGTGTGTGTGGTTTTTTTTTTTTTTTTTTTTTGAGACAGTCTCGCTCTGTTGCCCTGACTGGAGTGCAATGGCGCGATCTCAGCTCACTGCAACCTCTGCCTCCCAGGTTCAAGCGATTCTCCTGCCTCAGCCTCCCTAGTAGTTGGGAAAACAGGCATGCACTACCACATGCAGCTAATTTTTGTAATTTTAGTAGAAATGGGGTTTCACCATGTTGGCCAGACTAGTCTCAAACTCCTGACCTCTAGTGATGCACCCATTTCATAATCATTTTTAAGTGTACAGTCCAGTGGCATTAAATACATTCACATTGTTGGGCAACCATCACCACCATCCATCTCCAGAACCTTTTCATCATCCCAAACAGAGACTCTGTACCCATTAAACAACTCCCTGTTCCTCCTTCCAGTCCTTGGTAACCTGCATTCTACCTTCTGTCTCTATGAATTGGACTACTCCTGGTACTCCACACAAGTGGAATTATACAGTATTTGTCCTTTTGTGTCTGGCTTGTTTCACTTAACATGATGTCTTCGAGGGTCACCCATGTTGTAGCATGTGTTGCTATCATTGACTTTTTGATTGACACATGCAAGCTGTAATTTTTTTGGGGGGTTCCTAGCATCACAATATATTTTAAAGGTTTGGGGATGCATTAGTCCACTTTTGTGTTGCTGTAAAGAAATACTCGAGGTTGAGTAATTTATAAGGAAAAGAGGTTTAATTCACTTGTGGTTCTGCAGGCTGTACAGGAAGCATGGTGTTGGCATCTGCTTGGCTTCTGGGGAGGGCTTCAGGAAGCTCACAATCATGGTAGAAGGCGAAATGGGAGGACGCAGGTCACATGGCAAGAGAAACAGCAAGAGAGAGATGGGGGGGAGGTCCTAGACTCTTAAACAGTCAGATTTCACATGAACTGAATGAGAACCAACTCATCACCAAGGGGATGGCACCATGCCATTCATGAGGGATCCACCCTGTGATTCAGTCCCCTCCAACCAGACCCCACCTCCAACACTGCAAATCACATTTCACCATGAGATTTGGAGGGGACACGTATCCAAACCATGTCATGGGACAATCAGTCAATTTCGTGGCATCTCAATGGCATGTGTCTTTTGTGTAAACATTGCACCTGTTAATATGCATGTATATGTAGAGAGAGAATCAACATTTGTCTTTAAAAGTATATTCGTCTTCAAGCTCTGTGATCTGAAGTCTGTCATACTGACATGAGGAGGCAAAAGCGAGGTCCTGGTGGCGAGCGGGCCTTGGGTATTTCAAGCTTTAAGGCTCCATCGGGCTCTCTGGGGACCATTTCTTCCTTGCCTCTTCCTTGCCTCCTGTCATAGGATTGGGCTACTCTTTGGACCTGATTCCATTGCAGCTCTGAGGAAAACAAACCCTCAGCTCCCTGAAACATAAATGACCTTTTTAAAATTCCAGGTTCATGGAGTGCCTCTCTCCAGATGGCCCCAAACACTTCCATCTATTAACTCGTGCTCATTCAACGTGCAGCAGAGGCTATTGATCACCTTCCCTGTGCCTGGGACTGTGCTAGGTGCTGGGAATACAAAGACAGGAAGAGGCCTGGATGCGATTCCCGATTCAGAGGCAGGTGGCAAATGCTTTTCCCACAGTGGGGGACGGGCTGTCACTGCGATGGTGCTCTCGGGGAACCAAGGTTCACACATTCAGGGAATTCAGGGCACTGAGTCAGCATTCTGGACTCTGCCAGGATGAGGAGGAGGAGGGGACTCAGTTTCTCTACATGCAGAATGACTGTCCCCTGCCCTGCCCCACTGGCGTAAAATGTCCTCAACATGTAAGAAGCCCTGGGCAGAGATAGTGTCCAGGGTGCGGTCGGTTGACTTGGCCTGTCAGTCTTTGGCCACGCTCTCAGGCCCCCCTCGCTGTGGCTGTGTGTTTGCAGGCGCCCCTCATACTCCACCTGGCAATGTGTCCCTAATGGTGGGAGGCCGGGCTGTGGTGCTCCTAGTAGGGCTATGGGGGCAAGCTTTAGGACCTTGTGAGCCTGATTCACACGGTAATCTCCACCTCAGAACGCCCTTTCTCCCCACTGCAGAGCATGGGGCTGGGGGAAGTGGAGAGAACCCTGCCTTGTAACAGGGCAGCGGACAGCAGGTAAATTGCCTCCCCCGGGAGTAGTGTGCAGCCCGACGGGGGCCCGGGTGTGCCAAGGCCAGGCACTGGGGATTTCAGGACCCAGGCCAGCGCTCCTCAGCAGCAGGGCAGGAGCCAGCCTGAAAGTCTGCAGCCCCGCCTTGAAGTCTGAGCACTCGCGCCCATCCGTCATCCTTGCAGAGCATTGCAACTTTATGCCTACGCATAAAAACTGGAGGGACTCGTCCCAGAGTTTGCTGCCGCCGCCGCCGCTGCCATTAGAGCGGTTTTAATTAGCTGCAGGATTTTTAATGAGCTGAAATCAAGACGAGCCCCATCTCAGAAGTAAGCGAGAGCCGCGCGCAGGGAAGAACTAGTCTGACAAAACAGAAGGAGGTGGTGCTCTCGGGGGACCGGGCTGTGGGCTCCCACCGATCGATCGGTGACGAGCAGATGAGTTCCCGAGGCCAGGAGGCTGAGGAGGGAAGCCGGGGCTCAGGGACCAGCGCCCGGTGCAGAGTCCTCGCTGCTGCCACCGCGGCAGAAGGCACGGTGCCGGATTCAAGGTGACGGCAGTGCCTGGCTCCATTCTCCTCAAGTTGCCATAGCAGCCTCTCTCTCAACAAGCAGCTTCTCCGGGAGCCCTCAGCCGGGAGGGACGTCATTGTTCTCTCCTGCCCGTGTGGTGCAAGGAGACCCACCGGACAGAGAACTTTCCCGAGCCCGGGGTCCGCTGACCACGTGGGTGCACCCATGCTGCCTGGAGCCAGGCACGGGGACAGGTCCCCACGGCCACAGGGGATCCTCTGGGCGGCTGGAGGGAGCGTCCAGGCCCAGAAGCAGCTGCAGCCAAGCGTGTCCTTGGAGCCGTCCATGCGTCTGTCCGCCTGCTGCCGGTCGCCACTGGAGGTGCGTGTGTTTTGGCTGAATTCCCAAGTCCTTGCTTGTGCCCTGAAGTGAATTTCTTCAAAGAGACACATTTTTAAATCAAATAAATAGGGAAATGGGAGGAATCCTTCGCCCTGCCCTGTGTCCCAGGAGGTGTTTATAAGATTAATTGAATCTTTTTTTTTTTTTCTTAAAGTAAAAATTGGTGACGCCATTCAGGCCTGGGGGAGAAAAGTCACCAGGAGGACTAGGAATTGTGAGGCCAGGCAGGAGCCGCTGGAAACTCGCTGGGGCTGTTTATTTTTCTTGCCTGAATCCTCCCTCTTCTCTGCCCCTGGCAGGCTGGATTTTCTTATTGTCTGTTGGTCTTGGGATGGGTGTAGGCAGGTGAAGGTAGGTTTTGCCCTTGTCATCGGAGCTGAGAGTGATGTAGTCTGTGATGAGGATGGGACAGTCCCAGGTGAAGGCTGAGGCCTGTGACTGTGTTTATGCCCCACCCCCCAGCCTTCCAGGCCCCAGCCTGTGACAGATGGTGGTGTCCACTCCCCAGCCAGCAGCTGGACTCCCAGGAGAGGGAGACAGACAGCTCTTAGACCAGCAGCTACTGTTGCCTTGAAAACAACGTGCAACTTTGAAGCCTGGGGTCCTCCGAGGAACAACAGAGGATTCTACACCCCCTGGAATGCCCGGGGGTCTGTCGGTGACCACCCTTCCTTTCCACACCTTAGGGGAAAAGAGTGTTCTATAGAGTCCAGTTGGCCAGCCATACTGATGGCCAGTTACCCAGGAGGGGAGGCACGCTGACCTTTTGATTCCTGTTTGCACGGAGCAGGGAGTTAGCTGGTCAGATGGTCCCCAGTGAGAACAAACACAGAGCTGAGGGTCCCAGAGGAAAAGCTGGGGTCTGGGGCTTAGGGGCTGAACCCTGAAGCCACAGATGGCGCCAATGCCAGCTTCCCTGGATATAGAGAGGGTGTTCGTGTTCTCTTGGGGGCCAGCAAATGCAGGGTCTTTGAAAGGGGAAACGTGAACAGATGAAGCTCCACCACCATGGAGGTGTGGTCCTGGGTCTGTGTCTTCTTCCCCTTCCTGGATTTGGGGGCATGGATCTGGTCCTTGCCCTGGCTCCCAGGCACATGGGTGGCTGGAGCCAGGCATCATGGGGTGGGTTTGGTTTGGGGAGGTTCAGAAACGAGGACAGGTCTTGGCAGCAGACCCATTTAGTCCTTGACAGTGGATATTGGTACTGGCTCGAATGGAGACAGACTGGGGAGAAGAGAGGACTGGGCAGCTCTCTTGTAACCATTCTGCAGCGCCAGCTACTGAACAAATGAGATGATGATCACACATGCTCCCGAGTCCCCTTTGTTCATCAGGTAGAGCCTGATATTGAGGGACCCCTTATTAGCTGTTTTACCATGGCAAGTTCTGCGCGCTAGCCATGAACTTGTTCTCCTTCCTCTCTCCCTCCTTCCAAAATGTCTTGATGTTGGAGGCTACCCTAGGTCAAACTGGCTTCCTGGTGTCTGACTCAGGAGGCTGCAGGGAGTGTGCCCACACCGTGGCCAGCTTACTCAGGAGCTCGTGACGGTTGCTTTCCAGCTGGGGCCTTGCTGGGGACCATTGATGGTGTGTGTGCAGGCACTGGTCGGCATGCACCCGGGCATGTATGCATATGCGTGTTATCGAACCCGCGTCTGCTTAGGTCCGTGGGTGCAGTGCACATGTGAACACCGTCCCCATGACCGTGCAATAGCAGCTGCTCCCGAGAGACCTTGCACGTTCTTCCTGGTCCCCATCTGAGAGCCATGGCCCCCCTGTGTCGGTGCGTGACATCTTTTCCATTCTTCTAACTCCTTTCTATGACTGCCTGGGGCTCCCCCGAGTGAGGCTGGAGAGAACAGCTCTGCCTGCCTCGTCAGCTGCTCACTCTCTCCTGAGGCTTTGGGGCTGGCCCCGGTGGGGCTGGGACTCTGCAGTGCAGTGCTGTCCTCACGGAGGGAAGGGCTTGGGGAACAGTAGGGCATCGCAGCCTGCTGTGGGGCTTGCACTGCTGCATCTGTGTCTTTGCAAGGCAGTGAACCCCAGGTCCTCAGGATGGCCTCATCCAGGGCAGCCATGGAGGGAGAAGCCCCAGCCGCACACAAGGGGCTTTGAGTCTGAGCCCTTGGGGACACATGACTGTCCATTTCTACCCTCTGCAGGCAAAGCAGGGGTGGCCTTGGTGGATGACAGGAAGCAGCAGTTTATCTTTGGGGCAGAGGCCATTGCAGTGAGGTTGGGGCCAGCTGACACCCCGGAGCCAGCTCCAGAGACAAAACAGGCCCAGCTCAGTGATTCTGTAAAAAGCAGGAAGGCCGCAGGAACCGCCTGCTCGGCACAGTCCAGAGAGCCCAGCGTCAGGTGCCTTCCCGGTACGGAGAGGCCTGGGGCGGGTTAATTAAAGTTAACTGAGTGAAAAAATAATTACAGAGACTGCAGAGGGAAGAAACCCAAACCTGCAATTTACCCTCCCTAGCCCTTGAGCTTTTCAGAACAATCTGGTCATGGGGAGCTGGGGGCAGGGGAGCAGGGAGAGTGCCTCTTCTCATCTCTCGTGCTCCATGGACTGGGTGTGGGGGCTTCTTTCCCCAGTGCCTGGGTCCGTGTTGGGGAGGAGTCACCTGGCTGAAGTATTGTCCCTGGGCAGGGAAATGTCCTTGGGCCGAGCAGCATATTTGACCTGGGGCTTAACCAGCCACCCAGCTGTGGCCTCAGAGGCTACTGGGAGCTGCCCACCTGGCCTCACCTCCCTCAGGCACTGACCTGTGCCAGGGTGGGGAAGTTCCCTCCAGGGCTTCTTGGGTGGAAAAAGGGTGATCTCCCGGGCCTAGCCAGCAAGGCCCGCTGGAAAGTAAGGGGACAGAGTGACTGACCTTCAAAGGAGTGGGGGGTCCCTGGGGTGCCTGCTGCCTGTGCCTCCCTCCCCCTGTACTCTGCCCGTGCCCTCTCTACCCACTACTGCAGGAACTTATATTCTTCCTTTGGGCAAATGGCCTTGGGGTGCCCCCATCTCGATGCACAGCCTGGCCCTCTTGGCGTGACTGGCTGGTATGTGGGGGATGGGGAATTTCTCTCCCTGCCCTCTAGGAGGAAGCGGGGTAAAGGGTGAGTCACGTGGATATACTCTGGGTCTGCAGTGGCCGGAGCAGTTAGTGCCCACCCCCAGGAACATGAGGGGGGGTGTTAGTACCCAGCCTCTGCGCCTCTGAGCTTGGAGTCTGTTGGACACAGGTCTAGCTGCCCCACCTCCGCTCCAGGCCAAGGGCCTCGAGCGCAGGGACTCCAGTGGTCTGGCCAGAGCCTCAGCTCCCTCTGGTGTGACTGTCCAGAGGGACTGCCATCCACCAACCCATCTGTCAGTCCATCAGTGAGGACAGCCCTGGCTGGCATAGGGGAGTCCGTCTGTGCTTGAATATCCTTTGAGCCTAGCAGGCTTCTTCTCAGAGCTGCCTGCTCTATGGAGACCTTTTCCCCAGTGCCCTACAGAGAGAAGCAGGGTGGAGGCACATCCAAGAGCTTCTCCGTCCACCGGGCCGGGTACCAGGGACAAGGACCCAGGTTCCCGCCAGTACCTAGGCCCCCGCCCTGGGAGCACACATGCTTATTTGGAGGCCTGGACAGTGCAGGGGGTGGCTGCTGGTTACTGACTGGGGGCCTGCGGGTTCCCACCTGGGCTCCTCAAGGCAGGGCCAGAGGGTGTCTCATTCCATGATTTGTCTGGCGGCACAGATATAGGAGACAGCCACAGGTGGAAACAGGTTTCCCTCAGCCTCCCGGGTGTGAAAGGGTGGAAAGGGCACCCCTGGGTAACTTGTAGAGGGCAGAGGTGTCCGGGGATTGCACTTGGATTGCTGCAGTGAGCGGGGCC
Source organism: Pongo pygmaeus (assembly GCF_028885625.2). Taxonomy (NCBI): domain Eukaryota; kingdom Metazoa; phylum Chordata; class Mammalia; order Primates; family Hominidae; genus Pongo; species Pongo pygmaeus. Next base: position 38,871,532 of record NC_072393.2, read on the forward strand.
TCCATCTGCTCGGGTGCCTCGCGCCTCGGTGATGACTGTCCCCCATCTGCCCCATAGATCTCGGCCTGATGGACGCCTGGTGTGGACGATGAGGGAAGAACGTGCCTCCCACACCCGAGAGGTGACCCCTGAGCGAGCCCCGGATGACCCTGCGACCTGGAACGATGCGGCTGGCCTGCATGTTCTCATCCGTCCTGCTGTTCGGAGCTGCAGGCCTCCTCCTCTTCATCAGCCTGCAGGACCCCACGGAGCTCGCCCCCCAGCAGGCGCCCGGTGAGTCCTTGCGCTGAGTCCTGCCATCACTGCCCCCAGCTTTCCAGCCTGAAGCTCAGGCCTCCATGGCTGCCCTGGTGTGCTGGGCTTGGGGGAAAGGGGCAAGTCTGTGCCAAGACCCCCGGCAGACAGAGTCCTGGCTTCCCGGGGAAGGCATCAGTCTCAATGTGGGAGTGCTGTACCTGATGCAAGACCTCCAGCCAGTGCCTAGCAGCAGGGTGGCCTCTCTTGGGGGTCACGGCAAGGCTGCTGTCTATTGAGCCAGTTGTTGCCTTTGAGGAAACTCAGATTTAAACAGGATTCCGCCACCTCTCAGGCCTCTTCCACATTGTCAGGGACATCAGAAAGTAGACAACTTCTCCCTGAGCCCATGCCCCACAAGCAAGACTCAGTTTCCCTGCCCAGCCCTGGGGAATCTAGCCCCTCTGGTCTGGACAAAGGGGGTCAGGGTACCTCCTGGTTTTGTGAGGCCAAGACCCCCTCCGACGGTCCCCTACTGCTGCTTCTATTCCACCCCTGCCCGGTGGCCCACTGGAGTCACAGAGGGTTGCTGGGAACAGGTGGTATGGCAGGGAGGCCAGAGCAGGAAGGGTGATTCTGGCATCTCAGGGCAGATGGAGTGTGGAGAGGGAGTTCAGGCAAGGTTTCTGCTGCCGGGACACGGTCCCCATCCCCAGAGATATGGAAGGACAGGAGGTCAGCTGGCAGGGTGCCAAGGCCTGGGAGCTCTCTGCTTTGGAGGGAGAGGAGGGGAGGTGTCTCAGCAGTGGCCCCTGTTAGGGGCAATTCCATGAAGCCACACACTCACAGTCCACATGCTGTAGGGCATGGACGGGCTTGTGCACCCCCAGAGACACCGCTCCTCCGCAGGGACACCTACTCACTCTCTCTTGCTTGCTCAGTGCTGTGAGCCAGAGACAGGATGAAAGAGAAGGGGGCCAGAGGTGTAGGCAGAGGGGTTCCTGCACAAATCCCTGCCGGAAGCCCAGAGCACAGGAAGGGATGCCGCAACCCCTCTGCCCCCATTGTGGACGAGCACCCATGATGTGTGGCCCTTAGTGCAGATTGAGGGCCCGTGCACACCAGGAAGGAAGGTAAAAAGAGCACAAGGAGGCCAGAGCTGGGACGCTGGGTCTGGCAGCTGCCAGAGGCTCCCCATGGGCAGCCAGATGAGTTGAGAGTCAGAGGGAGGCAGCCAAGGCGGTGGCCTCCAGGAGATGGTGGGCGAGTCATCGGTGCTGACTCACGCCTGTGCCGGACCCCCACAGGTGGTGGCTGTCAGAAGTGGGTCTGGCCGCTCCCAGGCTTCTGGAGCAGCAGGTGCGCAGCAGAGCCGGCTCTCCTGTGGGAGCTTTGCAGCCTCACATGAGCCTCAGAACAGCTCATGACACTGCATTGGCAGAACAGGGCCCCTCAGGACAGTGCCACCAAGGCAGACAGCAAGCTGGTACCTATGGTCGTGTGTTATCTGCATAGAAGCAAACTCAGGAAGAAGGGCGAGCAAACGCTGACTGGGTGTGTCCTTGGTGTGTGCGTGGTTGGGGGTGCATGTAGGCAGAGGGTCCAGGCGGCCAGTACCCACATTCTGCAGGAGGAGCCTGGGAGAGGAGGCATGAGTGTGCCTGTGATGCCCACCTGGGACCAGGGCCTGGACCCATCGGTAGGACACTCCTGGATGGGACTGTGGTTTGGTGGCTTTGGCTAGTGCCCTGCCTTGCTGCAGCCAGAGTGCTCGCTGCGCAGGTCCCTGTTGCCCTGCCCAGCTTCCCGAGTGCACATACGTGTGGATTACAGGTGGGCTGGGGACCCAGGGGATGGCTGGGATTTCTGGGAAGATCGGCGCCTCAGGCTGGCAGGGGGTGTCAGATGGCATGGAGCCGAGGCCATCATCCCTGTGCAGCTGGCAGACCTGGCAAGGAGCACACGTGGGTCTTCTGATGGTCCATGCAGCCAGACCACCCTCACCACGTGCCTGGTGATGGGCAGACTTGACGGTCTGGGTAAATCACACCAAACACAGTCATAAAACTTTAAGTAATGCTTACGTTACTTTCCCTGAGCAAAGTGCCTCTGACACAGGCTGTTTGTGTTGATTTGTTACTATTCATTTATTCCTTCCCTGTACTTCTCACGGCAGCCTAATTGTGATTCGGTACCAAGAAAGCAATATCAAAGTAATTTTCCACAACATTAGTTACAATTTTCTTCTGATCTTTCAAGTGAAACAATCCCATCCTGTTGGCTTCTCTGAGCATATAAACCTTGATTACATTTATCTGTTGGAAACCAGTGCTTACAAAGTGTATGTGTCCAGTTGCATGGCTGGGTGGCCCCAAGGGCCCCTGACAAGCCTTCTCCCTGTGAATTTCTGTTGGTGGGAGGAACAGATTCTGGGCGCTGCACTGCCATCCTGACCAGGCAGATAGGCAGGTGTTGGGGTGGAGGGTTGGGAGTGGAGATGAACGGAAGAAATTCCACACCGTGGCGTGAACCGTTCTAGAGACGGAGTTCTCTGTGAGCTGCAGTTTGTGGCACAACAAATGTGGAAAGGGGATGGAGAGTGGCGGGAAATCTGTTGCTTGAGGTCCCTTGGGGCCTGGCCTCATTCACGTCTCTCCCACACAGCCACCGGGTGTTAACAGCATCTGAACTTTACATGGATCGGCCAGCCAAGCTCACCTGGCTCAGGCAGTAGATGGAATTGTAGGGGGTTGCCAAACTTTTGTAAATCAAACCCCATTTTAAACATTTTTTTTACTACAGTCCAAATCAAATCTTTGGAAACAAGGAAGAGCTACCCGGTAAGCTATCCGAATTCGAAGATGAGGTTTTGTGTATCAGAGAATTCACCTCTCCAGTTATAGTTCTTTTCTGGTCTCCAGGATTGCCAGGCCCTGAGGCCAAAGTTTCTGCTTTCAGGAAATTTGCTTTTTGACCCAGTAGACAAGACTCACCTCTTCTCCAAGAGAAAGACTTGGAGACCAGGCCAGAACCAGGAATAACAAACACCAGTGCCCAGGTGTGGTGGCGCATTCCTGTAATCTCAGCACTTTGGGAGGTCTGGGTGGGAAAATCACTTGAGCCTAGGAGTTCTAGACCAGCCTGGGCAACATAGCAAGACCCTGTCTCTACAAAAAAGTTAGTTGAGTGTAGCGGTACACACCTGTAGTCTCAGCAACTTAAGAAGCTGAGGTGGGTGGATCCTTTGAGTCCAGGAGGTCGAGACCGCAGTGAGCTGATTGTGCCACTGCGCTCCAGCCTGGGTGACAGGGCCGGACTTTGTGTCAAACAACAAAAAACTCCCAATGTACTGGCTCTGGGGGCTGCAGAAGGCTGACTCCACATTTGGTTGAGCAAACTGAATTTTACGAGCTGCTTTCTTTGTGAATGTTTTATCATAAAGAGTTTGGAACACACGCAGTGGTGGAGTAGGATAGTGCCATGAACACCACATACCCGGCACCCAGCACCCCCCACCAACACCAGGCTGGCCCCATCCATAGCACCATCCACTTCCCTCCTTTCATGTGATTTTTGAAGTCTATACCAGATATCCTATCAATTCAGCTATAACTATTTCTTTTTTCTTTCTTTCTTTCTTTTCTTTTTTTTTTTTTTTGAGACAGAGTTTTGTTCTTATTGCCCAGGCTGGAGTGCAATGGCACAATCTCAGCTCGCCGCAAACTCCACCTCCTGGGTTCAAGCAATTCTCTGGCCTCAGTCTCTTGAGTAGCTGGGATTACAGGCATGCACCACCACCCCTGGCTAATTTTGTATTTTTAGTAGAGACGGGGTTTCTCCATGTTGGTCAGGCTGATCTTGAACCCCCGACCTCAGGTGATCTGCCCACCTCGGCCTCCCAAAGTGCTGGGATTACAGGCATGAGCCACCGTGCCCGGCCTCAGCCATAAATATTTCAATATATTTTCTCAGTTTAAAAGATAAGAACTGTTTTATTGACATCACCACTAAACTCATTCCTTGATAACATCAAATTTAATGATTCCTCAATAGCATCAAATAGTCAGTCAGTGTGCAAATGTCTAGCTGTCTCACAAATATAATTACCTTTATTTCCAATTTGTTCCATCCAATATCCAGAAAAGGTCCTCACATGGCAGTTGGTGGATGAGTCTTTTAAATTTCCTTTAATCTGTAAGTTTCCTTCTCCATCTGTATTCTCTCCCACTATGTATTTGAGGAAACCAGGTCACGGTTCCTATAGAACTTTCTGTAAGTTGGGATTTGGCTGATTGGGCCTGTCTGATAAGGATTCACATTGTTCTCTGTTCTTTGTTGTCCCAGTAAATTAGGTGACTCTTGAAGCTTGATCAGATACAGGTTTGGATTGGTTTTTGTTTTGTTCTAGGGAAGTTTTGGGGGGTAGGAATTCACGGGTGGTTCTGTATTATTCCATCAGGAGGCTCCTGTCTGCCTGGCTGTCTTGTGTTATCAGCCGCCAGAGATCGTGCCTAGATCCGGCCATTCATTAGGGGTTACACCGTGGCAATGTTCTGATTTTATCACTCCTTCTTCATTCTTTTAAGTGGAATGGATTTTGTTTTAATGGGGCAAGGTGAGTCATTGTCAGTGACCCATGAAGCCAAAATGAGTGGTGTGGATTGATTGGTTTATTCATAGATATGTATATAAAACTACAATGTTACCATACAGATTCTGTTGTAGTTTATTCATAGATATATATATATATATATAAATGCAATGTTACCATACAGATTCTGTTGTAGTTTATTCATATATATATATATATATATATATATATATATATATATATATGTAATGTTACCATACAGATTCTGTTGCTAGCACACTGTAAACAGTTCGTTCTTTTAATGTTTGGCTTTTGCAGAGTGAGTTTTCTTTAAGTGGGGCCACCCCATGTTTCAGAGCCCTTTGCCTTTCCTGGAGTCAAGGAGTTGTGGGTGGTGGTTCTGGGGTGCCCAGTGGGGAGGCAGCTGTGGTGGACAGCAAAGATCCCCCTCAGGGACCCCTGGCACAGACAATGGGACTGGGCAGCCCCCGATGACTCCTAGGTCTGTGGCCTGTCTCCGGGCACTCCTGCAGGGCACAGGGAAATTTAACGATGAAGATAATAATGAATATTGACTGAACATTTACCATGGGCCAGGCCTTGTACTGAGAACTTTACTCTTTTGAGACAGAGTCCCACTCTGTAGCCCAGGCTGGAGTGCAGCGGCATGATCTTGGCTCACTGCAACTTCCGCCTCCCAGGTTCAAGCGATTCTCATGTCTCAACCTCCCAAGTAGCTGGGATTACAGCTGTCCACCACCACACCTAGCTAATTTTTATCTTTTTAGTAGAGATGGGGTTTTACCATGTTGGCCAGGCTGGTCTCGAACTCCTGAGCTTCAGGCGATCCACCTGCCTTGGCCTCCCAAAGTGTTGGGATTACAGGCGTGAGCCATCACGCCCAGCTTTACATGTTCTAATGCATATAATTTCCCTTCCCTCCCCTCCCCTCCCCTCCCCTCCCTTTCCATTCCCTTCCTGAGGCAGGGTCTTGCTCTGTGGCCCGGGCTGGTGTGTAGTCTTGCCATGAAAGCTCACTGCAGCTTTGACCTCCTGGGCTTGAGTGATCCTCCTACCTGAGCCTCCTGAGTAGCTGAGACCACAGGCAGACGCCACTACACCCACCTATTTATTTTATTTTTTATACAGACAGGATCTCACTATGTTGCCCAGACTGGTCTTAAACTCCTGGGCTCAAGTGATCTCCCGCCTCAGCCTCCCAAAGTGCTGAGATTACAGGTGTGAGCCACCACAACTGGCTAGGTATAATTCTTACAAATAAACGATGTCTAGTTTGAGACAATGTGCCAGCACTCCCTGGGGCAGACACAGAAACAACAACAATACTAATACTAGCTAACGCTGTCAGGCCCTCAAGATGAGACAGGCACAATCACAAGCACTTTACGTGTATTTAATACTCATTTACTACTTTTTAAATTTCAATAGTTTTGGGGGTATAGGTGGTTTTTGGTTACATGGATAAGTTCTTTTGTGGTAAATTAGGAGATTTTAGGGCACCCGTTCATCACCCAAGCAGTGTACACCGTACCCAATATGTAGTCTTTTGTCCCTCACCCCCCTCCCAGCCTTGTCCCCCGAGTCCCATAGTCTATTGTATCACTTTATGCCTTTACATCCCCACAGCTTAGCTCCCACTTATAAGTGAGAACATGCGGTATTTGGTTTTCCATTCCTGAGTTACTTCACTTAGAATAATGGCCTCTCCCTCTATCCAAGTTGCTGCAAAAGACATTATTTTGTTCCTTTTTATGGCTGAGTCGTATTCTATTGTGTATATATACCACATTTTCTTTTTCTTTCTTTCTTTCTTTTTTTTTTTTTTTTTGAGACGGAGTTTTGCTTTTGTCTCCCAGGCTGGAGTGCAGTGGTGTAATCTCAGCTCACTGCTACCTCCACCTCCTGGGTTGGAGCGATTCTCCTGCCTCAGCTTCCTTAGTAGCTGGGATTACAGGTGCCCACCACCACACCTGGCTAATTTATGTATTCTTAGTAGAGACAGTGTTTCACCATGTTGGCCAGGCTGGTCTCGGATTCCTAACTTTAGGTGATCCACCTGCCTCAGCCACCCAAAGTGCTGGGATTACAGGCGTGAGCCACCGCACCCAGCCACCACATTTTCTTTATCCGCCCATTGGTTGATGGGCACTTAGGTTGGTTCCATATCTTTGCAGTTGTGAATTGTGCTGCAATAAATATGCATGAGCATGTGTCTTTTTCATATGATGACTTTTCCTCTGAGTAGATACCCAGGAGTGGGATTCCTGGATTGGATGGTAGTTCTACTTTTAGTTTTTTAAGGCAGGGGTCTCCAACCCCTGGGTTAGGACCCAGGCTGCACAGTAAGAGGTGAGTGGTGCACGAGCTATCGAAGCTGAGCTCGGCCTACTGTCAGATCGGCGGTCACATTAGAGTCTCAGAAGAGCTCGAACCCTCTTGTGAACTACACATGCAAGGGATCTAGGTTGTGCGCTCCTTATGAGAATCTAATGCCTGATGATCTGTCACTGGATATATTACATGTAATAATATATCCATGTATATACATTATATATTACAATGTAATAATAATAGAAATAAAGTGCACAATAAATGTAACGTGCTTGAACCATCCCGAAACCACCACCTCTCCACCCCCATCTCCCTTCCCCAGACCGTGGAAAAATTGTCTTCCATGAAACTGGCTCCTGGTGCCAAAAAAGTTGGGGACCGCTGCTTTAAGGAATCTCCACACTGTTTCCCATAGTGGTTGTACTAATTTACATTCCCACCAGCAGTGTAAAAGCATTCTCTTTTCACCACATCCATGCCAACATTATTGTTTTTTAAGTTTTTTTTTTTTTTTTGAGTTGGAGTTTTGCTCTTGTTGCCCAGGCTAGAGTCCAATGGCATGATCTTGGCTCACCACAACCTCCGCCTCCTGGGTTCAAGCGATTCTCCTGCCTCAGCCTCCCAAGTAGCTGGGATTACAGGCGCCTGCCACCATGCCTGGCTAAATTTTTTGTATTTTTAGTAGAGATGGGGTTTCATTACGTTGGCCAGGCTGGTCTCGAACTCCTGACCTTGTGATCCACCTGCCTCGGCCTCCCAAAGTGCTGGGATTACAGGCGGGAACCACCGTGCCCAGCCTGTGAGCCTTTTGAGAAGTGTCTATTCATGTCCTGTGCCCACTTTTTGATGGGATTATTTGTTTTTCTCTTCATTTAATTCTTTATTTTTATTTATTTATTTTTTGAGATACAGTCTCACTCTGTCACCCAGGCTAGAGTGCAGTGGTGTGATCTCAGGTCACTTCAGCCTTGAATTCCTGGGCTCCAGTGATCCTCCCATCTCAGCCTCCTGAGTAGCTGGGACCACAGGCACCCCCTCCACGCCCGTCTAACTTTTGTATTTTTGGTAGAGATGGGGTTTCGCCACGTTGCCCAGGCTGGTCTTAAACTCCTGGCCTCAAGTGATCCACCCACCTCGGGCTCCCAAAGTGCTGAGATTACAGTGTGAGCCACTGTGCCCGGCCTTATTTAATACTTTAAAACCCTCATGAGTTAATTATTATTACATTCTTTGAAAAATGAGACTACTGAGGTAAGAGAGGCTAAGAACCATACCCAAGGCCACGCAGCTTCTGGGCTTCAGAGCTGGGATGTGGCCTGGTCGGCTGCCTGTTGTTCGCTGCACCACGCTGTCTCCCCAGCACTTGGGGCACCCAGTATTGTTGTGTTCGGGTCCTGGAGCAGAGCCTGGGCAGAGAGAACAGTGTGGATAAAGGATTGGAGTCCTGAGAGAATGTGGCACATGGAGAACTCTAAGTGGTTTAGGGGCTGCAGCATGACCTGTGGATCTAGACTCCTGGCTGAAGACACAGCTGGCCCTGGGCCCAGCAGGCCCTTGCAGTGTGGTAGAAGAGCCAGCCTTGGCCTCTGGTAACAAGGAGCTATGGGGACCCCGGAGTAGGGAGTGGTGCATCAGAAAGCTCATTCTGGGCCAGGCGCAGTGGCTCATGCCTGTAATTCCAACACTTTGGGAGGCTGAGGCGGGTGGATCACCTGAGGTCAGGAGTTAGAGACCAGCCCCCGCCTCTACTAAAAATACAAAAATAAGCCGGGCGTGGTGGCATGGGCCTGTAGTCCCAGCTACTTGGGAGGCAGGCGAATTGCTTGAACCCAGAAGGCAGAGGTTGTAGTTCTTTTAAAATAACTACACTCCTTTATCCAGTGAGCTGAGATCACGCCAACTGCAATCCTTTATCCAGTGAGCTGAGATCGTGCCACTGCACTTCAGTCTGGGCGACAAAGTGAGACGCCGTCTCAAAAAGAAAAAAAAAGAAAGAAAGAAATAAAGCAAGCAAGCTCATTCTGGTGGCTGCCTGTTGTGTGGCTGTGGGCAGAGAGCAGACAGGGAGACGCGACAAATGCAAGGAGATTCGGGGCAGCCAAGGATATCGCATGCAGTGTTGGAGACCTTTCGAGTGAGAGGACAAGGAGGTGAGGAGGGCGGGGAGGGCAGTGGTCTTGGTTCAGGGGGACTCGGGTTTCTGGCTCTAGAGGAGGGAGGTTGGGGGTGCCATTCACTGGGGCAGATGTGCCAGATGGGGAAAGGTTGGGGTGAGGAGGCAGGAGATCACAGGTTCCATTTGGGGCTTATGGCGTCTGAGATGCTTGGCAGGGTGCGTGGAGTCTCCCTGTAGCTCCTCCACCGAGGGGTGTCCACCCCCACAGAATGAAGGACCAGGCAAGACAGGCAGGAAGCCCCCACCATGCCCTAGCCCCTCTGCACCTGCGTCTCCACTCACAGGTTGACACACTCACTCCTTTACCCTCATACACCCCAGGCCTGGGCGCTGGCACCATGCAGAGTGGGGAGGGCTATGGGAGAGCCTTGCCCTGGGAGAGGGGCTGGCAGCTCTGGACTCACATCTACTCCACATTTCCAGGCCAGGAAACCAGTATCCTGGAAGCTGTCCACGCTCCCTGTTGGGCTGGATGCCAGCATGGAGATTCATGCTTTTCGGCCCAAACCTCACATTGTCCTGGGATGGGACCTCCACGCCTGGGTCCCTGGGCTTGCCAGCCACAGGGAGAGATCTGTACGTGCCCATCTGTGTGAAAGCCCTGCAAGCCCAGCTGCTTAGCTGTACCGAGGCAGGGGAGGGGTGCACAGGGAGATGGAGACACTGGAGGAGGAAGCTCGGGCTCTGCTCTCCAGAGCTCACAATCTGTGGGGTCAAGGAAGGAGGTTATCCAGGCCCTTCCCTGCAGGGTTCCAATCTTGTGGCAGTGGAGGGGAGACCTGGCCCTGGCTCAGCGGGGCCTGGGGGACACTTAAGGCAGGTTGTAAACCTTTCTTGAGGAGTGAGTGCTGGAGGAGTCAGGAGGACTTCCTGGAAGAGGGGAACTGTGGGCTGCTTGTTTGTCCTCTCTAGTGAACAGGAGGTGCTGACCTTCAGTGGAAGCAGTGAAGCGGGCTTGGGTGAGATTCCAGTGGAGCCAGGGGTCTCCCTCCAGAGCACATGCTGCTATGCATCATGCCCAATATCTCACAGCTAGAAATGGACAGAGCCAGAAGTCCAATGCCCGCGGGTCTGCCTGATGCCAGGGCTCTTGTTTTGATCTCCTGGAGGCAGTGCTGTGTTGATTGGAGAAAGTGTGGCCCTCATTCTGGGTCCCAGGGTTACCAGGGACACACTGCCCTGCCTGTGCCTGTGCGGAGGACTAAACTGCAATGTCAGAAGGTCTGTCCAGCTCCTACAGTGACTGTCATGTTCTGAGTGTGTCCCCCTGGAGCTCTGAGACAAATGCCAGGACAAATGTCATGGGTGGGCCAGGACCACAGGGAAGCCTGTTAAGTAAAAGGCTCTCAACAGCTCACCCAAAGGAGGGTGATAGAGGCAACCGAAGTGCAGCAGCCACCCCTGCCTGCCCTCTCTGAGCAGCTGGGCCAGGTTAGCTGCAGGGGAAATAAGCCTACTGGCCCTCTCAGAGCGAGTCCGGTCCTCGCGCAGATGGGCGTCTAAGCCCAGACTCCTTCCTGGGCTGGTACCCGCCCCTCCAGTTTCCATGGAGCCAGCTGCTTTCCCCAGGCAGGTGGGTTTTATTGGAACCCTCTTGAGTCTGTTTCCTGAAACCATTTTCTAACGGCATTGCGGAACATCGTATATATTTCCTACAAACCTTGCGAGGCTGACACATCCTTGTTGTGACTGTGAATATCAGAAGTGACATGTAATTGCAGTGATCCATCCTGTTAAGTAGCTGGCAATACATTATCTCAAAATCAGCAGGGCTGGGACTCTCAGAACCCAGTGTTTCTAAACAATGCACCTGCAGCTTCAAACTCTCTTCCTGAACAGCGCCCAAGGCTGGCAAGGGCCACCTCGCTCTCCCATGCCTCGCTTTTCCTGGGCCACAGCGCAGACAATTTCACTCCAGGGAAAGCCACCTACTGGGTTTTCAGTACTTCTGGAGTGCCTCCTCCTTGTCACCTAATGCACCAGGCTCTCCGCCTCAGGGCTGTGGGTGGGGTGCTTGTCACAGTGTTCCTTCCAAGCGTGGCTCTGGAAATCCTGCCCTCCTTTTTTCTCATAAACTCCAGAATGTCTTTGTGGGGGTTCCTTCTAGGCCAGGCCAGCCATCATTACGCACAATTGGAGGTGCGGAGGGGCAGAGAGGGTGGCCAGAGCCCAGGGGCAGAGAAAGCCAAGCCCCAGTTGCTACTTTGCACCTGGCAGGGACACACCCACACTGTGCTTTATGCTAATTCTGGTTCACATAGATTGCAGTGTGAAGGGTGCCCCCTGGAGTTGTGCAAAGACCAGTACTGATGGAGGGATGGACATGGAGCGCTCCTTGCGTGGTGATTGCCCAAGTGCTAGAAATAGGCAGGGTCGGAACATGGAAACTTCAGGTCTGGATACCCCGAGCCTAGTGGGTTTGATGGGTCCGGGCGGTGCTAGCTTTGGGACCATCATTGGATTCTGCTGTTTGAGGGTTGGGTTCATGAAGGACCTTCACTGCCACACTCCCTGGGAGGCCCTGATTTGGAGGGGAAGCCCACTGTGGACCCTGTCTCTGCAGTGAAAGTTTCTCAGTCTCAAGCCTCTCTCACCCGAGCCTGGGCCGTTCCCTGTAGTGGTCCCAACCTGTGTCTTCCCAGTCTTCTACGTGGCCACGATTTCCTGGGTTCCTCCACCCCCTGCAATTGGAGTGAATATTTGCCTCTTCCTGCAGAAGACACCCTAGGGGTCTCTAGCCAGAGCCTCACTTTCCTTTGGTGCATTAAAATATGCTAAATGAAAAATAATGAGCATGTAGGAACTAATAACAGGAATCACCTAATTAAATTAGGAAACAGACATCACATCGCTGTAATCTGAAAATTGATATTAATAGAAACGGTCCCAGAATTGTTATGCTAAAGGTTCCTAGGAGTGGGGAAATTAAAAAGGAGAGCAGAATAGAAAATTGGGACGATCATGTCCAATAAGAGTGAGACTTATGTTTTAAAAGGAACTACAGTAACATGCTAAAAATAGAAGAGGAGATCTAATGAAGTCATGGACAAAAGTGGCTTTGAAAACCGCAGAGCTCCACGCACGTGTATGATGGTAATTTATAAAATGAGACAATGTAATCAAGCTTCAATGTGCATGAAATGTAGTCAGGGTTATTGTTTATTGGGTGCCTGGCACGTGGTACTCATTCTATTTTCCTTCGCCTCCTCGGCAGGTGTCTTTATCCTCAACTGAAATTTAGGGAGGTTCATTCATTTACCCAAAGTCCTGAAGCCTGCGTGGCTCAGCCAGGATTTGATCCCAGATCTGCCTGATTCCAAAGCCTGTGCTCCCCCTTCTCTGTCCTTCTTTCCTTTTGCTACTAGTTAATGTCACAGTCTATATGTTTATTTGTTTGTTTGTTTTTGTTTTTTGAGATGGAATCTTGCTCTTTCACCCAGGCTGGATCTCAGCTCACTGCAACCTCCGCCTCCCGAGTTCAAGCGATTCTCCTGTCTCAGCCTCCTGAGTAGCTGGGATTACAGGCATGCACCACCATGCCCAGTTTATTTTGTATTTTTAGTAAAGACGGAGTTTCACCATGTTGGCCAGGCTGGTCTCGAACTCCTGACCTCAGGAATCCACCTGCCTTAGCCTCCCAAAGTGCTGGGATTATAGGCGTGAGCCACCACACCCGGCCTATGTTTTGTTTTAAGGTAAGGGGTCTTGCTCTGTCACCCAGGCTGCGGTGCAGTGGCACGATCATAGCTCTCTGCAGCCTCAAACTCCTGGATATTTCTTTTCTTTTCTGATGTTAGTCTACCATTTTTCTCAAAGGACATTTCTTGCCAACACCCAGCAGATTGTGGCAACTGTCAGCTCCCCAAACCGAAGCCCCAAGGCTCTTCCATTGGTTGGATTAATAAAACCTACAACAAAGACACCTTCTGAAATTTCAGTCCAACTGGAAAACTGGGTCTCCCATTATGTGGGGGCCTGGGCAGGGTCCAGGAGGGGCAGGCGGTTCCGATGCTTGTCCTGCGTCCCCAGGTAGCCCCAGTGTTGGGTTGCGTCTCCACAGTGGCCAATTGTTCCCCAGAGGACCCCCGAGGGGGATGAATCTGGCTCTGTTCATCTGCCTTGTGAGTCACAGCCCAGAGGGCCCAGAGCAGGTCTCAGGGGTGGGGTGACCCCGTTCCCACTCTGCCTGGCCCAGAATGCATTGGAGGGACCGGGGGAGGAGGAAGCGGAGGTCACAATCTGTGCATGAGATGCCTCAGGATTACCTCAGGTCTGGAGTGCTGGGACTGCTCCGAGGGCCAGGCATTGAGCCCAAGGAGGACTGAAGGCTGAGGGCTGGGGAGGGATGCCACATGGCTGGACTTCTTTTCCCTCCCCCTGTGCCTATGCCTCCCCCACCTCTGTTCCCATTCACTGCCTGAGCGTCTTCAGTGAGAGTCACCTGGCATCAGAGCCAAGCCTCCCGCACAGCCCAGGGCAGCTGCCGTGGAGAGGTGGAGGGTAGGGGAGACTCCACTCCCCAAGTGGTACCAGGCTCCAAAGGGGCCCGAGGTAGGGGGCCCTTTGCCCGGCTCTGTCCCCTTCCCCCAGCCTCACTTGGCCTGGAGTCTCAGGGCCAAGGGGGAGGGCCTGGGGACATCCAGCAGGTTGAAACGGGGCACACCCACTGCCAGCATGAAGAAGGGCCCGGTGGGGTCCCACTGTGTGGCAACCCTCCTGATGTCCTCGAGCCCCTGTTGCTAACACGGGCAGCAGGGAAGTGGTGAGGAGTCCACCCACGCTCCAAGGACAGGGCTGTTGCTACGATTGCTGTCCTTCTCCATGGCCACTGCGTGGGTCTTGGTTTTTTAAAACTCGGAAAAAGTTGTGGTGGTAGTTATGACAACAGAAGCCTGGAGGTCCGGTTCTGGAGGCCAAATGGGTGGGTCCATAGGGGTGGGCGCGGGCCCACATACCCTGGGGCTAGACGCACCTTCTGCTGGGCTCCAACTTCCTGCCCGTGGGGTTATTCCGCTCTTGCATTAAGGTCGACACCACTTGTGGTGCCTTTAGGGTCACTGCAGATCCCCCTCTCCTCCTCACAATATTTGCAGAAGTTGGGAGCTGCTGGGCAGATCTCATTTAAGCCAAAAAAGCTTCACCATTATATGCCTGGTGATGTTTTCATTATGAAGCTTATTTTCCAGGATTTGTGGCTCTGCAGTTTTGACTTGAATCATAGTGGAAGTCAGTGAAAGAGTCGCTCATTTTGAAATTGTATTTTATGTGGGGAAAATAGCTGAGCTTAAATTGGTTCAGTTGTCCCCTCTGACAGCTGCCATTGGGGAGTCCCTGCACAGCACAGGCTCCTAGTGGGGGGTGGAGGAGCTCCTGGGGGCTTCTCATGTTCGCGTCTGGGGTCCCAGAGGGAAGTCGGGGGCTGCCTGTCATCTTGCCCTGAGGCCTGGTTGAGGGGCTGCCTGTCATCTTGCCCCGAGGCCTGGTTGAGGCATTTTTCAGCCCTCCCCAAAAGGCCTGAAGAATTCTGAGAGGGTAGGCTGGCCCCATCCCAGCTCCCCATCGAGCTCTGTGCCTGGTCTTGGTTCTCCACCAGGGCGGGACTGCAGGGATGATGATCCGTGAGCCCCTCACTACATTCTGGTTGTGTCCAAAGGTGCTTCACCATGGGAAGGCTGCTCCCGGCGTTCCTCAGGTCCTGGATGGAGTCCCAAGACCCCATCCCACCTCCTCCAAAGACTACAGCCATTTGTGAGTGCATTTGACCTTTGCCCTCAGGGTCTGGGTCTGCACTGGAGGGAAGGGAATGAGGCGATGTCCATGGGAACTGTGTGGGGTCACTGGAATCCATCAGACAGTAGGTCTGACAGAGGATGGGGGGAAGGGGAGGGGGTGAGGGGAAAGTGGACAGACAGGCCCCAGGGCCAGGGGCCACCGCTGCTTTGCTCCAGCCCAGAGCTCTGTGCAGGAGTGTAGGTCCAGAGTGGCCAGGTCATCCTTTTTGTTTTTGTTTTGTTTTTTAAAAAAGCTAAGAATCTGGCCAGGTGCAGTGGCTCACACCTGTAATCCCAGCACTTTGGGAGGCCGAGGCAGGTGGATCACTTGAGGTCAGGAGTTCAAGACTAGCCTGGCCAACGTGGTGAAACCCCATCTCTACTAAAATTACAAAATTTAGCCGGAGTTGGTGGCGGGCACCTATAATCCCAGGTACTTAGGAGGCTGAGGCAGGAGAATCGCTTGAACCCAGGAGGTGGAGGTTACAGTGAGCTGAAATCACACACTACATTCCAGCTTGGGTGACGGAGCGAGACGCTGTCTTAAAAAAAAAAAAAGCTAAGAATCGGTAACATACATTTATGTGGATTCTCCTGATTTTAAAGGGGCAGCTCTAATTTGGAATGCGTTTTTTATTGTTAGATAATAGGTGATGTTTGGCACCTACTGTTGGTTAGATGAGCTGGGAGGACTGGATCTTTCCAATACCCTAAACCCCCGTGGGGCTGAGACCTGCCCCCTAGGCCCTATTTGGCTCCATGCCTGCTCTCCCTGTGCCCCCTGGGAGGACACAGAGGAGGTGGGTTTCCTGGTGGGAAGGGGACTCTAAGAATTACTTCCAGCCCCATAGGACCCCCATGAAGCCAGACCCCAAGCGGTCCATGAGCAGAGCGTCTCCTGGGCCCCGCTGACCAACAGTGGCTGCACAGAGCCCCTCAGTGGCACTGTTTGGTTCAGCAGCCGGGAGCCCTGCCAGATAGCTGTTCACCGTTCAGGTCAGGCAGGGGACCTGGGGGGCTGGGAGAAGTGACTGGTCAGCAGAGATACAGGGAAGGCAAGGGCCAGAGAGTGGGGTTCTGGGGAGCGCACCTAATTAAAACCTCCTTCATTTACGCACAGTTACTCACGTGCAAATATTGGCACCCACTGGCAAGCTTCTGTTGCTGTAGCAAAGGAAGAATCATTTCAAGCAAAGCTTTCCTGCGAGTGGGCACTCTCTCCAGTATCTACCTGGGGATGGGGGCGTGGGTGCCCGTGGGTGTAAATGGAGGAGGATTTCTGACTTGGCAGCCTGCTTCCCACAGTGATGGGGTGTGGCAGGCATGGCCACCCTGGCTCCCTTTCTGCCCCCCTAGGGCACCATGGCAGCCACACCCAGCAAGGGTCCCTTTGGAGAGGGGCCTGGCCCGGCCCAGCAAGGGAGTCTTTGCAGATTCGCCTTCCCCGCTGCCTCTGTGTCACAGCGATGTCCCCGGGACTAGGAGAGGGACCCAAGAGTCCTGAGAGCATTCGAGGAGGTGGCATCTGGGGGTGTGGTGTGGGCAGTGATGATGGTGTGAGCACTCAGGGCCTACTGTGTACCAGGCACTGTGTTTTACATGCTTTACCAATATCCTCACGCTGGAGCCTCGCTGTACCCGTCTCTATTTTATAGATGAAAAAACTGAAGCACAGAGAGGCAAAGTCACTTGCCCAAGGTCACACAGCCAGGAAGTGTCAGTGCTTGAAGTAAAACTTGGTTCCTCAGATCCCAAAAGTCTGAAGTCTTCTTGGTGACCTGACAACCACTCAGGGCTGGTAGCAAGCACCATGCTATGAGATGCATGGCATTGGAGGGCCAGCCTGGGTTAGAGGCTGGGGGGCTGCACGGCACTGCCCTGCAGACTATCAGGGTGTGCTTCATTCCTGCTCACAGCAAACATGTTCTGGTTCTTGTGCACACGTGTGTGTGTCCTGATGAAGAGTCAGGTGCCCATGTGTGCATGTGTGTGTGCATCTGGCCCTCACCCATAATCCTAGCTGTGTACAAGCATGTGTGCTCACCTCAGTATTACTATACACCCATGGGTGGACAGGTGCCTTACGGCTCATGTGGAAAGCACTTCACCCTGAAGTCTGGGCTGGCTGCTGTGAGCATACCCTGACAATGTCACCTGCCAGGTCATGGGCCAGGCAGGGGCAAATGATTTGGGCCCCACAGGGTGAGTTGTCTGTCGGTTGTCAGCCAGAGAATTGGGTGACAAATTGCCATTCCAGCAGGCACTCAGCAAAGCCAATTATTGTAACCCCTTGCCCACGACCCGCACAGACCAAATAATGAAATTACATTCATAATATTTCAGGTCGAGTGATCGCTGCTTGAATTAGTTCCTTCCCAGAACCCAGCCAGAAGTAGCGGCAGTAATTAAAGGATTTTCTGGGCTTAAATCAACTGTGCGCGTCAAGCGTGTACAACACACAGGGCTTGCAAAATGTGTGCAGGCCTCGTCCCTTCACTGGGGAGTAAAAAGGACAGGCCGTGATTGTGGGAGGACCACAGGCCGGGAGGAGGTGGGTTCTTCCTGCCGGGGAAGTTTTCCACTTTCACTCATTTATTTTAGAGACGTTTACTGAAAGATCCCTGCTCCAATGGGGCCTCACAGTGAGTAAGGTGATGGGGACTTTCTGGGGTCCACCCTGACTCCTCCCAAGCAGGTATTTTAGCGGTGTTGCAGGGGTAGGGTGCTTTGTTTCCCAGACTAAAGTGCAGGTCAGAGTTCATTGCAGCTTTAACCTCCTGGGCTCAAGCGATCCTCCCACCTCAGCCTCCCCGGTAGCTGGGACCAAGTGATTCTCCTGCCTTGGCCTGCCAAAGTGCTGAGATTACACGCGTGAGCCACCTAGCCTGGCCTAATTTTAGGATAATTCCATTGCCCCCGCCACTAAATCTTTTGTGCCCATTTCAGTCACTCCCCATTTCCACCCCATTTTGTGGCGAACCCAGGCAACCACGAATCTCCTTTTTATCACTATAGCGCTACCCTTTCTGAACATTTCATATCAATGTAATCATACACTGTGTGGTCTATTATATCTGGTTTCTTTCACTCTGCATAATGTTTTTGAGAGTCATATTTTTTGATATTTACTCATATCAGTTTATTTTTTTATTGTCAAATAATATTATTCTATTACATGGAATTGTGGTTGATCTGTTCACCAGCTGATGGATATGGGATTGTTGATACTTTTGGCTATTAGGACTAATGCTGCTATGAACATTCATTTGAAAGTTTTTATGTAAACCTATGTTTTCATTTTTCTTGGGTAGATATTTAGGAGTAGAATGGCTAGATTGTAATAGTAAATTTACGTCAAATTTAAGGGATACTGACAAACTGTTGGCTAAAATTGCTGTACCATTTTACATTCTCACCAGCAGGATATGAAGGTTCCAATTGCTCCACATTCTCATCAAGACTTGTTATTATCTGTCTTTTTAATTATAGCTATTCTAGTGGGTGTGAAGTGGTGTCTCATTGTAGTTTTAATTTGCATCTTTCTAATGACTACTATTAAGCATATTTTCATGTGCTTATTAGCCATTTGGATATATTCTTTAGTGAAATATCTATTCAAGGCTTGGCCCATTTTAAAAATTGGTTTATTTATCTTTTTATTGTGTTGTAATTATTTTCTAGATATAAGTATTATTCGATTTGCAAATAACTTATCCCATCTGTGGCTTGTCTTTTCATTTTCTTAATGGTGTCTTTTGGAGTGGAAAAGTTTCTAAATTTGAAAAAGTGCAATTCATCATTTTTTTTCTTTGATGGATTATGCTTTTTTGTGTTGCATCTAAGAAATTTTTTCCTAATCTTAGTCATAAAGATTTCCTCTTATGTTTTCTTCTAAGTTTTTAAGTTTTGGCTGTTAATATCTGTGTCTGCGGTCCATTTTGAGCCACGTTTTGTGTATTGTGTGAGGTCTGACTTCTTCTCTTTGCATGTGAATATCCAATTATCCCAGTTCCCAGCACGTGCTGAAGACTATCTGTTCCCTATCGAATTGCCTTCGCACCTTGGTCAAAAATAAATTGACCATAAATTTAAGAGTTTATTTCTGGAATCTCAATTTATTTCATTGATCTGTATGTCTGTTCTTTTGCCAATAGTGCAATGTCTTGATTAGTATAGATTTATAATAAGTTGTGAAATCAGGAAGTGTAAATCCTTCAGCTTTGTTCTTTCTCAAAATCATTTTGGGTATTCTGAGTCTTTTGCATTTCCATGTAAATTTTAGGATCAGCTGGTCAATTTCTGCCAAAAAGAACAACACCTGCTGTGACTTGATAGGCATGGCATTGACTGTAATAATAAACTTGAGAGAATTGTCTTCTTAACAATATTGAATCTTACAATCCATGAACATGGAATGTCTCTCCACTTATTTAAATCATCTTTAATTCTTCTTACCATTATATTGTAGCTTTCAGCATACAAGTCTTATCTTTCTTTAGTTAAATTTATTCCAAAGTATTTTACTCTTTTTGATGTTATGGTGAATGGAATTGTTCTTCTAATTTAATTTTGGGATCATTCATTGCTAATATATAGAAATACAATTGATTTTTGGATATTTATCTTGGAACCTGTAATTTGTTAGTTAATTCTAATAGTTTATGTAAATTCCCTAGGATTTTCTACATACAGAATTATGCTGTCTGCAAATAATGAGGTGTTTACATCGTCATTTCCAACTTGAATGCCTTCTTATTTCTTTTTCCTGCCTGATTCAACTGACTAGAACCTCTAGTATGGTAGGAAATTGAAGTGGTGAGAGTAGACATTCATGCTTTATTCTGGATCTTAGGGGAAAAACATTCCATCTTTCACCAATAAGTATAATGGTTGCTCTAGGATTTTTGTAAATGACTTTTATGACTTTCAGGAAATTCTCTTCTATTACTAGTTTATTAGAAAAAAAATTTTAACCATGAATAGGTGTTGGATTTTGTCAAATACTTGTTCTACATCTATTGAGATGATTATGTTGTTTCATCCTTTATTCTGTCAAAATGGTGTATTATATTGATACATTAGCCTCACATTCTTGTGATAAATCTCACTTGGTCGTGGTGTATAATCCTTTTTATTTGTTACTGAATTAAGTTTGCTCAAATTATGCTGTGGATTTTTTTTTTTGAGGGATAGTTGTAGTTTTCTTGTGATGTCTTTATCTGGCTTTGCTATCAGATTAATACAGGATTTAAAATGAATTGGGAAGTGTTTTTTCCTCCTCCTACCCTATTTCTCTGGAATAGTTTAGGGAGGATTGGCATTATTTCTTTTTAAATGTTTGTTAGAATTTATCAGTGAAGATATCTGAGACTAGACTTTTCTTTGTGAGACATTACTTTTTTTAAAGATGGAGTTTTGCTATGTTGCCCAGGCTGGCCTCTAACTCCTAGGCTCAAGAGAACCTCCTGCCTCAGCCTCCTAAGTAGCTGGGACTACAGGTACCTGCCACTACACCTGGCTCCGGACATTAAAATTTTAAATTTCTAGTTCAGTGTCTTCACCATAGTTCTACTCAGGTTTTCTATTTCTTCTTGAGTCAGCTTTAGTAATTTATGTCTTTCTAGGGCTTTGTTCATGTCTTTCTAGGGCTTTGTTCATTTCATTCAAGTTGTCTCATTTGTTTAGCATAACAGTGTTCATAGTATTCTCTTATAATCACTAGTGATGTCCTCATTTTCATTCCTGATTTTAGTAATTTGTATTGTCTCTCTGTTTTCTTTCAAAGTCTAGCTAAAGGTTTGTCAATTTTGTTGATCTTTTCAAAGAACCAACTTTTAGTTTCATTGTTTTTGTCTGTTGTTTTCCTGCTTTGTATTTTATTATTTCCTTTCTTTAGTTTGCTTCAGGTTCAATTTGTCCTTTTTTCCTCTCTTTTGTTTGCTTCATTTGTTATTTCTTCTTTTGTTTGCTTCAGATCTAGTTTGTTCTTCTTTTTTCATTTCTTAAGGTGGAAGATTAGACTATTGATTTGAGATTCTTCTTTTCTAATATAGACATTACTGCTATAAATTTTCCTCTAAGCACTGTGTTAGCTTTAGTCAACTTTTATTGTCTGATTTCCAGATCTTCTTATTAAATTTCTGTCTGATCTGCTGATCTATTGGTTCTACCAATTTTATCACAACCTCGGGCTAGCTAAGATTTTTGAATTATTTTCAGCAACACTCTTGGGCATGGAATTTTCCAATCAATCAATGTTCATGCCTGATTCCCCTTGGTAGAATGTAAGCCCCCAGTGAACTGGGCAAGGTGATGAAAGCAGCCCCAGGCTACAATGCCATAACCTCACACTGTTCGGTAGATTTTCTTGAATAAACACTTCTTGATACGTTGTATGCTTTTGGTCAATTTCTGGAGTTTTTTTTTTTGTTGTTTTTTGTTTTTAAGGGATAGGGTCTCACTCTGTCACCCAGGCTGGAGTGCAGAGGTATGATCATAGCTCACTGCAGCCTCAAGCTCCTGAGCTCAGGTGATCCTCCCTCAGCCCCCCAAGTAGCTGGGACTACAAGCATATACGACCATGTCCAGCTAATTTCTTAATTTTTTGTTGAGACGGGGATCTCACTATATTATCTAGGCTGGTCTTGAACTCCTGATCTCAAGCAATCTTCCTGCCTTGGCCTTTCAGAGTGCTGGGATTACCAGTGTGAGCCACCATGCCCGGCCCAAACTTTTTAAATGGTGATGGTTGTTGTTTTTCCTGTTCCGTCATTTCATTTTGGGAAAGAAGCTACCAGGCTTCTCACTTAGCTCTTTCAGAAACCCTAAGTCTAGGACTGGGGTCTTGATGTCTACACAGACAGGAGATGAGGTTTCTGACTCAACCACAGGGCTGAGCTGGAAGTGCAACTGCTCTGTAAATAGAGCCCTCAGAAGGTATCAGAACCTCCGGCCATCGGTGGAGTATGTTGGGACAATCCTAGTTTACACCTGTGGCCTGGTGTAATTATTATCAGTGCCCCCTTGCTCTCAGAAGTGGGTTTATTTGATGATAAATGATATGGTCATTGTGTAGTATAAATTATTGTGTACTTCTGTAAGAAGAAAATGCAACCAGAAAGAATGGATACAAGAAATAGTAGTAAGGAAATAAATTGTAGGAACATCGTTAAGTGTAAATAAGTATTTACTTTTTGTGTGTGAGACAGAATCTCTGTCACCCAGGCTGGAGTGCAGAGGCATGATCTTGGCTCACTGCAACCTCCACCTCCCAGGTTCAAGCAATTATCGTGCCTCAGCCTCCCGAGTACCTGGGATTATAGGTGCATGCCACCGCACCCAGCTAATTTTTGTATTTTTTAGTAGAGATGGGGTTTCACCATGTTGACCAGGCTGGTCTTGAACTCCTGACCTCAAATGATTCGCCTGCCTTGGCCTCCCAAAGTGCTGGGATTACAGATGTGAGCCACCACACCCAGCCAATATTTACTTTAAAAATAATAAACACTAATTTTGCCAGTGTGTAAGGACAGCGACAATGTGGAAGTTTAGACAGGAAACCATAATTGGAGTGAAAAGTTCTATAAGATATTTATGTTGTTAGGGAAGACAATAAGGATAGTAAAACAAACAAACAAACAAACAAAAACCATCTTTGGACTTTATTTAAAACAAGGCTAGTCACTGGAATTGTGATGTATATTTTCTGGCCTCTGCACTGACCCCCCCGCCCCAGTAGAGCCCACTCCTAGAGCTGGGTGGCTGTTTAATCACTTCCCGTTCACCCGATTGGTGAGGGGGGATTCCCACCCATGGTTATGGGTATGGCCAACACTCAACACTGGACAGAAGAGATCAACAGCAGTTTATTTGTTATTATGCCCAAGCCTGGGGGAGGAGGATTGCAGGGGTTGCACTCGGAAACAGGGTGGACAAGCAGGGGCTGTGGGAGGCAGGCTTTGTAGTATCAAGGTGAGGTGACCCCTGGTTGCTGTGGGAGGATGTCATGAGTTTGTTTGAATAATTCCATGGGCAGGCAGGGAATGAAACCTGCTACTTGTGGATCAGCAGGCACTGTGCCTAGTCCCTTGATAAGGAGGTCATTTGGCTGGGGGACTTATCCAAGGGAACAGTGGGGAGAGGAACATGCCGTTAGTCCATTTGCAGCTGCCCACACTTGCTCCAGGTGTCAAGGTAGCACATAATTTTAAGGGTCTTAACTTTAGGCCTTGCACCACAGCAGCAGACTGTCTTACAGGAGCCTAAGGGTGAGCGCACTCTCTCCTGAGTGGGGGCTGACTCGAGCCAAGTGAGTTGAGGAGGAGACTCCTTGCCCGAGTCTCAAAACCCCCACCCCCAACTTTGGTGCTGGGATCCCCTGCTTAGTGTCTGCCCTGATCACCCTCTGCCCTCTCACTCTGCCTGTCTGTATATTGGTCTCTACCGTCTGTCCATCTTCACTTTCAGGGACATGCTGTCAAAATCCACAGCCCTGGGGCTCATTTGTGGCTCCTCCTTCAATGATGTATATGGAGGCTGGCCAACCCATGTGGCCCTCGCCCCTTGGAGAGCAGCCGGGCATCGTTGATGAGGTGCTGAGCCCAGCATCTGGTGGCTGGCACTCATACTCCCCACCAGCCATAGGCAACCCCAGCCTCCTCTGACATAGGCCCCTCCATCCCTGACACACATGAGGGGGTCCGTAGCCTAGCAGTGCTCACTGTCATCCCAAGACCTAGTGTGATTCTGTGGGTGGTGCAGGTGAAGTTCACCTGCTGCTTCTCCCCACCCACAGCAGTCTGTGGAGATGCCACATCTTCCTTTCAAGATCCGCGATCTCCTAATGGAGGAATGAGGATTGGCTCCCCTGGTAGGGCACCATCTCCTGGGAGATGCAATGGGAGATGCAATGGTGCCCTCCCAGGGGAGCCAATTCTCATGCAATGGCGTGCTTGGTGAGTGACATTCTCATGAACTCCACTGCAGCCTGGGCAGTTGGCCAAGCAGCTGCCCACTTCCCTTTTTTCCTCCAGGGTCTCCCTTTCTCCTGGGAGCATATAGCTCTCAGGCAAAACCTGAGTATTCTGAGTTATGGCCACTGGGGAGGCTGGCACTGGGGCTTTTTTTGTTTTTGTTTTTGTTTTTGTTTTTTGAGACAGCATCTTGCTCTGTCACCCTGGCTGTAGTGCAGTGACACCATCTGGGCTCACTGCATCCTCCACCTCCCAGGTTCAAGTGCCTCTGTCTACCTCCTAAATAGCTGGGATTACAGGTACCTGCCACCATGCCTGGCTAATTTTTGTGTTTTTAGTAGAGACGGGGTTTCACCATGTTGGCCAGGCTGGTCTCAAACTCCTGACTTCAAATGGGCACCCATCTTGGCCTCCCAGTGTTGGAATTACAGGCGGGAGTTACCACACCCAGCCACTGGGAGTTTTGAACCTGCCACTCTTTTGAGCTGCAGAATCCCTGACAGAGCCTGGCTGAGGAGTGCAGGGCTGGGGGCAAGAACAGCCAGAACACTGTGGCTTCCTTCAATCTACCTGCACCAGGAGGGGCAGGCGTTGCTTAGAACAACAGTTCTCAACCTTGACTGCTTGTTAGGATCACCTGTGGAGGTGTTAAAAACCCCAGTGTCCTCTATGGAAAACAGTATGGAGATTTCTCAAACAACTAAAAGTAGAACTACCATTTGATCCTGCAGTTCCACTACTGGGCTATCTACCCAAAGGAAAAGAAGTGACTCTATAAAAAAGACACCTGCCTTATATATTTCTTGCAGCAGTACTATTCACAATAGCTAAGTCTTGGAATCAACCTAAATGTCCACCAAGAGAGAATTAGATAAAGAAAGTGTGGTACATATACACCATGGAATACTATGCAGCCATAAAAAAATGAAATCATGTCTTTTGCTGCAACATGGTTGGAACTGGAGGCCATTATCCTAAGTGAAATAACTCAGAAACAGTCAAATACCACATGTTCTCACTAAGTGGGAGCTAAACAATGGGTACCCATGGACGTACAGAATGGTATGATAGACATTGGAGACTCAAAGGTGGGAGGATAGGTGGGGCACGAGGGAAGAAAAAACCTATTGGGTGCAAAGCACACTATTTGGGTGATGGGTACACTAAAAGCCTGGACTTCACCACTAATATGGTTTGGCTGTGTCCCCATCCAAATCTCATCTTGAGTTGTAGCTCCCATAATTCCCATGTGTTGTGGGAGGGACCCAGTGGGAGATAATT
Source organism: Pongo pygmaeus (assembly GCF_028885625.2). Lineage (NCBI taxonomy): Eukaryota > Metazoa > Chordata > Mammalia > Primates > Hominidae > Pongo > Pongo pygmaeus. Next base: position 38,896,909 of record NC_072393.2, read on the forward strand.
GAATCATGGGGGCAGTTTCCCCCATACTGTTCCCATGGTAAGTCTCATGAGAACTGATGGTTTGATAAGGGGTTTCCCCTTTTGCTTGGTTCTCATTCTCTCTTGTCTGCTGCCATGTAAGATGTGCCTTTGCTCCTCCTTTGCCTTCTGCCATGATTGCAAGGCCTCCCCAGCCACACAGAACTGTGAGTCCATTAAACCTCTTTTCCTTTGTAAATTACCCAGTCTTGGTTATGTCTTTATCAGCAGTGTGAGAACAGACTAATACAACTACTATGCAATATAGCCATGTAACAAAAGTGCTCTTGTACTCCCTAAATATATATATCAAAAAAATTAAGGCCAGGCACAGTGGCTCATGCCTGTGATCCCAGCACTTTAGGAGGCCAAGGCAGGAGGATCACTTGAGCCCAGGAGTTTGAGACAAGCCTGGGTAACAAAGTGAGACTTCATCTCTAAAAATTAAAAAATGTAAAAGTTAGCTGGATGTGGTGGCACATGCCTTTAGTCCCGGCTACTCCAGAGGCTGAGGCAGGAGGATCGCTTGAACCCAGGAGGTCGAGGTTGCAGTGAGCTATGGTCATACCACTGTACTTCAGCCTGGGCAACAGAGCAGGATCCTGACCCCCACCCCAAAAAAAAATTAAAGCCCAGTGTCTAGGCTCCACCCCAGACCAGTCTCTGGGAGAGGGCCCCAAGCATCAGAAGTTTTTGAAACTTCCCAGGTGACCCCATGATGCAAGTAGGTTTGAAAGCCATTAGTTCCGAATTCAGTTTCTCAGGCTTTTACATGAGTACACATCACTTGCCTGTTGAAATGCAGATTCTGATCGGTAGATCTGGGTGGGACCCAGGAATCCGCATTTCTAATCAGGAAGGGTTTCCATTCAGAATCCTATGACTTAAAGTGTGGTCTGTAGACCAATAGGATCAGCAATACCCAGGAGCTTCCTAAAAATGCGGGCTGTCAGGCCTGCCCCTAGATCAACTCAATTAGAATCTGCAATTGATCAAGATTTTCTGGTGCTTTGAATGCATGTTGAAGTTTGAGAAATGCTGGTTTTAGAAGACTTGAATGCCCCAAGCAAGCCTGAGAGATGGAGAATGCTTTCTGGGACCCATCTACGGTCCCAGATGAACACTCTTGGTCAACAGATGACAAAGCCTGGGCTTAGGTCCTTCCAGCTTCTGACAGTTCCTTCCTCCTCTCATTGTCCTCTGTCCTCTGGCTGGGTTGTCCATTCTGGGGAGATAGCCTAGCTGGGTGTGGTCCTCCCTTTGCCCCTCCCCCAATCTTCTCCATCCCCATCCCACCCTGATGTGGGTTTCTGAAGTCCAGGGCCCCAGCACCACCCCAAGTCCTCTGAGCTTGAGCTTAGGCACCAAGTAGCCCTGCCCACCTAGAGGACAGTGCAGCCTACTGACTACATAGTAGTCTCTCCAAACACAGCATCCCCACTTGATATGGTTTTGCTGTGTCTCCACCCAAATCTCATCTTGAATTGTAACTCCCACAATTCCCATATGTCCTGGGAGGGACCCGGTGGGAGGTGATTGAATCATGGGGGTGGGTCTTTCCTGCACTGTTCTCATGATAGTGAATGAGTCTCATGAGATCTGATGGTTTTGAAAAGCGGAATTTCCCGCACAGGCTCTCTCTTCTCTTGTTTGCTGCCATGTGAGCCGTGCCTGTCATCTTCCGCCATGACTGTGAGGCCTCCCCAGCCACATGAAACTGTGAGTCCAATAAACCTCTTTCTTTTGTAAATCGCCCGGTCTCTAGTATGTCTTTATCAGCAGTGTGAAAATGGACAAATACACCCCTGCAGCCCACCCGGAGAGATCCAGCCAGCTCCTCCCTCCACAGGCTCCGTCCCAGCACCATGGTGACTGTCACTTCTCCCACCATTCCTGTTCCTCAAGATCACTCCTCCACACAATTGCTCTGTTCATATTTGCCCTGTTGCCCTCTGAACTTCTCCAGACAGGAAAGAACTTTGGCCCTGCCCTTGACCAAGTCACTTTCTCACCCTGTGCCCTGGTCCTCCCCTTCCCCACTCGCCCAGGGCTGCTGTTTGGTCAAGGTCATGGACGTGTGTGAATGCCAGAAGCTCCCAATCCCCTCTCTGGCCGTGGCATCACCTGCCTTGTCCTGCTGTCTCCAGCATGATCTCAGCCCCTGCTGGAGCTCAGACCCATGTGGGTAATATGGGGCTCTTGGCTGGGTGGTAGCAGTTTCTCCTGGAAACTGGGGTCAGGGAGAGAAATCAGTGACACAGAGGGCCTGTTTCTGAACAGATAGATAGGATCAGACCTTGAGAGACAACTTGATAGGATAGTAATTTAGGAAATGGAAGGCAGAATTTCCTTGGGCCTGTCAGCTCTGCATCCCAGCATGCTTCTGGTTGCCTTGACAACTCAACAGGTTAAACTTCTTTTCTGGGCATCAGTGTCTGCTCAGGCAGGAGGTGACAGGACCCCTGGAGGTGTGCAGATCTTCAGCAGGCAGATGACTCAGTGCTCAGGCTGACCTTCACGTTGCTGGGCTAGCTGGCCTTGGGTTGTCCCTGGCTGCCGGCATGAGCTTACGATCATGTCCAACCAGCTGCTCCTGCCTCCTATCCCTCCTATTCATCCATCCATTCATCCATCTGTTTATCCAGTAAGCAGTCACTGAGCACCTGCTGTGTGCCTGGCCTCATGCTAGCTTCTCCAGGCAGGTCCATGAGTTCCTGGCCCTCTCTCCAGGTCAAACAGGAATAAGCTGGGAGGTCAGGAAGTCCATAGAGGTTTTGCACCTGGCACATGTGTGGGCCCATTTAGAAAGATACTCTCAACACATGCAATGTTGCAAGCCTGTCACCCAACGTCTACCAGATGCTTCTTATAGATGAGTCATTTGCAAAAACAAAAACAGTTTCTTTTCTTTCACTTAACACTGCAGGGTGGACCTCTTAACCTGTTTCCATGTTGAGACGGATTTTTTTCACCCATTTCAGTGGCTTTACAGTGTTCATTGTAAAGATGCACCATTAGTTTATTTAGCCAGCTCTTTTCTGGTTCATATTTAAACTGTTTCTAGTTTTACGGCTATTCCTGAATTATTTCTGCTTCCTCTGATGTCATCTTTTTATGTTTGCTTCATTTGATGTCTCTTGTGGTGGAGGCTGTCCTCAGATGCTCGGTGAGCCCTAGTTACCCATTCGTAGTTGAGAGTGGAGCACTAAACATCTGATTGGTGTTGTTTTGTTTTTGAGACAGGGTCTTGCTTGGTCACCCAGACTGGAGTACAGTGGCATGATCACGACTCACTGCAGCCTCCACTTCCTAGGCTCAAGCAATCCTCCTACCCCAGCCTTTTCAGTAGCTGGGACTACAGGTGTGTGCCACCATGCCTGGCTAATTTTGTTTCATCTTTGCAGAGACAAGGTCTTACTCTGTTGCCCAGGCTGATCTCGAACTCCTGGGCTGAAGTGACCCTCCTGCCTTGGCCTCTCAAGGTGCTGGAATTACAGATGTGAGCCACCACACCCAGCCACCTGATTTTGTAACCGGAAGGAGGGGGAAGAGCTTTTCTTCAGGGTATTTGGGTGAGGAATCAGCCCTCTTGGTTCCAAGGGAGAATCATTAGTTGGCTAGGGTTGCCGTAACAAAGTATTATGGACTAAGTGGCTTAAACAACAGAAATGTGTTTTCTCACAGTCCTGGAGGCCAGGAGTCTGAGAACAAGGCATTGGGCAGTGTCGGTTTCTTCTGGGACCTTTCTCCTGGGTTTGTAGATGGCCATCTTCTCCCTGTGTCTTCCCACGGTTTTCCCTCTGCCCCTGTCTGCATCAGAATTTCCTCTTTATAAGGACACCCGTTCTAGGGATCATTAGGGTCCACTCTAATGACTCCATTTTTGATACTGGTGGGCTGGGGGAGGTCCTCTAACGCCAGTGGGGCCTCAACCACAGCCAGTGTCCAGGCTCTTGACACCCTTGCAAGAAGGAATTCAGAAAATAGTGCAAGTATGGGGATTTATTACAAAGTGAAAAGTACATGCTCTGGCTGGGTGAGATGGCTCATGCTTATAATCCCAGCACTTTGGGAGGCCAAGGCAGGCAGATCACCTGAGGTTGGGAGTTCGAGACCAGCCTGACCAATATGGTGAGACCCTGTCTCTACTAAAAATACAAAAATTAGCCGGGTGTGGTGGTGCGTGCCTGTAGTCCCAGCTTCTCAGGAGGCTGAGACAGGAGAATTGCTTGAACCCAGGAGGCAGAGGTTGCAGTGAGCCGAGATCACACCGCTGCACTCCAGCCTGGGCAACAGAGCGAGACTCCTTCTCAAAAAAGAAAAAAAAAAAAAGTACATGCTCAAGAAAGGAGTGCCGGCAGACTTAAGAGTCGTGTGGTGGGGTGAGGGGCTGCTACCTTTATGGGTTCATTTAATCCAGGGGTGGAATATTCATGAAAATTCCTGGGAAAAAAGTGGAGATTTCTTAGAACTGTAGTGCCACACGTTTTTACACCAAACATGGGTGGTCTCAGAACTGTCACAGCACTGGTGGGTGAGTGAGTTAGGATATTAATGAGCATGCAGCGAGGTCCTAGGAGAAACCGTGGTCATATCTAGTGCCATGTTGGGCCCAGCTGGTCTTAGCCAGCTTGGTCCACATCCTGTTTTTCAGGGTGTCATGTGAAACTACTGCCTGGAATTTTTATTATCCTGTGGCCACCCTGTATTATTCCTGTCTCGTTTTAACTGAATTACCTCTGCAAAGACTCTATCTGCAGTCACATTCAGAGGTACTGGGGGTTAGGACTTCAAGGTGGATTTGGAGGGGGAATGCAGTTCATTCTATACCAAATGGACTTGCAGTCTCCATCCTGGCCGAAGACCCCCAGTGTGTACAGGACTGGAAGGCAGCCGGGGCTTTGATCACTCTGTCTGAAGCCTCCCAGTTAGTCCTCTGAAAGCAGTGCTCCCTGCTCCTCCTCCCAGCTTGGAGTCCATAGGTTATTTGCAGTTTACTCAGCAGGTACATCTTCCATCTCCTGCCAGGGGTGCAGTAGGGGATAGTTGCCTGGTCACTGGATTTTCTTTTTTTCTTTTTTTTTTTTTAAACAGACTCTTGCTCTGTTGCCCAGGCTGGACTACAGTGGCCCAATCATAGCTCACTGCTGCTTTGAACTCCTGGACTCAAGTGATCCTACCATCTTGGCCCCCCAGAGTGCTGGGATTACAAGTGTGAGCTGCTGTGCACAACTGCCACTAGATTTTTAAGCCCACATTTCACCCCTGCCATCTGCCTGTCCTGGTGCTTCCAAGTCCTGCACCTTGCTGCATTCTGTGGGGCAAGGCAGTCTTCCCCGCACTCCTCTGCAGGCTCAGCTAGCATGTCCCCTTCATCCTGTAGAATCTGCTCCCACCCTCCGTCCCCTTCCCATCTTCCAAAATTGTGTTGCAATCTGGCATCTGCTGCTGTTCCTCTCTAGCTCTGTTCATTACCATGGGCCCCTCTGTTTCATTCCTTCGCTGTCATTATGCTGGGATCTCAGGAGAAAGATGAGCTCAACATACACATTCAGTCCCTGTGTTTACCCAGAATCCTCCTGGCTTCTCCCCAAGAAGAGGTCAGAGCCGCAGCCTGAGGAGGAAGGCGTTGAGGCAGCTCAGCCAGCATGAGGCTGGCCCTGCTGGATCCAGTGGGGAGAGGTCACGGTCCCCTAGGGCTGAGGAGGGAGAGAGACAGAGCTGGGGGTGGGGCCTGTGCATCTGTCCTTGGAGTCCTGAAGTCTTGAATCTCTGTTGCTACTGAGAGGGAAGGAGGCCTCCAGGTCTTGCTCTGCACTACAGGGGCTTGGGACTTGTTGGAGAGGTGTCTGTTCACTCCAGGGCTTCCACCCGAGACCTGGGCTCCCAGGACTGGATGTGCCCAGCCTCCTCTCCCCCACCCGCCTGCCAGTGATGTCATAGGTGTGACACTCTGCAGCCAAAGACCAGGCAAACCCAGGTGGGCGTCTACCATCTCCAAAATAAAACGTGTTTTCTAAACTGTTGCTGAAGCTGCTAAAATGTTTTGTAAAACATTTACACTTCCCTTGATATAAGGCAAATACCTTCTGTCAGCCGGGGGTGGGCCGGGTGGGGGAGCCCTGGGCTGGGAGGCAGGATCGAGTGGCTCTGGTGTCATTGGCGACAGCCATATATGTTCACTCCTGGTGGAATTTCTCCACTCAAGGTGTCTCTGTCCTTGCTGGGGAGATGGGGACTGGGTCATCAGACACTTCTGTTTTAGGAAGCCTAAGCTCACGGAGGAATTGTTCTAAGGGAAGTGTCTTTGAAGGAGGTGAGGCAGACACGAAGTCCAAAGCTGAGGGGATGGGGAGTTGCTGAAAATGAGTGTTCCTTGGAGAGTGGCAACCGTCCCTGGAGGTGGCAGGCGCTGAGAGATAGGACTCGGGGGGACACCTAGGGAGACTGGACTGCAGCCCTAGGGCTGACTTCCCAGCCATCTGACCAGAAGGGATGGAAGGCAGAGATCCCCCAGACACCCCAGGCTGTCTGGGTCCAGGGAGCTTCACAGGGTCCTAGAGAGGGGGATGGGGACCTGGAGCAATTTACTGTGAGTTACAAAAAAAAAAAAAAAAAAAAAAAATCACATGCAGTCGGTCCCAAACCATGCACAGTGAGCCTAGCTTCACACTTGAGCATGACGCGTGATACCCACTGTCTCCTCCAGCAGCTCTCTCAAAGGCCAGGGAAGCCAGCCCATCCGTGACCTCTGTGACAGAGCTACTGCTGCAGCCACACACTCAGTGTGTCAGGCACTGGATAGAAATGGAAAGGCTTCAGGCCACACACAAGGCCATGGGGCTCCAGCTTCCCCTCTGGGAGAGCTTCAGCACCACATGTTCTCTCCTAGGCAGCACTGTGGTGTCGGCAGCCCCGCTGTCTGTACACACAGCTCCTCTGCCAGGCTGGAGTCACCCTGTAAGCCCAGAAACTCCCACGGAAGAAGGGCATGGGCAGCTCCTCATACCATGGGGAGGGACAGGAGGGACTGTGTGGGCCTGGTGGTGACATGCACACGTGACATACACCCATACATGTACCACACATACACACCCCATACCCCATACACATGCCACACATACACCACACATACACAGGCCACACACACATACACACTCCCACACACACATCACATATACACACACTGCACACACACACACCACACATACATACACATCACACATGCATACACACATACCCCACATACACCACACATGCACCACACATATATACCACACATACCCACACTGCACACACATGCACCACACATACACACTGCACACACCACACACACCACATATGCTTGCCACACACACACATGGAATGCATGCAGCACACACACTCTGCCCATTGGCCTCTGTCCACCATCCAAAGCTTCTCTGCCAGCCCTGGCATCTGCTTACAGTTGAGGGGCAGCCCTTTTCTTCCTGGGGCTCCCACAGTAAGCTGAGCAGAGCACACTGCTGAGAGCTGGACGTTCTCCCCTCAAGACCATGGGGACACAGGAGGCAGGGAACTGGGCAGGCAGTGGTATGCAGTGTCGGGAGCCTCCAGGGCAGGCGCCCGTTCCCCTATCCTCCTTCCACTATGCAGTTCCTTCCCCTTGCAGGGGTCAGCCTAGCCTGGGAGCTGGGGCCAGTTCAGGGGCTTCCATATCAGTGAGAGCCACGTCCATCATTGCGGAAAGCAGAGTGGCCACCAGCACTGGCCCAACGTGGACGCAGGGAGGAGTGGTGCTCAGACCTGGCCCAAGCCAGGGTGGCTACAGTTTGGTCTGACCAGAGATACCCTGGCTGTCTTCAGCTTGCACCTCTGGCCATCCCAGGTTCAGGGCCACTCATTTCAGCTCTGTCTGGTCTGTGGAAATAGGAAATCAAAGTCCATATAATCACAAGGGAATCGTTCATTGGGAGGCAATGGACCCAACCAGAAAGCTAGTGCTCTCGAGGACCCTCTCTGGGGGCCCACGCCCATGCCTGGAAGCCCTATTACAGGGTCCTCGGAGTCAGCATTGGCTCCAGCAGCATGCGTTTGCCTTGACACCAGCAGATGGAGCCCTGAGCCAACTCACAACCCTCCAGTCCCCAGTCCTTCTCCATCTTCTGTCCTCTGAGATCGGGCATCCTCCAGGACAGAGCCCGGGTATCTTCCTGTCTCTGAACACCCACAGTCGCCTTCCCACACTGCATCACCACAGTGTGTGCAGGGCCTAACGCTGCTATGCTAGGTTCTTAACACATGTCTGTTTTGTGGTTGGATGGATGGACAGATGGATGCATGGATGGTGAGTAGGAAGATGGATGGATGGATGGGTGGATGGATGAATGGAGGGATGGATGGATAGATAGGTGGATGGACAGATTGATGGAAAGATGGATGGGTGGGTAGGTGAGTGGGCATATGGATGGATGGATGGATGGATGGATGAATAGGCAGATAGATGGATGTGTGGGTGGGTGAGTAGATGGATGGAGGGATGTATGAATGGATAGAGGGATGGCTGGGTAGATGAATGTATGGAGGGAAGGGTGGATGGATAGATGAATGGAAGAACGGACAGATGGATGGAAAGTTGGACAGATGGGTAGGTGAGTGGGCAAATGGATGTAAGTGTGGGCAGATAGGTGATGGAGGGATAGATGTTTGTATAGAGGGATGGATGGATGGATGGAAGGACAGATGGATGGATGGGTGGGTGAGTGGGCAGATGGATGGATGGATGGCTGTTTGGATGGATGGATGCATAGATGGAAAGATGGACAGATAGGTAGTGAGTGGGCATATGGATGGATGGGTGGACAGACTGATGGATGAAACAGATGGATAGATGGATGGATGGATGGATGGATGGATGGATGGATGGATGAAGGGATGGATGGATAGATGAATGGATGGATGGACAGATAGATGGGAAGATGGACAGATAGGTGGGTGGGTGGGCAGATGGATGGATGGGTGCGTAGACAGACTGGATGAGCTGAATGAATGGGTGGATGGAAGGTGGGAGGGAAGGAGTGATAGATGGATGGATGGACAGATGGATGGAAAGATGGACAGAAGGGTGTGTGCATGGGCAGATGGATGGATGGGTGGACAGACTGATGAATGAGACGGATGGATGGATGGATGGACGGATGGCTGGATGGACAGACGGATGGGTAGGTACATGTAGTAAAAGAAGGAAATACATGAGGGGAGGCAAAGATTTGTTGGTAGACTGAACCATAGCCCCTGCTGGGGACTAAATTCTCTCAGGAAACAGGTTGAAAGCTTAACGTCATCTCCAAAAGCTATTTTCTTGCAGTTCTCACACCCAGCATTCCTGTGGTCTTGTCATCAGGCTGCCTCTGGCCCTGTCTTTCTTACCTCTTTGTTCCTTGGTTGCACCCCTTCCCCCTCTTCCCTGGGGCTGGGCATTCTCAATTGGTAACACGAACCTAGAGGGGATGTGAATGGAGATGAGGTTTCTGGGGAGAAACAGCTGTTTCCCACCCTGAGCATAACTCCTGGCCCATCACGAGCCTTGGGAAGCTGGAACAGCCTAGCAGCCACCCCCAGATCCCCCACCCCCTACCTCTCTTTTCTCCCTGCTTTGATGTTCTCTAGTTAGTCCTGGCTCAGCCTCTGCAGCTGCTGATATGAATACACTAAGTGGATCAATAACATGTCAGTCCTTTGCCAGGAGCAAGGGGAAGAGGGGGTCTGCATCTATCAAGTGCCGAGTGACAGCTAATCATTTTTCACCTGGCATTCACCCTTCCAAAGATAAGCCTGGCTCTGCTGGGAACAAGAAGGCAACGTCAGAGGCTCCCCTGCTCCACTTCCTGCAGAGCCCAGGGCACCAGCCTGGCTCACATTTCCACTCCCTATGTGTGATCCTGTGTTAAGTGTGGGGCTCAGTGGGAATGTGTGCACGCCCTGGGTTCATGAGCAAATGTGTCTGTGGGTGGGATTGGATCTTTGTGTGTGCGTGCATGCCTAGAGGCTGAATACCTGTGAGTGTGTGTGTACCTGAGTATTTGTTTGAGAATGTGCATGACTGCGTATGTGTAGATGTCTGGGCACATCCATGCAGATCTCAGTATCCATGTGAGTGTGTGCATGCACAGGCACCTAGGAGCATATGTTTGACCATTTGTGTGCATGTGTGTGTCTACACAAAGGTGTGTGAGGGGCCTGTGTTCATCATCAAGGTGTTGCTGTATATGCCAACATCTGCATCTCCCTTGGTTACCCTTGAGTCCTCTCTCTAGGAGATGGGATTCCCTGCAGGCTGTCCTTCCCTGAGCCATTTCACTGCCACTCCCTGCTCAGCTGGTGCCTAGAAGAGAGGAGTGATGGGTGGAACCCTGTGCTCACCTACCATCCCCCTTCCTACTGGAGAAAGCAGGTGCCTGTAGGAGGAAGGCAGTCTGAGGGAGAAGGCTCCTGGATTGGACAGGAACATTTCAATTGCAAGGGACAGCATCAGGTAGGGCTGTATCTAGGCTCTGCCTCGGCATTGTCAGAACTCAGCTTCTCCATTCCTTGCCTCTGCTTCTCCCCTTGTGGGCTTCAGTCCCAGATAGCCTTTTGCCAAGGGGTGGCCCTGGCATCTCTGGGCCTCCATTGTCACCCCATTGTGTTACCTGATCATCCTCGAGCCAATTCCTTTGGCAGGAGGATCCCATGCCCCTCCTGGTGTGGGTGGTGCCACCTCATCCAAACCACAGGGGCTGAGAGTGGGGAGGAGTGGCTTCCTGTGGCGAAGGGGTGCTGGTGTGGTTGTGAAGGGGGAGGTTAGGTGGACAGAAGCTGAGTGTGGGTACTTTCCTCCTGGTGTGAGGTCTTGTGTCTCAGGCACTAAGGGGCTCAGCCTGCAGGCACTGGGCCTGGCTCCTCGGTGCCCCTGGCCCCACATGGGTGCTGTGCAGTCACTTCCGTGCAGCCACAGGCAGCTGCTCTGGCCTCAAGCTTTAGATGAGCCTAGCCTCCTGACCAGGCTCCACCAGTTACCCCACACCCAGGCCCAGCCCCCTCCTGACACACCCTGCCCCACAGGCAGCATCCATGCCCTGGGTGTGGGGCCTGGGACCTCCACCATCCTCTCACTGTGCAGAAGGGTAAGGTGCTGGGCGAGCCCCCACCCAGGGGTCAGGTGCTGCATTAGGGGCCTCACCTTCCCCAGTGTTCCCTCCACTTTTAGATGAGGATACCCCGGCCCCCATCCGGGCTCGGCCAAGGAGCTGTAAGCAGTTCTGTAAAGTGTAGCTGCGGGGCTGCTGGCGGCAGGTGGGCTGCTCTTCCCAGGCTCCATGAATAATTGAAGCTCCATTAAAATGTGCGTCTGCAGCCTGGAGGACACGCCCTCCCTCACTGCGAGGGCGCAAGCCTGGACAGTATTGCCTGGGGCCGCATCTGCCTCGGAAGGCCTGGAGAGGCACAAAGACCAGGTCCAGACCTGCCACTCCTGGGCCCTGCCCCTGCCCCTGCCCCTGCCCCTGCCCCCTCTCCTTCCCTGCCTTCCCTTTTCTCCCCATCCTAGCATGTGGCAGGCATAGAGACCCGGCCCTGGAGCTCCCCAGCCAGGTGGCACAGAGAGGCCCGCTCTGGGTGGGTTCCCTGTTGGGCCTGGGGAGGTCCCCAGCTGCTCCACCTCTCCTTGGGCACTGACAGAGCCTGCTCCAAGGGTGAACTGTGGCCCAGAGTGGGGGGCCACACCTGGGCACACCCCAGCCAGGGACCAGGCCGCAGCTGCTCACCAGCAGATCCCTGGAGGAGTGACCCAGGAGATGCTGGGGGTTGGGGAGGGAGTGAGGGCACAGAGCTCCCAGGAGCCATTGGCAGCGCACAGCTGTCATCAGGAGACCAGCACTGTTGTGTGTGCAAGTGCAAGCATAGGTACTGGGGGGCGCTGTTATGAGGGGACATAAGTGTGTGTGCACAGAGTGTGAGGGTGTCTCCAGAGCTGCGTGGCTGCATGTGATTGTGGGGACACAACCGAGTCTCTACGTCTGTTACTCTGTGTCTGTGCATCACAAACCTTTGATCAGGCTAAGAGGTCCCCGTGGGGAAGGGCATTTCTCCTTGGCTCCAGACTGATGCCCCTCCCCACACACTCACCCCCCAGGGGCATCCCGTACCTGCTGTTATGGGCCCCTCCTCGACTTATTCTGAGAGCTGAGCCTCAAGTCCTAATCCAAATCTGAAATTCCTGGTAATGAAATCTGTGAAAGGTGAAAATTAAAAACCCATGGCCACAATCTCCTGGTCCCTGCAGTGGCCCAGGGTCCCTGCTGAGCTCTGCGTGGGGCCTCGAGGCAGCAGTACCAGCCCTTTCCCCACTGCCCTGCCCTGAGCTCAGTGAGCCTTCACTCCCTTGTTAGCAAGAAGGGTGCTTCTCCTGCCTTCACCTTCCTTTGCCCCAAATACGATGCAAGCAGAAAATACTCTTAATGCCTTGGCTCTCCCACCCGCTCTGGCCTCCCTAGTCCTCACCACTGAGACTCTGGGGGTCTTGGCACAGAGGTGTGATGAAAGAAGGGTTAGGGGCTGCCAGGGTGAGCCCAGAGAACAGAGCTGGAGGCTTTAGCCTCGGGCAGCCCCTTATCTCTATCCCCATCTTCTATGTTCTATAATCTGGTCATGGCGGGTGCTTTGGGAAGGATCAGGGCAGAGTGACCTGGGCCAGAGCCTGGCCATAGGGTCTAGGTGGCTGGTATTTTGGGCTGAGCTGGACTTGCCCACTGGAGACACTGGGAATGGGGCCGCTCAGGGCTCTCGCCTGGAAGTGGTCCGGTTCCCCTTGGCCCAGAGGGAAGCTTTCAGGATGGGGCATGAAGGTCATTGCCCGCTGCAGCAGGGGCTTCTTGTACCCTCCCTCTTCCTCCTAGAAGAACCGGGGTCTGAGTTGACCCGGTTCTATCCCGAGGCCTTCAGGAACTGGGCAGAAGGCCCTCAGGCCACTGACCTCTTGAGATGACTGTGCTTTGTGGCCAGGAGTGGAAGGTGTGGTGGTAGATGGGGCAGGGGACAGGGCCAGCCAGTCACATACCAGGTCCTAAAGGCCTTGCCATGCTGGGACCTGGTATTGATGTCTTTAAAGGTGAGTATCAGCTGGACACATTGGCTCATGCCTGTAATTCCAGCACTGTGGGAAGCTGAGGTAGGAGGATCACTTTAGCTCTGGAGTTTGAGACCAGCCTGGGCAATATAGCGAGACCCCGTTTCTACCAAAAATACAAAAATTAGCATGATGGCGCATGCCTGTAGTCCCAGCTACTCAGGGGCTGAGGTTGAAAGATGGCTTGAGCTCGAGAGACGGAGGCTGCTGGAAGTCCTGGTTGCACCACTGCCCTCCAGCCTGGGTGACAGAGCAAGACCCTGTCTCAATAATAATAATATTAATAAAAGTGTGAGCATCAGCTGGGAGGTGGGGAGTGAAGGGTGTGGGCACTAGAACTCCCTCTGGGTGGCTCACAGGATGGGGCTGGATCGGTGTCCCAGGAGCAGGGAAAGCCACCCAAATGTCCCACCTCTCGACAGCAATGCTGAACTCCAGACATGGCGAGGACAGGTTTAGATTTGATTCTTCATCCTGACTGCCATAAAGAAGGGGGCTCCCTGGCAAGGGGCTAGGAGACGTGGGCCAGGGGCTGCAAATAAAGGGGCTGAGGGGACAATGCATGCTGGCAACCCAACCCTCAGGGCCATCCCGAGTGCTCAGCCTAAGTGCAGCTGCTCCCACTCCCCCACCCCGACCCGCATCTCTGCCAGCAGTGCTCCCCTCCCAGCTCCTGCCCCTTCTCCTCCTCTGCTTGTATCTCAGTCCCACCCACTTTTCCAAGCCCAGCCCTTCGGTGCCACTTTCCCTGATGCCTGATCCTGAGCCTTCTCCTCCCCTTCCCCGGCCCTTTCTGTGCCAAAGATGCACTTCATCCAGAGTCGCCTGGGAGCCACTTCTGGCCACGCGTCCTGCTCCCCAGGTGCATCCTGTAGTGGAGATCCTCTCCCACCACTTCCCTTTCTTCAAATGAGGCTCCCTGGCTGATCCTGTGTTCCTGCCAGGAGAAAAACTTGGTACCTCGGGCATCCCCTTCTGGAAATCTTCCATCTTTCAGGCTTAGGACGGACAGGCAGCGCAGGACCACAACTTGTGCTGACCCAGGAAGCTGGACCAGCCTCCCGTGGTGGCTGCAGCACTGCCCAAGGAGTCCCCGTATGTGTGAACCCGTGTCTGTGTGTGTGGAGTGTGTACTCCCGGCCCCTGAAAGCCTGTGGCCACTTGCATTCATGCGCATGAGTGTCCATGTACATGTGTGTGCCCCAGAGTCCCAGAGTGGGCTGTAGTGGAGCCGAGAGTCTGCCGTGGTCAGGCCGTGCTTGGGGCTGGGGCCTCAGTGCTGGATGGGGCTGTGCATCTTGTGCCTGGCTACTTTATTAATGTGTTTTGTGAATTGACTTGGGAGTTCATGTTGGGAATCTGGCCATTTGCTCCCGTTTCCTCCAGGCCCCCCAGGAGGAGGAACACATGTTAAATATTTGCGGTTTTGCTGCGTTAGGTTTTAAAGTTCAGCAGTAATTACCGTGACCAGGTGCCAAGTGGATCTGCTCCCTGGAGAAGGCTCCTGCCATAGTGGGCTGGTGGCTGCATTCCAGGCCAGCCTATGTGTGGCGTTTGCACAAACCTGTGTGTCTTGCTTTCTGGCGCCTCTCTTTTTCGGACTCCACTGGCTGCTGGGCCCTTCACTCGGCTGGGTTGTGCATTCTGTGGGTGGGTGCTCTCCTCTGGCCCAGCCCCAGCCCACACTCCCAAAGAGCAGGCTGAGGGCAGCTGAGGCACCAATGTGGGACTTTGGTAAGCGGAGCCTGGGGGCTCCAGCAAGCACCTTCGCTCCCACGGCAGGTTCACGGCCACACCTGTGGCTGTCCACACATATGCCATCAGAGCAGACAGAACTGTATTTCCAGAGCACATGTTAGTTTTTAAATCCCCCACCCCAGCCAGCCCCATTTCAGAGTACTCAGTTACTCTTTCATGTAAATTTCATCCAATCATGTTTTCTTGCACAAATTCAGCATCATTCACACATCCCCGTTGAGTTCACAGTTCTCTCCAGGCTCTGGCCTGGGCAAGTGGTGGCGTCTATGTCCCTGATGTGGTTATATGCAGATGCTGCTTTTGGGGCGGCTCCTGTGGCCAGGGCGGTGCCCTCTGCTTCCTGGGTAGCAGCTGTGTCTCTGCTAGGCTTGACCTAGGACTACATGTCACACCCCTCAACAGTGATGTCTTTCAGGGTTGCTGCCAGATCAAAGGAAGAGGTGGGGGAACACAGTGCCAGCAATGCCAGGCAAAGGAAAAGGGGCACATTCAGCCAAGCCTCAAGTAACCATGCCCTGCAGGCCTCACACAGTCCCGAGAGAGAACCCCGCATGGCCTCTGATATTTGGGTGTGGTTCGATGAGCGTCCCTGAGACAGCCACAGGCACCCAGACCTGCACCTGCCCTCAGCAGACTCCCAGCCCACTGGGAAGAGAGCCACACATGCTCAGAATACAGGTGCTTAGGACGGGGAGGTGCAGGGGAGCCCAGGCCAGGGAAGGGAGAGAGGGAGGCAGACCCCACTTCTTCGAGCTCCCTGGGAGGCCTGTGAGCCCAGGGCAGGAGGAGCTGGGGTCCTCTGGGGAGAAGACGCAACACAAGGCAAGCTTGCCCAGTGAGGGAGACTCAGTCATGAGGACAGAGGTGAGCTCCATAGGGTGCTGCTGCGTTAGTCTAACTTCTGGCCCCGCCCTCTGTGGACCACATCTGAGTCCTGCGGGATGGGCTTGGAATAAGCAAGAAGAGCATCTAGGGCATGTTGAGAAAGACCCTGGCACAGGGAGCTGCTCTGCTGGCTTCTAGCAGGCGTGGGCAGAGAGGAGATGGGCACTCCCCCACTGTGCAACAGGATACCCTGCAATTTAGTAATCCCAAGACCCCCAGGCCTCAGTTTCCAGTAGAACTTAGAGGGAAATCCAGAGAAAGCCCACAGGGAGACAGACTGTCATTAAAGTGCAGCTGGGGCTGCAGTCTCATCTGACGGCTCAATAACTGAGGGAGGATCTGTTTCCAAGCTCAGCCAAGTGGCTACTGGCAGGATTGAGTCCACCTCAGGCTGTTGGCCAGAGAATTCCCTCAGTTCCTTGCCACGTGGGCCTCTCCATAGCACAGTTCATGGCATAGAAGCTGGCTTCTTTCAGTGTGAGCAAGCCGGAGAGGGAAATGAGACGGAAGTCGCAGTGTGTGTATAACTTAACCTCAGAAGTGACAGCCCATCATTGTAGCTGTAGTCTATGTGTTAGACGCTAGCCTCCAAGTCCAGCCCACTTGGGAAGGGATTGCAAGAGCATGTTGCCAGGTGGTGGGAATTGCTGGCACCATCTTGGAGGCTGCCTGCCGCAGGTGAGGTATGGTTGAGGTGCTTTCATAGGGAAATTGTAACCATCATAGGTCCACTGGCCAATGCATACAGCAAGTCAATACACCTAAACCTGGTTGCAATAGAGAAAGAGATTTAATTGTAGGGTCACCGAACAAGGAAATGGGAAAAAAACCTCAAATCCAGCTCCCCAAGGAGTTTGGGGCTGGGGTTTTTAAGGGTTTTGGAGTGGGCTGAAGTATAGAGATTGTCGATTGGTGGAAGAGTGCAGGGTGAAGTGCCGGGGCGGGGAGAGGAAGAACCTGTGTTCTCAGGCTGATCCCCGTCTTCTGTGGGGTCTTCAAACTAGTTTTGCTGGAATTCACAGTCTGAAAGAAAAACATCGTATATGATCCTTAAACAAAAGCCTTTTTTTGTTTTTAAGGTTTTGATTTTTTTTTTGTTTTGATTTTAAGGTTGGAGATCCTGTCTATAGGAGCAATGGGGATGCCAATCAATTCTCAAACAGTCTTAGGACCCTCATGTCAGAAGTCTTACCTATAGGAGCACTGGGGGTGTGCATCGTCAAGACCTAGTGCCACGTGACTTTCTGCTACAAGGAAGTGGGCCAAAGTGCAGCCTGATTGATGCTTAATTATAAGTATATTCCTGTCGAGAACCCGGCGTGCAATTCTTGCCAATTCCATGGGGACAGTTTCAAAATGACATGTTCTGCCTTACACTGTAAAAGGGTCACTGGATGCTGTGAAGAAACAGTCAGAGGAGGCAAGGTTGAAGCAGGGAGACCTCTTGGGAGAAACACTTCACTAAAACTAGTTTCTCTCTCTGTACGGTGGATGTAAGGTTAATCATAGAAGCTATCTCAGGCGACATTGTAAGAATTAAATGAGATAATACAGGGACCACGCTAAGCTCATTCTTTGGTCTTTTCCCCTAAGAAAAGAAGTGGCACATGGCCCACTGCCTTTTCGAGAGTCTGGCATATGCTGCCGCCTACTCGAGTTCATTGGATGTGTTGCTGGAAAGGAGGCCCAATCCAGACCCCAAGAGAGGGTTATTGGATCTCATGCAAGAAAGAATTCAAGGCGAATTCATCAAGTGAAAGCAAGTGTATTAGTCAGGGTTTTCTAAAGGGACAGAACTAATAAGATAGATGTATATATGAGGGGGAGTTTATTAAGAAGTATTGACTCACACAATCACAAAGTGAAATTCCACAATAGGCCGTCTGCAAGCTGAGGAGCAAGGAAGCCAGTCCGAGTCCCAAAACTTCAAAAGTAGGGAATCCAACAGCGCAGCCTTCAGTCTATGGCTGAAGGCCCCAGAGCCCCTGGCAAACCACTGGTGTGAGTCCAGGAGTCCAAAACCTGAAGAACTTGGAGTCCGATGTTTGAGGGCAGGAAGCATCCAGCACGGAGAAAGATGGAAGCCGGAAGACTCAGCCAGTCAAATTCTTTCACCTTCTTCTGCCTGCTTTATTCTAGCCGCGCTTGCAACTGATTAGATGGTGCCCACCCAGATTGAGGGTGTGTCTGCCTCTCCCAGTCCACTGACTCAAATGTTAAAGTCCTTTGGCAACACCCTCACAGACACACCCAGGAACAATGCTTTGCATCCTTCAATCCAATCATGTTGACACTCAATAGTAATCATCACAGCAAGTTTATTAAGAAAGTAAAGGAATAGAGAATGACTACTCCATAGGTGGAGCAGCAGCTTGGGCTGCTGGACTAAGGATACTTATTGTTACTTTGTGATTATATGCTAAACAGGGGGTGGATTAATCATGAGTTTTCCGAGAAAGGGGTGGGCAATTCCCAGAACTTAGGGTTTCTCCCCTTTTTAGACCATAAAGGGTAAATTCTAGGTGTTGCCATGGCATCTGTAAACTGTCACAGCACTGGTGGGAGTGTTTCTTAGCATGCTAATGCATTATAATTAGCGTATAATGAGCAGTGAGGACAACCGGGGGTCACTTTCATCATCACCATCTTGGATTTGGTGGGATTTGGCCAGCTTCTTTACCACAGCCTGCTTTATCAGCAAGGTCTTTGTGACCTGTGTCTTGTGCCAACCTCCTATGTCATTCTGTGACTTAGAATGCCTAACCTCCTGGGAATGCAGCCCAGTAGGTCTCAGCCTTATTTTACCCAGTGTCTATGACAGATGTGTTTTCGTATATGCAAACAATGATTGAGATGAGATTTGCGTTCTTCACAAGAAGCCCAGAGCCTGTGCCCAAGGCTGTGGCCAGATCCTCTGGTTTGCCCAGAGAAGATCTCAGGCAGAGAAAAGGTGTAAGGATGCACTGTTCTCCTTGCTGGCTGCCGGTGACCTCTTTTCCACTCCAGGAAGCTCATGGACTCAGGGAAACAAAAGAGCCTGTCTCAATGGCTCAGTCCACACGGACAGAGATTGAGGTGCAAGGGGAGGGAGTCCCTTAATCCACATGCTGCTCACACTGGGACAGCTGCGCCTCCACTTCAACCCAGCCAGCTCTGCCCTGCATGAGCTTGGCCACATAAGTTCAGCTGCATACCGACTGTGCTCTGTTGCAATGCTGCCTCTTTCTTTTGGGCTCTGAAAAGCCGCCCCCTGAGGCTCATGATTGCCCTTACTTTAAAGATGAGGTCAAGCACATTTGGCCGTCACTCAGGAGATCCTCTTATCTGGTCCTCGTACCAAGAATCGTTGTTCTGCACCAGCTGTTGCAAGGCTTATGCCTAATAAATAAGCCCATGTTCTGTTTTGCCCCCAGCTGGGCTGTACTACATACTGTCCTGACACTGACCACCTGGAGTTAGCACCAGACACCACAAGTAAAGGACAGAGCCCTCCACAAGACTGACTTTACTTCAGACACTGGCTGCAAGTGGGGTCCCCAGGCCACCTGCACCGCTAGCCAACTGGCTACAGAGTCAGGTGTTCCTATGAATCTGTAGCCAGTTGGCCAGCAGTGTAGGTGCTGGGGCCCCTCCAGTTTGAAAATTTGTTTTAAAGATGCAGAACACAGGCAAGCGCTATACTTAAAATTGCATTTTTATTAGAAAGGATACCCATAGATAGAACAGGGTCTGGGAGGATCCCAAACACAATTTTCTCAGGCTCTGGGCTCCTCGTGAAGAGCCCAAACCTCGTCTCAATCATTATTTGTTCACATGAAGACACATCCAATGAACCGAAGTGGGCAGCAGGACAACACCAGACCCTCAGAAAGGCAGTGGGGCATGTGCATCTTAGAGGAAGAGACAAAGCATGAGCTTAGCTTGATTCCTGTATTATCTTATTTAATTCTCACAAGGTCCCCTAAGGTAGGTTCCATGGTACCTTCTTCATGGAGTCAGGGCATATCACCCTCCCAAGCAGATCAGTGTGTTCAACTGGGAGCTCCTTTGAGCCTCAGTGTCTAGAGTCTTTATTAGGATTGCATTATGAATTGGGGTTTGATTATGAGTAATTAATGATTGATGATTGATTGGCTGCATGACAGAACTCAATCTCCAATCACCCTCCCCTCCTCTCTTCAAGTGGTTGGTCTTTCTGGTGACCAGCCCCTATACTGAAGCTCTCTAGGAGCCCACCAGGACCCGTCTCATTGGCATAATAAGACATGCCTATCGCTGTGGAAATTCCAAGGGTTTTTGAAGCACTGTGTCTGGAACCAAGAGACAAAGACCAGATATATTCTTTTTTTTTTTTTTTTGAGATGGAGTCTCGCTCTGTTGCCCAGGCTGGAGTGCAATGACATGATCTTGGCTCACTGAAACCTCCACCTCCCGGGTTCAAGCAATTCTCCTGCAACAGCCTCCTGGGTAGCTAAGATTACAGGCCCCCGCAACCATGCCCGGCTAATTTTTTGTACTTTTAGCAGAGATGGGGTTTCATCATGTTGGCCAGGCTGGTCTTGAACTCCTGAACTCAGGTAATCTACCCGCCTTGGCCTCCCAAAGTGCTGAGATTACAGGCGTGAGCCACAATGCCTGGCCCAGATATACTCTTGATACCACAGCCCATTACCAAGTGAATACAGCCTTGTGAAGTGCAACTTTCAAACTTACTTTGGGATCCATTTTATTATCTCTTTACTAGTTGTTCTTGCATCTGTCAGTTCCATTCTGATTTATGCCCTCATTTCTTGTATGGCATCCTAAACCCCCTCTCTGCATAAGTTGGGATGTAACAGATAGATTATTGCGGGCCCTTCCTTCAGCTCTGAAAGAACATGCAACATAAGAGCCAGAACTTCCTACATAGGAGCCACTGCTAGCCTCTAGGAGCCACAGCCAGCCTCTAGGAGCACTTTCTCAAGGGCCCACACACCACCATAACTGCAGCCTGCTGCAGAGAGCTCTACAAACTTCCGTCATTGATCTGTGATCTATGAGGCAAGCCTCCTCTCTCTGTGAGCAGACAGCGGTGTTAGAGGTGTATAAACCAGAGCAACTCCATCTTGACTAGGGCCTGGGAAAAAAGAGGCTGAGACCTACTGGGCTGCATTCCCAGACGGTTAAGGCATTCTAAGTCACAGGATAAGATAGAAGGTTGGCACAAGATACAGGTAATAAAGACCTTGCTGATAAAACAGGTTGCAGTAAGGAAGCCGGCTAAAACCCACCAAAACCAATGGCCATGAGAGTGACCTCTGGTGGTCCTCACTGCTACACTCCCACCAGCGCCATGACAGTTTACAAATGCCATGGTAACGTCAAGAAATTACCCTATATAGTCTAAAAAGAGGAGGCATGAATAATCCACCTCTTGTTTAGCATATCATCAAGAAATAACCATAAAAATGGGCAATGAAGAATGGAGTAGCCATTCTTCATTCCTTTACTTCTTAATAAACTTGCTTTCACTTTACTCTATGAACTCTCCCTGAATTATTTCTTGTGCAAGATCCAAGAACCCTCTCTGGGGGTCTGGATCGGGACCCCTTCCCTATAACAGCAGTGGGGACCCACACTGTGTGACACAGTGGTGCTGTCCCCCAGGTGGGGTGAATATGAAGGGATGGGGTGGCAGCTCACTGGGCCAGCCCCCAGCCCCCAGGAGAATGCCCTGCCATCGTCGTCCCAACTGCAGGAGCTCAGGGAGAGGAGAGGAAGGAGAGAGAGCACTTCCTCAGTGCCCAGGCCAGGAGGAGCTTCATGAGTGGGGTCTGTTGGGAGTGAGGACCCACCTTCCCGATCCCAGAGCTGCCCGCTCCCACCGGGCCCAGCATACCACCCTGGGAGCACTGACTTCCCCCAGGGACCTTCCTGACATGGGGACAGGGAAAGACACTACAGAGTGAGTTGGGGGTGAGGTTCTGTTGACAACCAAGTCTCCTACACAGCTTGGTCCCTGAAACATCCCCTGACCCCAGCATCAAGCTGAACAGAGGGTAAACGGGATCTCTGTGTGAGGGTCCTCCATGCCACGGCCTGGGCAAAGCCAGAAGCTGCATCAAATGTCAGATAGGGAAGTCCCGGCCCAGGGAAGAAGGAGGTTTTAAAAAAGGCTTGTGTTTGTTGGCAAGCAGCAGTGCCAGGCCTGGCTTTTGATCAAAACATCCTAGCTGTTGGCAGAGACAAAGGCAATCCCTGGAAACAGCCTGGCTGGGGAGAGATGGAAGAGAGGGCAGGGTTGGGTGGTGGGGGGTCAGCTCTGGCCCCTCCCCAGCTGGCTCATAGCTCCCACCCTCAGGGCCCGACCTTTCTCCTCCATGGGGAGGGAGGGGGCACTTGGAGAAAAGGCTTAAAATGCCTCACAGGCAGAGTTAGCAATCAGGTTTCAGGAGGAAACTCACAGATTGATGGGGAAGCTGTCAAATGCACCCCAGGCAGCAGGAGAGTGTGAATGGGACTGGGAACCATGTCTGCCTCCAGCCAGGCTGCCCCCTTCTCCCAACTGCCCACTGCAAGGGCAGTCAGAGGGTCTTAGGTTCTGACACACAGACACACACACACTCTTCACTCTCCACTGCAGCCATACAAAATCACATTCTTGACTGGGCATGGTGGCTCACACCTGTAATCCCAGCACTTTGGGAGCCCAAGGTGGGCAGATCACTTGAGGTCAGAAGTTCAAGACCAGCCTGACCAACATGGTGAAACCCTGTGTCCACTGAAAATACAAAAATTAGCCGGGCGTGCTGGTGCACACCTGTAATCCCAGCTACTTGAGAGGCTGAGGCAGGAGAATCATTTGAACCCGGAGGGTAGAGGTTGCAGTGAGCCGAGATCACGCCACTGCCTGGGGGACAGAGCGAGACTCCGTCTCAAAGAAAAACAGAAACAAAAACAAACCAAAATCACATTCCCCACCTTTTACCAGAAGACTTGCTCACACCTGTAAATGGAGTGTGCCTCCTCTCCACCTGTTTCTAATTAAGGATGTGTATTTTCTAAGGCATCACCCACCACCTGGCAATGTCCTTACAAAAGAGACTGCTCCCTGCTGCAGGGCCAGGGATGGCTTTAGCCCAACGATGCTAAGAATCCATGGTGACAGAGACAGACATGGGGTGGGGATCCCAGGCCCAGCCTGCCCTTGGAAGCACCTCTTGCCTCACTATGATGTCATAGACCCTCAGCCTGGGGACAGTCTCAGGATGCTGTTGAACTGAGACTTGGACTGAGAAAGGAGGCCAGGGGATAGACTGGAGGGTGCTTCCGAGTTGAGGTGTTGTCCTGAAGGTCAACAGTGAAGGACTAGCCAGGAACTGATCACGCCAGATTCTATACCAGCCTCAAGCCCACCTGGGCTCTCCCGGATGCAACTAATCAGGATGAAGGGTAGGGTTGCTTGCTGCAGGCATTTAGAAGACTCCCCAGCTAACCGTTCCCAGGCCTGACTCCCTGCGGATGATTTGCACCAGGCTGTTTTGTCAGCCTAGCACTGCCTTCCCCGGGGAATGGTGAACTCACTTTTGCAGAGAAGGGATCCCTCAGAGGGCCCTTCCGAGGCACTCTGCGGTGTCTGCTCAAGCTCAGACAAGATGCATAGCCTGGTGCCTGCCAGGCCAACTAGGGTGACCACTTATCCAGCAGATAAGTGTGTGTGAGCAGCTCTGGGGACACAGGGCAATAAGGGGGGGTCTCATGTGTCAGGGGCAGCCAGGAAATGTTCTGTTTAGATGCCCTTTCTGTTCCTGAGATTTTCTAGCACCAGCAGACAGCATGGCCACCACCCCTCTCTCCCTACCCCATACTGCAGATGTTGGGAGTCTGTGGCCATGTAGGATGCAGCCCACAGCTTTGTCCCCAACATTCATGAAGGAATGCGTGGTGTGTCACTGCCATTCTGAGATAGAAGTTCGGCAGGACTAGTTTCCCAAGACCCTGATGAAAAAACAGGATGCAGTAGAGAAGCTGGCCAAAACCCGCGAAAACCAAAGGTGGTGATGGAAGCAACCTCCAGTTATCCTTACTGCTCCTAAGATGCTAATTATAATACATTAGCATGCTAAAAGACATACCCACCAGCCCCATGACAGTTTACAGATGCCATGGCAACTCCTGGAAGTTATCCTATATGGTTTAAAAAAGGGAGGGACCCTCAGTTCCAGGAACTCCCAGCTCCTTTCCAGAAAAACTCATTAATAATCCACCCCTTATTTAGCATATAGTAAAAAATAACCATAAAAATAGTCAATCAGCAGCCCTAAGGGCTTCTCTTCCTATGGAATAGCCACTTTTTATTCCTTTGCTGTCTTAATAAACTTGTTTTCACTTTGCTGTGTCAGCTCACTCTTGAATTCTTTCCTGCACAAAGCCAAGAACTCACTTGGCCTTCTGGGCTGATCCCCAGTTTTGGGGTTTGCCCTGCGACAATTCCATCCCCAGGTTCAGGGCCACTGAGACATGCATTTGGAACTGTCCCTAGCACTGGATATTGGCTGCCTTGGTGACCAGGGCTAAGGGTTCACTGTGGCCATAATTAAAGCTGGGACAAATGGCTATTAGGTCCTAATTGTCAGCTTTTCCAAACCTGGAAAAAAGCCATGGGACAGAATTCCCAGAAGGGAATTGTCCCCATGGACTACTGGGGACCCTTCTCAAGGCTGTGGGCATCTGTTTGCAGAACTGTGTCATGGAAGCCACATGCCATACTAAGTTTGAAGTCTGAGCCAGGCTCTCCTCTAAAGCATGGCTGTCCTCCTAGGTCCTCCTAGGATGGGCATCCTGGCCACCCCTTCCTTTGAGCTCCCCCCAGCCTTCTCCAGTGTGTTTTCTGCCCAGCTAATGCCCCTCGCCTAACCCTGGACTTCTCACTCTCCTCCAACCCCGTTGCCTCTGCATTTGATAGCCACGTACCTGGCCCCCAGGCTGTGACTCACTGTTATCTCCAAGCCCTAGAGAATTTTCTCCTGTCATCTTCAGCCACAAGTGGTTGC
Organism: Pongo pygmaeus; assembly: GCF_028885625.2. Classification (NCBI taxonomy): domain Eukaryota; kingdom Metazoa; phylum Chordata; class Mammalia; order Primates; family Hominidae; genus Pongo; species Pongo pygmaeus. Next base: position 38,921,746 of record NC_072393.2, read on the forward strand.
AGTTTTCATTGCAGTTTTCATTATCATAAGACCAAAAAAAAAAAAAAAACCGTAGCTGAGAAAATAGATATGTGCTTTCCACCCTACACTGAGAACATCTTGACATTTAAATCCAATTACCCTTTTCCCATTTTTGATGAGGATATGACATGCAGCTAGAACATTCTGCTAGATAAATATATCATATTCTCTGACTGCTCAAAACCCCCCAGGGGTGGATTTGGGGATTCTGTGACCCCCGTTCACTATCAGCCGCTGTGAGAGGACAGGGTTGTGGACTGGCTGAGCTAAAAGGCCCTGAAAATGTTTGCCTGGAAAAATTTTGCAGCATTTGACCTCTGCCTTTCACTGAATCATTAACTGGGAGAATGGAACAATTGCAGAAACAAGGGGACTTTTGTCCTTTGTATCAAATCTGTACACATTCAGAGCCCCCATCCCTGGGCTTTCAGCAAAACACCACAAACCAGTAGGCCCTGGGCAGAGAGGGATTAATTAAGCACATTCCCATATTACTTCAAAATGTCCATCCTCTCGGAAGCAAAGAGTCATTGACTCTAAATGAAGCAGAAAGCCAGAAAGGAGCCCTTACAGCTATTATTCTGCTGTAAATATTAGTTCTCTTTTGACATCTGGAGAGAGAGAGTGCAAGTTTTTTTTTCTTTTTCTTTTGAGATGGAGTCTTGCTCTGTCGCCCAGGCTGGAGTGCAGTGGTGCGATCTCAGCTCACTGCAACCTCCGCCTCCAGGGTTCAAGCAATTCTCCTGCCTCAGCCTCCTGAGTAGCTGGGATTACGGGCGCCCACCAGCACGCCCGGCTAATTTTTGTACTTTTAGTAGAGATGAGGTTTCACCATGTTGGCCAGGCTGGTCTTGAACTCCTGACCGTGGGTGATCCACCCCTCTCGGCCTCCCAAAGTGCTGGGATTACAAGCGTGAGCCACTGTTCCCGGCCGGAGTCCAAGATTTTTAGCAAGTGCACATACTGTTCTGTGGCTAGAGAGGGAGACGGTGGGTGGGGAGGATATTGCCAGGATTAAAGCTGGAAAGACCCTGCATCCTTTGCCTTCCAGCAGGGTTCCTTGTATGGGCTGCATCCACAGGGATCAGGCAAAACTCCCCCGCTGTCCTTCTGAAACCCGTTTACCATGTAAAGTTACACGGTTTTAACTTGACTCTTGATCCATTTCCACCTGCAGAGAAAGAGGAAAATGAAAGTTCTGGGAGATTTAGAATCTCATTGTAACTGTTAATTTCAGCCAGGAAGGAATCCCTTTCCTATCCTTGTCCCAGCCATGACTATTATCATCCTCCATTGACCCGTCTCCCCCTGCCTCCACAAGATGAAGTGTTAACAAGCAGAGGAAAATTAGCTCCACTTCCCCAGCACAACTTCCCCTGCCCTGCAGAAGTCATGGAAGCTGGAAGCCATCCCTCCCTGCCTTCCTCCCCTTTCTTCAGGGCTGAGTGGCCAGTTGTCTCCCTCCCCTGAGGATTTCATCATCCTCAGATATCCCAGAGAGTGTTTGCAGTTGTTCATCCTAAATTACACTGTTGTTTTAGCCTGTTGTGTGCTCAGAGCTGATTAATAAACAGAAATTAAGTCACTCATTTACTTTTTGCTTCAAATCACAGTGTGCGACTCGAGTGGTTGATATCTCACTGATATTTATGAATGCGTGGATGAGTGACTGTATCTGCTTGTGTGTTGAATGGAATTCAAGGTTCCTTCCGTCAGCCCCAAAACATCATTCCTAAGAGCTCACATGTACCTGTCTGTTTTTTTACAAAAACACCTTTTGTCTCTTCTAATAGTCCCTGAATGCTTAGGTAAGAGGGGAGAATGAGAGCTCTCTTCTCTGACATCCAGGCTCTGGGCATCTCTCAAAAAGAGATGGTCAAAGAATCTGATGAGGTCTGCTGAAAAGGAAGGGTGCCATAGAGAACCAGACCAGCCCCCATCCTGGTGAGTGGTGCCTCCTGACACAAAAAGCTAATGGTTCGGGTTGGTGTGGTCAGAGGAGAGCAGTTCTCAGAGACAGAGGTGAGGATGGACGCCCTTTCATTTTCCTGGTGAGTCTTTCCGTACTACTTTTTAAAAGAAAGTCGGTACTTTAAAATATTTTCTAAGTCAATTTGTCCACGATGCCCGCAAGTTGTCCTGGAATTTGATGCAAATACGAGGCTATGCTAAAGCCATTCAGCAAGCTGTAGGAGCCCCAAGTGGAGAAACTCAAACTGGTTCACAGGAGCAAACTTCATGCAGCTCCCTCCAAGGGTACGTCACTCGTGGGTTGTGGTGTGTCTTTGTGGAAGTCCCCAATCTCTTAGGGTGAGAGGGCTCTTCAGTGACCCCCAGGGACCTTTCTCAAGGCTGTGGGCATCGGTTTGCAGAACTGTGTCATGGAAACCACATGCCATACTAAGTTTGGAATCTGAGCAACTGCTGGGCTGAGAAGATCTTCAGGTTTCCCTGTGGCCGTGCAGCCTGTGTGGCATCTGCCATGCGAGGTGGGATCTGGGACAAAGACAGCTTGCTGGACTGGGTCACTTCAGGGAATTCGTGGAAATAGCTTTCCCAGGGAAAGGAGAATCACCCTGAAACAGACCCAGACTGGCAATGTAAGTTGGACTGTCATACCACTGTGTTGAAACTGCAGCACGAAGTTTCTCTGCCTCTTCTTTCTCTGTTTCAGCTCTCCGTTTCAGGAGGTTCAGCAAGCCCTAAAGGCCATTACCTGGCCACCTACCTATCTTCCCCACTAGAGAGTAAACCTCTCTAGAGATGTTATTTATTTTTGCATCAGCCCCCAGAACTGGCATCATATGGGACAGTGCACACACAAGTCTTGGTTTCTGAACTTGTCGGGATCTTGGGGGGCTGTCCATGGTGTTGAGACCCCATTGTAGTCATTTCAGTTAATCATATAAATGGCCAGAACCTCACGGGTTATCCATGGTGTTGACAGATTTCACACCTTACATTCCCCGGGTCCTCCTATCCCAGAGAACAGAACCTGGAGCTAAACCCTTAGAGGGCTGAGATCACTGGGAGCTGTCCGTGGTTCTGAAAACAGCACTCCCTCTCCTTCCAGTTGCCTGAGCTGCTGCGTCAGGGTCAGAACTGTCTGTGGTGTCAGCCTCGTTTTGATCGGCTAATTGCCAATTTTCTGCTTCTTGGTCCAGCTTAGACCCCAGCCAGAATCTGGCCTGCTGCTGCTGTCAATCATGCTCTGAGGTACCTACATGGTCCTGCTTTTATTGACTCTGCCTGTAACGTCAGTCCTGCCAGGCCCTGACCAAGGACTGGCCTCTGACTGCAAGGCTGTATTTTATTCCAGCCTGTTGTATGTCAGCTTCCCTGGAAAGCAGACTGAGGCAACGATTTGCACTCAGGAAGCTTGTTGGGTTTATATTATGACAAAGAAGAGTTAAAATAACTTTGGAGAAAAATATAAGTGTCTACTGTCCACTGCAAGTCAACATGAACTGTTTCTGATAGTCTTCTTTGACAGGGATGGAAAAGAACCTATTTTTCAAACCAGTGGTCACACACCATGTACCTGAGGCCACATAAATCTTCCCTAGCAAGCATACCACCATCCCACCAACACAGTGGTTGCAACTGGGGCTATATCTTGATAGAGTTTATGGGATTCTGGTGGGATTTGTAGGACTGGACTGGTGAAATTCCACGGTGATTTGATGGTGATGACTACTCCTGCATCCTTGAGGTCTTTTATCAAGCAGAGTCCTGTGGATTTTTTTTTAAATTGTGCTAATCTCTGTGATGCCCCAGGAAGTAATATTGCCTTTGATTTAATGTCTAGATTCATGGGAGAGGGTCACTGTCAAAGGCTGGCATTCCCTATGGTGATGGTCCTTATCCCACAGATCAAGGACATGGGGGTTTTGCCAGCTGTCACTTCTATCTATTCGGATTATACATCTGGGAACTGGGGAGAAATGCTCACCAGATGGGAGTCTGTGAACCCAACATGAGCCAGGCTTGGGTCATTTATTACCTGGTACCCTATGTGCCCTCACTGTATCGGGGTGCTATGGCAACACTTCCAGTTCTCAGGGGCTTAAGACCCCAGATGTAAATGTCAAAAAAAATCTAGAAATGTCTGAGTGTTCTCCTTCCCCAAGTGTACACTGGTTTAAACAAATGGCTGTGGGTCCTGTTGGGGAAAGACTGAGAAAACATTCCCATGTGCATTTGCCATGATGCCATGGGGTTCTTCTTGGGGATGTGGTCTCTCCTTTGGTCACTGAATACTGGATCTGAAAACTGGGTGTATTAGTTTGCATTGTGTTGCTATAAAGGAACACCTGAGACTGGGTAATTTAAAAGAAACGAGGCTTATTTGGCTCATCATTCTGCAGGCTGTACAAGCGTGGCACCAACATCTGCTCAGCCTCAGGAAGCTTTTACTCATGGCAGAAGGCGAAGGGGTAGCAGGCATGTCACATAGCGAGAGAGGGAACAAGAGACATGCCAGGCTCTTTTAAACAACCAGCTTTTATGTGAGTTAACAGAGCAAGAACTCACTCATTACCATGGGGAGGGCAACAAGCCACTCATGATGGCTGTGCCCTCATGACCAAAACACCCCACCAGACTCCACCTCTACATTGGGGATTTCATTTCAACATGAGATTTGGAGGAGACAAAACATCCAAACCATAACAGTGGGCAAAGAACTGTGCCATTTTCTTGAGACAGCTGATCACCCCTCCTTGATTTGTTTTTGTTGTGTATATCGGCTTGTCTACCGCCTGTCTTTCTTGTTTTTTGGGATGCCATGTTTTGGTGACCACCTCCATAGCTCTCTGCAGATCAGCCCCTCTGGGCTGCTACACCAACATTGCTACTCACTAGGACAAGTGTGCACACTTTGGTTATGATGGTTAAGTACCACGATGTGGCTTCTGTTATTTTACAATCCTATTGTCCCCCATCAGTCTCGGAGTGTCCAGGTCTGCAGTGGCACTGCCTACATTCAGCCTTGTCCTACAGAGGAGAGGCACTGCTGGGCTTCTCACTCATGCTGGTGCTTCCTGAACTCTCTGGGCTGCAGAGGCATTCTGCCCTCTGCAATATAGGCTGGTGGCCCTCTGTTCATTGAAGACACTACAGAGATCTCTGTCCTACAACACAACATATGTCCCCGATCTCCCTTCACCTCTCACCAGTGTGTTCTATATTGCTTTAGAAAGGGGTGGGGTTATCTTCTAGGCAGTGGTGGGTTTTCCAGCTTTCCTTAGCACGTCCACTGTAGCATAACCACCTTTGGGAGCCTTTTGATCTCTTCCTGCACTATCTATCACAGCAATTCTTTCTTTCTTTTTTTTTTTTTTTTTTTTTTTTTGAGACGGAGTCTCACTGTTGCTCAGGTTGGAGTGCAGTAGCGCGATCTCGGCTGACTGCAGGCTCTGCCCCCCAGGGTTCACACCATTCTCCTGCCTCAGCCTCCCAAGTAGCTGGGACTACAGGCACCCACCACCTCGCCCGGCTAATTTTTTGTATTTTTAGTAGAGACGGGGTTTCACCGTGTCAGCCAGGATGGTCTCGGATCTCCTGACCTCGTAATCCGCCCGCCTCAGCCTCCCAAAGTGCTGGGATTACAGGCGTGAGCCACCGCCCCTGGCCTACCACAGCAATTCTATCATCCCTGCTTCATTGAGTGTGGGCATTGCTTTCTGCAAGTATCTGAGAGTCATCTAGCATCATGTCTGCATCATCTCCTGGGGTCGTTGCTGCACTGTCAGATCCTCTATCCCAAGAGAATCCTCCCCTATCAATTACTCCTCTATCCAACTTTGTGTTCTGCATTATTTTTTTTTTGAGATGGAGTCTCACTCTGTTGACCAGGCTGGAGTGCAGTGGTGCAGTCTCGGCTCACTGCAACCTCTGCCCCCCAGGCTCAAGTGATTCTCCTGCCTCAGCCTCCCGAGTAGCTGGGATTACAGGCACCTGCCACCATGCCTGGCTGATTTTTGTATTTTAGTAGAGACAGGTTTCACCATGTTGACCAGGCTGGTCTTGAACTCCTGACCTCCGGTGATCCACCCGCCTTGGCCTCCCAAAGTGCTGGGATTACAGGCATGAGCCCCCGCACCCAGCCTCTCTGCTCTCTTGTCTACCCTGCACACCCTGCCCGAGCAGGGTACTCTGCCCGAGCAGAGTACTGTGTGTACTCTCCTGGTTCCTGCCAATACCTGATTTCTGGATCCTTCTTTTCTTTTGGGGTATAGTTCCTTTCTTTCCTTAGCAAATCTAGCACTTCCCCAGTGGGGATATGCTGTGATTTAACCGTAGTTATTGGTCTAGTGGAGAAAAGGTGGGGGCAGATTCTGAGGAAGGCATGTGTTGTGTTGCAGGACAGAGACCTCTGTGGTGTCTTCAATTAATGGAAGACCACCAGCCTGTATTGCAGAGGGTGGCGTGCTTCTGCAGCCCAGAAGATTAGAGGAAATCTGGGAATTCAAGACTTTCACAGGCATCGACCTACAGTCCCCAACGCATTTCTCAGGGTCCTGTTCCTTCTCAGCCAGGTGCCTGCCATTGCTAAGAGTCACCCCTCAGAAGCTGGATACTCTTCCTTTCTCCCCTGTAGTGCAGTGCTGCAATCATAGCTCACTGCAGCCTCAAATGAACTCTTCGGCTCAAGCAATCCTTCCACCTCAGCCTCCTGGGTAGCTGCAACCACAGGTGTGCACCACCACCCCCACCCAATTAATTAATTAATTAATTAATTAATTAATTAATTATTTTGAGATGGAGTCTTGCTCTGTCGCCCAGGCTAGAGTACAGTGGTATGATCTCAGCCCACTGCAACCTCCACCTCCCAGGTTCAAGCAATTCTCCTGCCTCAGCCTCCCGAGTAGCTGGAATTAAAGGTGCCCGCCACCACACTCAGCTAATTATTTTATTTTATTTTATTTTATTTTATTTTTATTTTATTTTTTTTGAGACAGAGTCTCGCTCTGTTGCCCAGGCTGGAGTGCAGTGGCCTCCCGGGTTCACACCATTCTCCTGCCTCAGCCTTCCAAGTAGCTGGGACTACAGGCGCCCGCCACCACGCCCGGCTAATATTTTGTATTTTTAGTAGAGACGGGGTTTCACCATGTTAGCCAGGATGGTCTCGATCTCCTGACCTCGTGATCCGCCCGCCTCGGCCTCCCAAAGTGCTGGGATTACAGGCATGAGCCACCGTGCCCGGCCTAATTTTTGTATTTTTAGTAGATATGGGGTTTCACCATGTTGGCCAGGGTGGTCTGGAACTCCTGACCTCGTGATCCACCCGCCTCAGCCTCCCAAAGTGCTGGGATTACAGGCATGAGCCACCACGCCCAGCCTAATTTATTTTTATTTTGTGTAGAGTTGGGCTCTGGCTATGTTGCCCAGGCTGATCTTGAGCTCCAGCCTTAAAGAGCTTCCTGCCCTGGACTCCCAAAATGTTGGGATTACAGGTGTGAGCCACCGTGCCTGGCCTCTGCGACTCTTAAGTCTTGAGACCTATCCTCTTGCTGGAGGTAAGAGTCTCTGTATAGGCTGCCACAGAGTTAATTGCCAGCCAATGCCATTGTTCCTAAATTACTATTTGCCCCATATTTCTTAGCCTCCAGATACATTATTTTTACATGCCAGGGCATTTTCTTCCGCTGGTGCGCCATCCTAGTTTATCATCAATAAACATTTTAACGGAGGCATTACTGCCTCTGGCCTTGTGCCACAGCTGCCTGTGCTCCACTTACCACCAATGCTGGGGACCTCCTTGCTGGCTGGTTGGCAGGTGATTCACCCCTAACATTTCATCTTAGCATCTGCTCTGTCTGCCCCACTGGCACTGACTATCGGGTTCCTGGGAAAGAGACTCTGAAGAAGTGCAGGAGGTGAATTGCACAGGGCTGGGAGGGAGGTGCCCTCTGATCAACACCTGTAAGGGAACGAAGGAAGCAGGAGTGAGTGCACCGGGTGGGGATTTAGTCTGCCAGTCCCACAGGGAGCTCTGGAGCTGGGATATTCCCACAGAATTGACCTGAATTGATGCAAGGGGGCTGTGCCTTTATACCACACATCAACTAGTGTCTGGATGCAGGCAGCCCCAGGGGAGAAGTTGCAACCTTGGGTGAGGGGGCTTTGTCCAGCTGAGACCACTCTCTGGAGAGAGACCCAGCCGAGCTGCAGGGCTGTGATTTCACAATCTCACCTGACCCCAGCCTCCCTGCACCCTTCAACCCTGGATCCCAGCCCCTGCTCTCCTGGCTCCTCCATTCCACATGGGACAAGGAGTGACTGAGGTTTACTTGACTGGGGCGGAGACAGTTTTTCCAAATTCCTTTGCTTATTCGAGGATCATTGAAAATTAATTGTAGCTGGTGTTATTGAACTCACAGCAGTTTTCAGTTTTATAAAAGCCTTTTCCTTCCAAGTGTTGCCATTTGGTGTTACTGAGATACAAGCAAGATCTCTGCAAAACTAAAATAGCATTTTTTTAAAAAACATGGCACCTTAGAGTTCTAAAATATGTTCACATCGTTTTTTATCAATTTAATTGAGGTGTAATTTACAAACAAGAAAACACATGCATTGTTTATCAAATGTATTCCATCACCCCAATTGGAGACGTGAAATATTTCCCATACCCCAGAACATTCCCTCGTGTTCCTGCTCACTCACTCCCCGCACCGCCCCCGGCAACCACTGATCTTATTCCATCTCTACAGATTCATTTTGCCTGTTCTAGAATTTTATATAAGTGAGATCCTATGGTGTGTGTTTCTTTATGCCTGGCTGATTTTTCACAGCGTAATGTTTGTGAAATTCATCCATGATCGTCATGTATATGAGTAGTTGGTTTTTTCTTACAGACAAGCAGTATTCCGTAGAATGGATGTACCATATTCATTTATCAGTTTGCCTGTTGATGGGCATGTTCTTTGAGTTTCCTGACACAGCATACCTGGACACAGGCCATGTTGTCTTTAGTGACCTTCAGGCAGGAGGAGTGACCAAATCACAGCCACGCAGCCAGGAGTTAGTGGGAGGTGAGCTCTGCGAAGCAGGGGGCCTGACTTCACTCCATTCCAGTGTCACCTAACAAAAGACCCTAGAAAACAAGGATCTGGCCAGATAACTGGTACATTTTGTTCTTTTTTTTTTTTCCAAGGCGTTTATTTTTCTGTAAGATGCTCTGGTCATTTTCTTTGGATGCTACTTGAGTTAGCATCCTGCCAAGCAATATGAATTCTCCTTTTTAAATCAGGGCGTTGGTAATTGAGGGGTAGACCTGCAGAGCAATCGGTTTGGGCACATGCATGTCAAACGGACTATATATCATGACATCAGACATTTTGAGAAAATTGCTTTTCCTCCCTGGATGCAAAGTCATAAATAATTTCAGGTTGGGGAGAGCTCTGGTAAGCATATGTTGGACTCCAGGGAATGGCCTGTAAATACGATGGGCCAGAGAATAAACAACGAGGGGGCAGATTTGTGGGGTCACTTCTGGTCTGGACCTTGCTATAACTTGTTGTAGTAGAAGCCATAGGTGCCCCACTCAGACACACTTCAGCGGGCAGGTGCGCCCTTCCCCTGCTGCCGTGAGTGGGGACAGCTAATGGCTCACAGCTGCACCCGTCCTTAGAGATCTGACCTCAGCTGATAGGAGACTCCTCTTCTGGAAGGCAACACCTTCCCCCTGGAGTTGGCCTGCAACCCATTCACATGCTGGTAAACCCCTTCTCCAGGGAAAAAGAGAATAGAGCCGTGATTTGCAGCACTTGCCAATATCTATGGTGTAAATACTCCCACTGCATCCAGCTCTAAGCTACCATGTAAAAATAAACAATACGTTGCTTAGGGGATATAGACATATGCCACACACACACACACACACACACACACACATACACACTACTAAGAAGAGAAAGGAATGATAAACACAGAATTCTCTGAAGTGGTTACCCCGGCAGGAGCAGGAGAGGGCTGTCCAAGAGGGGCGAAGGGGGAGCCTCAATGATATTGATAGAATTCTGTTTCTGAAACTGGGTGGTGAATACCTGGCTGTTTTTTTTCATCGTCTTTACAGTGTTATATATTTTCTTTTGCATGAATGAAATGTTTCATGACAAAAAACAAGTCTAAGGAAGCTTTTTAAGCTTTGAGATTTTTTTTTTAACTGACACACAATGGGGGTTCATAGCTCTTTGTGGAGACCAAGGAGGTGGCTCAGCGGGTCTCCTGGCTCCCCTGCACTTGCCTGCTGGGTATGATGACAAAGTCCACCCTTCTAATGAGTTCTGGTGGAGGAGGAACATGGCCTGGGGAAGGAGATTTTCCTTTCCCTCAGGACAGGCAGGAAGAGGAGGTGGATGAGGGGCTGTCCACAGAGCTGTCTCGTCCAGCGCTCCCTCCTGCCAAGGACCCAGGAGAATGCCGCCTGCCACTCACCCAAAGCCAGGCTGTTCCCACTGTCTGATCCACGGCATTTAGGGCCTTAATCAATAGTCATGTAGCTATGCCCCAGGCACTCGCCAGGCCCAGGCACTCTGCTTCCACTGGATGGCGGTGAGCTCAGGGACCCTCCACATCCCGCATTATCATCTCCACTTTCCAAGGGCGGAAGTGCAAGACCTAATGGGTCCGAACTTGACCGAGGCCCCACACCTGGTGAGAAGTGGAGACACAGCTTCTGCCAGGACAGATGGGGCCTGCAGCCCATGCTCTGGCCATCACACAGGGCTACCCGCTTGTTGGTGCCAGAGCTGCTAGGCAGGCTCATGGCCGTGTCGCCCCAGATTCCTTTCCCCTGAGCCTTCCTGGCCTGAGGTTCCCCTTCTGCTCACAGCTTCTGCCGGGGTCCCAGCTGGGGAGGGGGAGATGAAAGGTCTGGCCCAGACCTGGGACCCAGGGTCTCTTACTGTCTCAACATGGTGTTGGGGGGTGGCTCCTGCAGGTTCCTTCAGCAAGCCCACAGGCCCGGCTGCTCACCTTGTCCTCTATTGCGGGAGACGCACACAGCCTTGGACAGTAAGCCCTGATTTCCCATTATACAGATAGTGAAACTGAGGCTGCAGGCAGGTAAATTGCTGCTGGTCCTGGGCCCTTTGGAGGCTCTCACAGCACAGGTCCTCAGTGTCTAGGCTACTTTGCTTCATCCAGAAGCCAGTGCAGTGAGGAAGGAGAGGCCACACCATGGATAAGGGTGTGACAGGCCTTGGAGGAGAAGGGAGGTGCAGGCATCAGGACCGAAGGCTGACTGGGAGGAGAGCCTCAAGGAGTGAGGCTGGGAAGCTCCCACCCCACAGGTGCACACCTCTGAGGGCATCAGAGGAGTTCAGGACGCCATATGAGATGAGGCCTGGGTGGTGCCAGAGGGACAGCAGCAAGGGGGGCCCCCAGCAGGAGAGGCCGTGGTGGGCAGAAGGGGTGTGCATGCCCCAAGGACGGCAGCAAAAGCAGCTGTGTCCGGGGCTCCCCAACCTCACCACAGGTCCCGCCTTGCAGCCATGAGCAAAGCTCCGAGGGAAAGCAGCAGGTGGCTAGGAGAGCACACCCGGAGCTAGGGACAACTGAGTTTGATCCCTGAGTTCAATCCCTGGCTCAGCCACCGGCCAGCTGTATGACCTTAGTAGCTAAACATGTGTATATCACAGCTTCATCAATGTCAAGCTGGGGCAAAATAATAACCTTTCTCCCACCACCCACCCACCATCCTCCTACCATCCCCTCTCCATCCTCCTACCATCCCCCCTCCATCCTCCCCATCATCCCCCCATCTCCCCACCATCCCCCCACCAACCAACCACCAATCTCATGGCCTTCTGTAGGGGCCGATGCTATGAGCTCTTCACAACGCGTGGGTGGCTGGAATCAGTGGGTGCTCAATGAACCCCATCACGGATGAAGACAGTGGTGATAGGGCACAGGGCAGGGTCAGGCTCTGCCTCTCAGTCCCTGGGTGGTCACTAGGACCAGTAACTTGGGCAGGTCCTGCAGTCCTTGGTCTTCCTGCTACTCACCCACCTCCCTCCCAGGCACTGTGGGTGCTAGAGGTGAGTGGGTGCACCTCCCTGAGGCCCCAGGCTGCTGAGCCAGGAGACCCAGGGTCAGGCTTCAAAGGGAGGAAGGACATGTGCCCTCAGCTATGGGTGGGTTGTATGCCACGTGCTGGGCACTGTCCAGCTGGCGCACCGAGCACCCAGCTCATGAAAGGGTCCGGGTCGTGGCCCTCATCGTGCAGCAGCCATTGGCAGGTGCATTGTGCCTTGTTTCCTGCCTTTCTCCTGTCCACAGGCTGTACTGTCTAAGTCCTCTCTGAGGCCTGGCGCCCCAGCTAGGTGTGGTCCAGGAAGCTAGCATGGCTGGGAGACCAAAACACCCAGAGACGGGCCAGAGGCTCAGGCCTGGAAGGACCCTGAGAAGGCAGGGCCCCTCGCCAAGGGGGTGCAACAAGGGGGTCTGGAACCCAAGAGAGGTGGGTGACCTAAGGGGGGTGGTGACAGCATGAGGTCACAGGGGTCATCAAGTGCTAGTTAAGCAGGGTCAGCAGGGTTGGGAGGATGCACCTTTGGGCAGGGTCCTGTTACTTGAGTAGGGTCCTGGCTGAGTTCAACTGCTCCAGCTTCTCCTAACTAGCTGTCTGCTATAGGGGCTGTGGTCGCCAGCATAGGCACACGCTGGGACAGACCTCAGGGTTTCCTGCTCAGTCCCCTCTGGGGCTACCCCCAGGACCCCAGGGCCTGGATCTGAGAGCCATCTATCCAGGAGGAGAAGCCACCAGAGTTAGCACACCCCTGTGTCCTGGGCCACTCTGCCTCTGCATCCCACACCCCGCCCCTGCATCCCCCACCCCTAAGCCTCAGGCTAAGCCATCCCTGAAGGCTGCCAGACGCGAGAGCCACTCCCCAGCGTCCACCAGCGGCTCAGTTTCCCATCAGGGTCCGGAAGTATTGATTCTCTTAATTGGTTGCCCATAGGGAACCAAAGAATAAAACCAGGCAAAGCAAAATAAAGCATTCTTTTTCGTTTTCCAGAAGTGTGATCAGCAAAGCCTCATGGTTCTCCTACAAGGCCCCAGGCACCAGCCACCCACCCCCAATGGAGGGAAGAGGCAGTGGTGGGCCCTAGGCCAAGCCTTTTAGCTGGGGCATCTGATACCCTTTCAGACCGAGCCTCTCCAGGCTCGGTCCAGGCTTACCACTGGTACCCCTCAGCAGCAGGCAGATGCACCCCCACCCCCACCCAGCCCTGCAACCCTCCCAGCCAAGCCAGGGAGGGCCTGAGGATTTCATTATGAGCTCAGATTATCATCAAGGACAAGGGGGAGTGATGGGGAAGTTACAAGCTCTCCTTTTAATAATGAATCCCATTTCCTCTTGCAGTTGGTTTTCTTGCAACAGATGCTGTTGCAGAAAATGGAACAAAGTAGAAAAGATAAAAAGGCAAGTCATTAACTTGGCCAAAAAGCCTTCCCAGCAGATGTTGGGGATAGCGGGGCAGGGTGCCCACAGCCTGCCCACCGCACCCTCGCCTGGCCCGGCTGCCCAGCTGCCGCGGCAGGGACCCATATGTTCTCAGGATTCACGGCTTGGCTCGGTGTTGGAAAGCACAGAGCCACCCTCCTGCTGTTCAATAACTGATGACCATTTTTCTCCAATTAAACTGAAATTGAAGGATCCTCAGACGTAGACATCCAAGGGAAATAATTAGTGCTTAAAATGTTAATTGTGCTCAGATATGCCTGTGCTGTGGCGGCAGCTTGCCAGTGAGCAGGCATAGGTAGGTCACCTTCTGCCCTCAAGCGGCCCCCACCAGGCAGGCTGGTCTCCCCAGGGACCCCAGTGTGGGCAGCCCAAGGCCAAGACCCTGGCAGCTTTTCTGGTGGTGGACACTAGCTTAATGATAGTGAGATGTTCTGTGAACCCCCCAGCCTCCTGCCTGACTGGTCCACCATCCCCGGGCACTGGCAGGCAGCATCAGAGAGTGGTTACAGCAAGGACATGGAATCAGACAGCTCGGGCCTGGACCCCCCGCTCTGCCAGCCTACCTGGGCAGCAATGTGAATGAGGGTGACCCGCTTAACCTCTGTGAGACTCAGTGAGTGCCGTCATGCCAAACAGGGATAGTAAAACCTATCCTGCTGAAACCCCCCGGGAGTGGGATCATTTCTCTGTCCACCCTTTAACACCCCTCAGCATGGGGCCTGCAGCACCAGCTCCCAAATGAACGATGACAGAATGAGTGTTTTCCCTCCAGCGGCGCCAGGAGGGGTCAGGGATCGGGGTGGCATCATGGTGTGTCCCCCTTCTGGGCAGCGGAGGGGCCCTGCTTGGCCAGCGATTCAGAGCCCACCAACCCTGCGCCTAGGATTGGATGAGATTTTCTGCCCAGGGCTTGGAGTGAGATTTGCTGCCACAGCTGCCTGAGCCCCAGGACGATGGGGAGGCTCCGTCTAGAGGGTATTGGACGCCCCAGCTGCCTGAGCCTGGGAGCCCTGGGATGAAGTGGGGGCTGCCCATGCCAACCGCAGTTCCCCCAACCTGCCCGCCGCCTAGGAGGAAGCACCGCCCCCTGCCCAGGGAGAGGAATTCACTCCCACAGGGATTCTCCTGCTCATTACTCGACCCACGCGTGAGCTGGGCTTCGCTCTCTGCCGAGATGACACGTCTAAGAGGCTTAGTCTTCTTTGTGCTGTGGATCCTGAGGAAATCCACTTAGATATTCTGTGTTCCCTGATCTGCCACATAATAAGATTCCTTTATCTCTTGTTGTCATGGGAAGTATATATTAACTGATTAATATTAATGTCTTGGCCGATTAATATTCATATCTGAACCGACTCGTATTTCACAGGCAACAATACTGAAGAGCGCGGCAGAGCCCAGACAGCTGTCGGTTTTAGGCGGTTCCCAGGGGAGTCACGGAAGTCGCATCTGACCCTTCTCGCCGCCCCACATTATGGACACCCTGTCATTAGCGGTGTCTGTCAGGGCTGGCATGCAAGTGTGTTTGGACTCTGATTGTGGCAATTAAAATCCTTGCCATCCAAGACAGCATATTTTATCATTTAAATAGCATTTTACATTATCCTAACATATTTTCCCAGTAACATTGTTAAATTAGGTGATAAAAGGTTATTTTTGCTTCTGAAGTTGAAATACGTTACCATTATTCCTTATCTGCCTGGAATTAGAAAGGTTTCAGAATTAGTGTTCCAATGGTTTCATTATCAAAATTTACCAGACTTTATAAAACAAACAACATTTTTTTTGCCCTTTTGTTCAACAAAGGTGGGCAAAGGCTTTGTCTTTTGACATTGGAGATTGCTTTCGGCGTTCAGTGGAGAAAGAAGCCACAGCCCTCTCTGCAGCCACGGGGGTGCACTGGGGGCTGGGGGAAGGCTCGTTTGCATTTGAATTGGAGCCACCACTGTCACCTGTGCCACTGCGTGGGCATCAGAGGCCACACAGGTCAGGGAGGTCACTCTTGCCTGTGGGGACGGCACAGCCAGAGGCTGCACCTTCACCAGGGGGAGCGGCCAGGAGCCTGCCTATGTAGCCTGCATGTAGCTTCTCCATCTCCACCCATGTCTCCCTCCAGCACCCCTTTCCAGCCCCAGCCCTTTCTAGGCCCCATCTCCAATCTTTTCGTCAGGACCTCTAACACCACCATCTACCTATTATCCTCCCATCATCTTACCACCATCTATCCACCATCTCCCCACCAACTTCCCACTTTCCCCCTACCAACCACCCACCTTCCTCCCACCACCCACCCTCTGTCCTCCCACCACCCACCCACCATCCTCCTACCATCCCCCCTCCATCCCCCACCATCCCCCATCTCCTCACCACCCACCTGCCATCCCCTAACCATCCCCCACCAACCTCACACTATCCCCCCTCTGTTCCCCCACCATCCCCCACCAACCTCCTACCATCCCCCACCAACCTCCCACCATCCCCCCACCACCCTCCATCCCCCAACATCCCCCACCAACCACCCACCATCCCCCCACCACCCACCATCCTCCTACCATCCCCCTCCATCCCCCACCATCCCCCATCTCCTCACCACCCACCTGCCATCCCCTAACCATCCCCCACCAACCTCACACTATCCCCCCTCTGTTCCCCCACCATCCCCCACCAACCTCCCACCATCCCCCCACCACCCTCCATCCCCCAACATCCCCCACCAACCACCCACCATCCCCCCACCACCCACCATCCTCCTACCATCCCCCCTCCATCCCCCACCATCACCCATCTCCTCACCACCCACCTGCCATCCCCTAACCATCCCCCACCAACCTCACACTATCCCCCCTCTGTTCCTCCACCATCCCCCACCAACCTCCCACCATCCCCCCACCACCCTCCATCCCCCAACATCCCCCACCAACCACCCACCATCCCCCCACCACCCTCCGTCCCCCAACATCCCCCACCAACCACCCACCATCCCCCCACCACCCACCATCCTCCCACCATCCCCCTCCATCCCCCACTGTCCCCCATCTCCTCACCACCCACCTGCCATCCCCTAACCATCCCCCACCAACCTCACACTATCCCCCCTCTGTTCCCCACCATCCCCCACCAACCTCCCACCATCCCCCCACCACCCTCCATCCCCCAACATCCCCCACCAACCACCCACCATCCCCCCACCACCCACCATCCTCCTACCATCCCCCTCCATCCCCCACCATCCCCCATCTCCTCACCACCCACCTGCCATCCCCCCACCATCCCCCACCAACCACCCACCATCCCCCCACCACCCACCATCCTCCTACCATCCCCCTCCATCCCCCACCATCCCCCATCTCCTCACCACCCACCTGCCATCCCCCCACCATCCCCCACCAACCACCCACCATCCCCCCACCACCCACCATCCTCCTACCATCCCCCTCCATCCCCCACCATCCCCCATCTCCTCACCACCCACCTGCCATCCCCCCACCATCCCCCACCAACCACCCACCATCCCCCCACCACCCACCATCCTCCTACCATCCCCCTCCATCCCCCACCATCCCCCATCTCCTCACCACCCACCTGCCATCCCCCCACCATCCCCCACCAACCACCCACCATCCCCCCACCACCCACCATCCTCCTACCATCCCCCTCCATCCCCCACCATCCCCCATCTCCTCACCACCCACCTGCCATCCCCCCACCATCCCCCACCAACCACCCACCATCCCCACACCACCCACACACCATCCTCCTACCATCCCAACACCACCCACCCACCATCCCCCCACTAACCACCCACCATCCCCCACCAACCTCCCACCATCCCCACACCAACCACCCACCATCCCCCCACCACCCACCATCCTCCTACCATTACCCCTCCATCCCCCACCATCCCCCATCCCCTCACCATCCCCCACCAACCTCCCACCATCCCCACACCAACCACCCACCATCCTCCTACCATCCCCCCTCCATCCCCCACCATCCCCTCACCACCCACCATCCCCCCACCATCCACCCTCCTCCTACCATCCCCCCTCCATCCCCCACCATCCCCCCATCTCCTCACCATCCCCTCTCCACCCCCCACCATCCCCTAACAACCTCCCACCATCCCCACACCATCCCCCACCATCCATATACCATCCCCACACCATCTCCCCACTACCCTCTGTGTACCATCCTACCTGCCATCAGTGTGCCCCCCGTGTGCATCTCCCCATCATCAGTGCATCACATCTGACATGGAAGACACCCTTGTGTGGTACAAACCCCCTCCTCACTCACACTTGGCAGTCAAGTGTGCCATGAGCCGGGCCTGGGGCCTCATACCTGCTAATGGACTGCTTTATCCCCACACCTGGCATCCCCAAGTCACCCTGGTCCATGACCTCTTATGAGCAAACCGTCCTTGCTACAGCACTCTAGGCTGCGGGGTTCTTCCGAGAACACATTTCTCTCTAGAAGAAGCACACCAGGCAGGATAAGGGACTGTTCTGCTGGGATCAGGGGACCTTGCCGTGCATCTTAACCCTATGCCTGCTCTCGTCCCCTTTCCCTCTGCTTTTGGTTTGATCCAAGGACACGATCGACTTTACCAAAGAGGAGGCTCATCCTCTCCCAGACTTCCAACCAGGACGGAGCTTTAGCTGGACTGGTGGGAACAGTCCAGGGTGCTGTGTGGCAGCCCCTCGAGTGTTTGCCCACCTGCACGCCAGCTCCAGCCTCTGCCACATCTCACAGGGACAACTGTCCCAGATGTCAGAGGCAGGAGTGACAGCCTTTCAGATAGACCAGCTAAGAACAGAGCTGGGAGAGCAAGGCTACCAGTTTCCTCCTGAGCCCAGGCTGGGGTCTACGCAAATCTGTTGTGGATGTGAACCCTGAGGTTGATTGCAGAGGATGTGAACCTCTGAGATCCTGCTCTGCAGGGCCAGGTCTTGATGGAAAAGGATCCCTTTCTGCTGAGCACCTGAGTGAGAGATGCCGGCTCAGGGGCACCTGTCTGCAGCCTGATCCTCCTTCTTCCAAGCAGCTCAGCTCTGCAGAACCATCCTAGCCTGGCCCATCCTTGAGTCTCTCACTTGCTGATGCAGCAGGGCTAAAGGCTGGAAATGACATTCTCAGGATGCCCACCACCTATGTACCCCCCAGGGGCTCAGGATGGTGCCTTCCTGTGGACTTCTGGATTTCCAAAATCCCTGCTGTCTGCAACCACAGATTTTCACAGAAGCCTCTGGCACTGGAAACCTTCTGATGCCCCTGTCAAAGCTCCTACCGCCTGACACACCTGTGCTGTGCTCACCCTGCTACATACTCCCTGTTACACAGCAGCCCTTCATTGTGTAATCAACTCCCAGACAAACAGAAAACATGCTAGCAGCCGTTGTAAGCATCCCCCATGTGATTTATTGCCATCATCACCATATTTTGTTTGGAGCTGTAATCCTCCAGACATAAATCAAGTCATTAGAAGGAATGACGTTTAATCCTGTAGAAGATGCTGTGGTGGGCTGAGCAGCAGTGAATCACCTCTCACTGTGAATCACCTCTCACCCTGCTAGTGAATCATTCATTCTAGAAAACACAGCCCTCCACACACCTACGTGGCCCGCTCCTCATCCCCACCACGCACAGGCGTTAAAGACGGAAGGCACAAGCCAGGCTTCTTTGTTTCCTGGAATAGCACTTTTCACAACCGCAAAGAGGTTCCCAAAACACATGCCCGGTGCTCCAGACTGGAGCCTTAATTCCTCCGGAAATGCATGCAGCCTGGGAGGGCTGCCTCCGTGTCCGTGGTGGGCTGTCTTCGTCCCAAGAGCAGCTGCGCTGGTTGGACTTCAAAGGAAGCAGGAAAACAGCTCAGATGTCTTCTTTAGCTCTCCTTTCACGGTGACCCCAGCCGCCCTACTAACAGCCATTAAATGGTAGCACATTCCGTTTGCAAAGCTGGCGGGTCTAATTGCAGGGCCTTTGGTGGAGATGTGCAGGCAGGGGCTAAGCAGAGACTTTGAGGCCTTGAAAGGGGAATTCAGGGACCTCAGGCACTGTCTTCCAGGAGCCCAGTAAGCTCCTCCACCCCCACCCAGGCAAACACCGGCTTCCAGTTCCCTGCAAATGGCGCCTCTTGGAGCAAGGAGACACCCCCAAAATGCTGGAGAGTGAAGAACGGGAAGGGGGTTGGGTCTTGGCTGATGGATTGCCTTAGAAGACTTCATGTTATTGAATAACGTGAATACTGTGAATACTCCAAGTATGCATGAAGATCTTGAAAATCACAACTATTTCCAGTGTTTACATCTACTTAATATTCTTGTGCTCAGAGCTAACGAGGCTGGCATTAGGCGGTGACGTGGGCCTGTTTGAAGGATGCTGGAAGTCGCGGGGCTGGGTTGCGTGGTGTGTGTCTGGGCTGCCTCCCAAACCGAGGTATGTGGCCCAGATCTGGCTAATGGACAGTTTCACCCAAGCTCTGTCCTGTTTCCAGCTGAGAGCTGCTACCTGCAGGTGCTACTCGAGTCTGTCTCTGGTTCACCATAAGCCAAGGTTGGGTCTTCTCCCCCAAGGGCTCCTCCATTCCCTGAGACCTCCCTGTCTGGGGGTCCTGGCAGCATGCTGTGGGGGGAGTCCTCCAGACATTTCCCTCACCCTCACCCCTCATACCCCTGACTCACCAAACCCTTTAGCCCTCTGGCTTTGTTGTTCTGCAAAATCCAACATTTCCTTTTCCTACCCCCGCCCAACCTTCCTAAGTTCAGATGTCCCCACTCCTCACCTCCATCATAAGGTAAGAACCTGAATTTGTTTTCCCACTTCCTTTTGGGCCTCACTCTTCTCCAAGTTCCCCAGTCACCTCCAGAATGACTTCTGAACATGCAGCCCTTGGGAGTCTCTCCGCCCTCCCCACTTTCCCCAACCCTGCAGTCAGCACCCCAGGGCTCTGGAGGCTGTACAGGTATGAGATGCAAAGGGCCTGTGGTTTAGGTGTGAGTGTGGTGTGGGGGTGTGGAGCCAGCCCCATCTGGCATGGCTGTGAGGGAGCAGTGGAAGACAGGCTGTCTGTGCTCCAATGATGGTCTGGGGCCCCCCTGGCCAGCCTACATGGCCCTGTAGGGGCTCCTGCTGCTACAGGGTGCTGGGCTGGGCAGAGGAAGAGCTGGCCATTCAGGATGGGCGCAGTGGCTCATGCCTGTAATCCCAGCACTTTGGGAGGCCCAGGCAGGTGGAATGCTTGAGCCCATGAGTTCAAGACCAGCCTGGGCAACATGGTGAAACCCCGTCTCTACTGAAAACACAAAAATTAGCCAGGCATCGTGGTGCACGCCTGCTACTCTGGAGGCTGAAGCATGAGAATCGCTTGAACCTGGAGGTGGAGGTTGCAGTGAGCCAAAACCATGCCACTGCATTCCAGCCTGGGCAACAGAGTGAGACTCGGTCTCAAAAAAAGAAAAAAAAAGCTGGCTGTTCAGAAGGGAGCAGAAAGGGGCTCTTGGACAGGTATCCAGGGGAGGTGATGTCCCCACAGCCAGCCACTGACAAGCCCAAGATTGGCATCCATACTCAGGTTTGGTGTCTTTTTTTAAGAGATGGGATCTCACTATGTTGCCCAGACTCAACATGGGAGCTCAAACTCCTGGGCTTAAGCAATCCTCCTGCCCCAGCCTCCCTAGTAGCTGGGATTCCATATGTGCACCACCACGCCAGTATTATGCTCAAGTTTGACCCCTCAAAGAAGCTGGTGTAATCCACAGGCCAGAGCCTTCCAGAGCTGCTTTTGCCCTAGCCCTTGGCTGTACCTGACTCCAGGTTCAAGGCCCCGCCCTGGGAGATTCACCCCGGCTCTGAAATGTAGACTGCAGCTATCCAGACCCTCGGCAGGGAAGAGCCGGACTGACGGCCAGAGCCCCTGAGTGCTCCAGGCAGTCCCTGGACTTGTCCTTGCAATCTATGAATTGCCAGAGTCTCTGTTCTGTTCTGGTGGTGTGGGGCCGGGGGAGGGGGGGCCCGGCACACAGGATGACCCCTCATCTGCAGCTGCCCCTCAGTGTTCCCTGAGATGCCGGAGAGAAGACACTGGAGACGTCGGTGTAGGGGTGGGGGTGGGCCTGGAACTGTAGCTGCCCATTCACTGTGCTTGAGTCAGGGCCGTCACCCAGACTCCAGGACCCCTGTGGGTACAGTCAGTGACCATCAGTGCTCAGCTATCTGGGAGCTCTTCCAAGGATCAGAGCACCCATCCCTGAGCCCCTAGGTAGCCCTTTTCAGTCTGGAGCCCCACTCTCCCCAGGGTGTCTGCAGTGCCCCCCTCAGGCCAGAGCGGCCTGCAGCGGGGGGCACTACAAAGAAGCATCACTTAAGACAGATTCAATTTTGTGGCTCTTTAGGGTATCACAACAACAGCTGTGACAGGCTTGACAGCTCCAGGCCAGCTCAGTAATTGACGTGGCAGCCAGAACAATGCATCCCAAGGCCAGCTGGAGCTGGACCGATCATTATCTTGCAGCTGGGCCACCGTGGTAATGAGGCTGCCCTCCTGGCTGCCTGACTCCATTCCAGGGTGAAGAAGGATGTGCTGCCCACGTCTGCCCCTGGAGGGCCTGTCTCAGGGCTGGGCCAGTGGGTAGGGGGCACTTTTCCTGTAAACAGGCATGTGTTAGCGCATTCTTGCGCTGCTATAAATAAATACCTGAGACTGGGCAATTTATAAAGAAAAGAGGTTTCATTGGCTCATGGCTCTGCAGGCTGGACAGGAAGTGTGGCCCCAGCATCCACTCGGTTTCTGGGGGGGTGGGGGGCTCAAAGAGCTTTTACTTATGGCAGCAGGCAAGCGAGAGTGTGCGTGTCACCTGGTGAAAGCAGGAACAATGGGTGAGACTTGGGGGCAGCCGGTGCCACACTTTACAACAACCAGATCTCATGAGAATTCATTCACTATTACAGGGATGGCACCAAGCCATGAAGGATCCCTCCATGAGCCAAACACCCCCCACCAGGACCCACCCCCAACACTGGGGATCACACTTCAACATGAGATTTGGGCGGGGACAAATGTCCAAACTACATCAAGACAACCCATTTATGGGGCCACCCCAGCCTCGGGCTCCAGCCTGACTCACTTGCTTCTATTTGCTGGTAACCCCACAATGGGAATTCACCATTATTTAGACCACATGAGGTGCCTTCCTGCAGAGCTGGCTGGAGAGTGGCCACCACATGCCATGTCAGCCAGACAAGAGGAGGCATTGACATCCATCCCGTTTGACCCACCAGGCGTGGTGCTGTGTGGCCACGGCTGCTCAGAGCCCAGGGTGGGATCCCGGTGGGCCCAGAGAAGGGCAGCCTCCAGGCCCAGGCCCGCTGCCTCTACCCCTCTTACCTGAGAAGTGCTGGTATCATGCCCCCACTGGCCCAGAAGAGCCACAGGTGGCTGAATGAGCTCCCACAGGCACGTCTGCCCCCGCACCTCTGACAAGCCACCCCTGATCCCCTAATTCCCTCTCCTCCAACTGCCCTCTGGATGTCTGCACTTGGGAAACCTGTAGTCAGGTCTCCTCAAAGTCAACAGGGATCTGTCCTCCTGTGCAGGGAATAGCATCAGCATTCACCACTGCTAAAGCCAGAAGCCAGCGTCTCCCTCTGCAGTCAGCCAGTCCCAGGTCCTGCTGATGTAGTGGCGAGTTCAGGCCAACTTGTCCTGGCCCCTAAGGGCCCAGCCCCACGTGACATCAGTAGTTTGAAATCTGCCATGATGGGATTTCAGACCACGGAAATCAGCAAACGCTGCAAACCAGGCTGCTCCCTGCTCCCACCCCATCACCCAGAGAGCCAGGTGTTCAACATTTCCCAGCACACCCCCATCTCCTGAAATGTTCTTCAACTCTCCCTCCACTGTTTCATCATCCCCTGGGTCCAGGCCTCAAGAGTCTTCTGCCTGGATAGTGACAGCAATCCCCTGACCAACCTTTCTCTGTGTCTTTGACTCCATCCCAGAACAGTCCTTAAATTCAAAATAACTCCACACCCTAAAGCTCTTTGAGACTCTCCTGGGCCTTAGGAGGTAAGGTCTAGTGCCTTTGCATAGCTGTAAAGCCTCTTTCTTGCCAGCCAGCCATCATAGGTGCTCTTCCTTCCCTCCCTCCCTCCCTCCCTCCCTCCCTCTCTCTCTCTCTTTCTTTCTTTCTCTTTCTTTCTTTCCCTTTCCTCCCCTCCCTCCCTCCCTCCCTTCCTTCCTTCCCTCCTTCCTTCCTTCCTCCCTTCCTCCCTTCTTCCTTCCTTTCTTTTTTCTTTTCTTTTGAGACAGGGTCTCACTCTGTCACTCAGGCTGGAGTGCAGTGGTGCAATCTTAGCTCACTGCAGCCTCTAACGCTTGGACTCAACTGATCCTCCCACCTTAGCCTTCTGAGCAGCTGGGACTACAGGTGCCCATCACTGTGCCCAGCCTAATTTTTTCATTTTTTTAGAGATGGGGTCTCACTATGTTGTCCAGGCTGGTCTCAAACTTCTGGCCTCAAGTAATCCATCCGTCTTGGCCTCCCAAGCACTGGGATTAAAGGTGTAAACCACTGTACCTGGCCCTGCCTTTTCTTGACACCCTTCAGGCTCTGGACCCATCCCTTCATCCCAGGAGCCTTGCTTTCATGGTGGAAGGCCATGAAGCTCTGCCAGAAATGTCCTCATTATCCTCAGGTGCCAATTTATTGTCACGATCTTCAGGAGCTGTCACCTGCAACACTGAGCTAGCTAACATGTCAACTGTCCCACATTGCCTGCAATGTCCTCCATGGCTGCCATCACACATGGAGTTGCTGGCCAGTGCCTCTCCTCCTTGCTAGACTGGAAGCTCCATGAGGGCAGGGGCCACACTGTCCCATTCCTGGTTAAGACACTGTCATCAGTACCTAAGATGCTACTGGCCCATATAGGTGCTCCCTCAGTGTGAAGTGAATGGATACATGGTGGCAGATGGCAGGACTGTTCCGCGTGGTGTGCTGCAAAGTGGAGGCCAGCCAGTTGGTCTTGCTGTCAACATCCCACATGGGAAGCAGAGACAGGGCAAGCCAGGGAGTGACACAGGATTGTGAGATAGGGCCACGCAGTTCATTCTTTCTCATTTGCAGCAGCATCCACTAGCTCTGGCTTGTTCTTCCAGGCCCACATGTGTTGAAGGAAGACATGCAGCCAGGCACGGTGGCTCATGCCTGTAATCCCACCACTTTGGGAGGCTGATGCAGGAGGATCGCTTGAGGCCAGGAGTTGCTGGGCAACATAGTGAGACCTTGCCTCTATGATTTTTTTTTTTTTTTTTGAGACAGAGTCTCACTCTGTCGTCTAGGCTGGAGTGCAGTGGCACAATCTCAGCTCACCGCAACCTCCATCTCCCAGGTTCAAGCAAGTCTCATGCCTCAGCCTCCTGAGTAGCTGGGATTACAGGTCTCCACCACCACACTGGCTAAGTTTTGTATTTACTTAGTGGAGACGAGATGTCATCATGTTGGCCAGGCTGGTCTTGAACTGCTGACCTCAGGTGATACACCCTCCTCAGCCTCCCAAAGTGCTGGGATTACAGGCATGAGCCAGCATGCCTGGCCAAAATATACATACATATATATTTTTTTTTCATTAGCTGGGCTTGGCGGTGCACACCTGTAGTCCCAGCTACTTGGGAGGCTGAAGTGGGAGGATCACTTGAGCCCAGGAGTTCAGGGTTATAGTGAGCCATGACCACGGCACTCCAGCATGGGCAACAGAGTGAGACACTGTCTCAAAAAAGAAAGGAAGGAAGCAAGTGGGGGAGGGAGAGAGGGAAAGGATACATAAAGGAAAGAAGAGGCATGATCTGCTGTAAGTCATGTGCTGTGGACTCCTAGAAACCACACAGGGATGTGCACACAACCACACACTCCCCACCCAGGGCATGCTACATCACACATACAGGAAGCAGGCACCTGTGCAGCACAAATGTGTGCTGTGGTGCGTTTCCTCAGCATGCCTGGTGTGACTGACCATAGGACATGCACACCTGATCCCATGTGACATGCACACGTCTAAGGGTGATACAGTGGGTGGCGCGGGTGTGCTGGGGTCACACACACCCTGAACACTGTAGAGGTCACTGCGGGCTCTGACTAAGGGATTCTGAGAAGCAGGAGCTGAGGATCCCTCCCTGTAGACAGGCAGGGCACCAGCTCAGGACTCCCCTTCCCAACCCACTCAGTGATGGGCAGATGGGTAGATGTGGTGCAGGCAGGACAGCTGTTGGGCTTGTAGACTGGCTAACCGGCTGACTGGCTGACTGACAGGCAGCTCTGATGCTCGACTCTCTGACAGCTCCAAGGGAATTCACGGCCAAGGCTGAGCTGACAGGAACCACCCAGTTGAATCGTGGATCCTAATCACGAAGGCGACGGAACAGAATCACTAAACAAAACAAGTGCGGTCAGAGCCGTCAGGCGCTCATCTGCCCGAGACAGGAAGATGCTGGCTCTGCTCCTCTGCGGATGCACCCCAGCGTCGCTGCGCTAGGGGCAGGAGCTGGGCTGCGGGAGATTCAGCCCCTGCAAAGGGAACCAGGTGATCAGCATGCCAGGAGCAGCTGGCTTTCAACCAGTGGGCTCTGGCTCTGCCTGGCTTCGTGCCCCATTTCGTGTGCACATTTGTGGATTTGCAAGATGAATATGTTTGGCACATTTTACCAATAAATTTTTAGCCCGTTTTACCAATGAAACAGGTTCAGCAAGGTCAAGGCACTTGTCCAAGGTCACACAGTAGTGGGTGTGTGCGCTCTTAGTTTTCTCTTTTTTTTTTGAGACGGAGCCTTGCTCTGTCGCCCAGGCTGGAGTGCAGTGGCACGATCTCGGCTCACTGCAACCTCTAACCTCCACCTCCCGGGTTCAAGTGATTCTCCTGCCTCAGCCTCCAGAGTAGCTGAGATTACAGGCGCCCACCATCATGCCTGGCTAATTTTTGTATTTTTAGTATAGACAGGGTTTCACCATGTTGGCCAAGTTCCTGACCTCAGATGATCTGCCTGCCTCAGTCTCCCAAAGTGCTGGAATTACAGGTGTGAGCCACCGTGCCTGGCTTGTCTTCTAATTTTTGATGTGCTAAGCCTGCATTAAAAACTACAACTCCACGTGGACCCTCCAGGGTGGTCCTCCGCGTGGTCCTCTGAGGGAGGGAGTAAGCCTTTGCTCTGGTCTGAGTTGACTGTGACTGAGTTTGATCATCTCAGAGCCTAGGGGAAGAAGCCCCCCACCCCGAGGCCGAAGCCGGAGGACAGAGGCCAATGCATGACCAGTCCGATGCAGCTCTCTGGCGTGTCTGGCCTGACTGCTGCCTCCCCTCGAGGTCCACACTCTGACCACAGAGCTGTCATCAGGGCCCAGGAACAGCCAGCACCTGTGCCAGGGCAGCCCTGCCACCTGGAACCCCACGTACCTGTCCCGTGTCCTAGGGAAGCAGGTGGCCGTGACTGTGACAGAGGCTGGTCTCCAGGCTGTGCCCTGGGGACCCAGCAGAGAATGTAAGAAGTTGGATTTTCCCATGAACACAGGTGAGAATTGAAGCCCTTGTGTGAGGCTGTTTTCCGGGCGAATTCTGTGCCCAGGAGTCCAGGCTGCCCGCTCATTGCTGCATGTGTTGAAACTTCAGTTTTGCATCTAATTTGCATATGAAGAGCCTGCCCCAGATGGAGGATGCAGTTCACAATGAGGCAGTCAGAGGCCCATGGGGACAATGTGCCCCTCAGCCCTGGGCCAGCAGAGACCTCACAAGGGCAGAGCCTGAACCGGTGGGAGAGGAGCCAGAGAAGGTGTGGCCCAGTCCCAAAGCAGGCCCCCGCCTGGCGTACTGTGGATGGCCCCGGCCTGGCATACTGTGGATGGCCCCGGCCTGGTGTACTGTGGATGGTGAAAGGAGCTGGCAGAGCCAGGCTTCATGGCCACCCAGCCAGGGCTGGGGGTGGACAGACTCCTCCAGTGGGATTGCCCCCGTCTACATCTAGCCAGGGGGCTGGCACCTGCTGCCCAGATGCGCGGGCCCTTCCCAGCTGGGAGGCTCCAGCCAGAACCCTGGGCCCAGCTTCTGGGAAGCCCCATACCCTTCCTCCTGTCCGAGGCCAGCTCTCAGTCCAGAAAGCACCAGCCTTTCCGCAGGCATTGATGGGCATAGTGCCAGAATGACACAGACGGACACGACACAGGCCCTGCCCCTAACACACTGAGAACCAACAACCCTTCACTACCGATCAGCAAGCGACCTAAACCAGCAGACGAGCTATTTCTTCACCTCCTTCAGGCTATCCTGCCCTGTCTTCAGAACATCCAGCTGGGCGTGGTGGCTCACGGCTGTAATTCCAGCACTTTGCGAGGCCGAAGTGGGAGGATCATTTGAGCCCAGGAGTTCAAGACTGCAGTGAGCCAGGATTATGCCACTGCACTCCAGCCTGGGTGACTGAGCAAGACCTTGTCTCTTCAAACAACAAACAAAAAAACACTCTTAAAGCTCCGTGAGATCACATGAATCCCTGTCTGTACTGGGTCAAATTGGGTGCCCGCCCCACCCTCAAAAAATGCTCGATCCCAGCTCCCTGTGCTTGTAAACTGTGACCTTGTAGGGTCTTTGCAGATGTAATCAAGTTGAGGCCACTAGAGTGGGCCCTTTTTAAAAACATTTTATTTCCATAGGTTTCTGGGGAACAGGTGGTGTTTGGTTACATGAGTAAGTTCTTTAGTTAGTGGTGATTGGTGAGATTTTGATGTACCCATAGCTGGAGCAGTGCACACTGCACACAATTTGTAGTTTTTTATCCTTCACCCGCTTCCCACCCTTTCTCCGAGTTCCCAAAATCCACTGTATCATTCCTATGCCTTCGCATCCTCATAGCTCAGCTCCCATTTATGAATGAGAACATACAATGTTTGGTTTTCCATTCCTGAGTTATTTCACTTAGAATAATAGTCTCCAGTCTCACCCAGGTGGCTGCGAATGCCATTAATTCATTCCTTTTTATGGCTAAGTACTATTCCATCACATATATGTATATATATATATATATATCAGAGTTTCTTTATCCACTCGTTGATTGATGGGCATTTGGGTTGGTTGAGTGGGCCCTATTTTAATATGACTGGTGTCCTTAGAAGAAGAGGAGAAGAGACACACGTGTGCAACAGCCGTGTGAAGACGAAGCAGAGATTGATCTTCTGTTGTTGCAAGCCAAGGAACGCCTGGGCTGTTGAAAGCTGGAAGAGTTGAGGAAGCATCAACCCCCACCCAAGAGGCAGTGGAAGGAATATGGCCCTGCCGGCACCTTCATTTTGGACATCTAGCCTTTGGAACTGTGAGAGAACACATTTTTGTCATTTTAAGCCCCCCAGTTTGGGATACTTTGTTACAGCAGCTGCAGGAACAAACCAAGGCACCTCCCATGATGGTTAATTATATACGTCACCTTGCCTAGGCCGTGGTGCCGCAGGGTTTAGACAAACGCCAGTCTTTGTGTCTGTGTGTGTGTGTGTGTGTGTGTGTGAGACAGAGAGAGAGAGAGAGAGAGAGAGAGAGACGGAGTCTCACTCTGTTGCCAGGTTAGAGTGCAGTGGCGCGATCTCGGCTCACTGCAGCCTCCACCTCCTGGGTTTAAGCAATTCTCCTGCCTCAGCCTTTTGAGTAACTGGGATTACGGGCACACGCCACCATGCCCAGCTAATTTTTATGTTTTTAGTAGAGATGGGGTTTCACCATGTTGGCCAGGATGGTCTTGATCTCTTGTGGTCTCGCGATCCACCCGCCTTAGCCTCCAAAGTGCTGGGATTACAGGTGTAAGCCACCGCGCCTGGCCGGGGATGCATTTTTTTAGATGTGATTTGCTATAAAATGTGTAGCCTTTGAGTAGAGGAAGTGACCTTCCACAATGTGGGTGGGCTTCATCCAATTAGTTGTAGGCCTGAAGAGAAAAGAGTGAAGCTCCCCAAGTAGGAGGGAGTCTCGGACTGCCTTCCCATGCAAGCTGCAGCACCAGGTCTTCCCTGGGTCTCCAGCCTGCTGGCAGATTTTAGACTGCCAGCCCCCAGAATCACATAAGCCAGTTTCTTAAAATCAACCCCCCTCGCTCTCTCCTCCCTCTCTCTCTCCCCCCCTTCCTTCTCCTCTCCTTTCCTCCTTCTCTCCTCTCCCTATCTCGCTTCCCTGTCTCCTTCTCCCCTCCTACCCCTCTACCTCTCCCTTCCCTCTCTCTTTCTCTCCGTCTCTTTCCCGCCTCCATGTATATCACCTGTGGGCTCTCTGTCTCTCTGATAACCCTAACTAGCACGCGCCCCCCACCCCCATTCAGAACCCTCCATACTTCCCATGGAGTGGAGCCTGGCATTTCCCTCGGGCCTCTCTCCCCCGAACCGCCCACCTTCTCTCCTGCCAGCACCCTGCACTTGGGGCAGGCCATCTGTAGCTCAGCACTGCACCGTGAGGTCAGGTGCGTGACCAGCCATGGGGCTGCCCCAGGGCTCAGAGGCCTTTCTTGTGTGCACCTTAGGTGTGGGAGCCACTTCTTCCTAATGGGGGCGTGGAAGCAGCAGGGCAGAGGCCGGCAGCCTGGGCTGTCCGGGACAACAGTGTTCATCCCACCAGATGTCACTGTAAGGAGTCCAGGTGGAGCCGAAGCTCAGAATCCGCGTACTGCACGTGCGGAGGACCAAGATGCAGTCGGGACCTTGCCTTCAGGGAACTCCCCGCCCCCAGTCGGGCCAGCCTGAGTCAAGAGAAGCAGCCAAAAGCCCTGGAGGCTCCCTGGCCTGTTGGGCAATGGAAGTGGACATGGAGTGGACAGCGCCAATGGGTGTGGGGCAACCTGCCAGCAGACTCAGCCACCAGAAGCCCCAGGCACATGGAAACGCGGCCACACAAACGGCTCCACCAGGAAATCCCAAAAGACCAAGAAGCACGACTGAAACTCCACCACAGACAGGGACCTGGGACTGGCATGGCCGCTCCTGCCCTCCTTCCCCAGTTCTCTCCCATGCCTGTCCCTCTGCAGATTTGACTCCTTAAGGACTGTCGCAGTGATGGGAGTGGCGGGACCCTCCCATCATCGCCCATCAGGGCTCGGGGCTGGGACATGAGCAGCCAATGCAGCCATCACTCTCCCAAGAGTTTATCTGGGGCTGGGGGAGGCCAAGGGCTCATTTGAGGCACTTGGGTCCTGTCCTCACCTGTCAGTGCTGCCTGTCTACAGGGCCTGACCAAAAGGCTGCTCCCCAGTTACCACCCTCCATGGCTCCTGGGCAGCGGGGATTGGGGCTTTTGTGTGGCACCCTGCAGGTCTTCCTCCTGTGAGCCTAGAGAGGAGCGGGCAAGAGACTCTTCTCCTTGGGCATGCTGGTATAGCACCCTCCCCAACTCTGCCCCAAACCCAGGCCTGATGACTAAGAAACTGGTCTCACACACTCATCAGCCTCTGCCTCTCCTCAATCAGGAGGCTTTTCAGCTAAACGCTGAGAACTTCAGCCAGTGAAGAGTTCACACCATGGAACACATTTGGCAGTGCCCATAACTCATGCCTTGTTTATTCTCACCGATGCTCTTATCATAGCACATGTGTTCCAGCCACTCCACGCATGTCATCTGTCCAGAAAGAGAAAGTGCTTGTTTATTTCTTACTGTGAGGGGGAATGGAGCTCTCTTACAGACTGTGAATGTTATATTGAGAGGAGAAGAGAGGTAACTCAAGACACCGAAAGTGGGGTGTGCGTGGTTGGTCTTGGATTCTGTCACAGGGGTGGAGGTGGGGAGGCAGGGAAGGTGCGTGGCAGCATTGGTGGCGTTGGATGGAAGAGGAGGTGGGTTGTGGCTGGAGTTGCTCTGCAAGGCCACTGATGTTATCTAGATTGTATGTTTTATTTGGGGGCTGGAGAGGGGCTGGAGGTGGTTATACTGAGGCCAAAACTCCTTCCCACCCATAAGTGCCCCCCATGGCACTGGTACCACTGACCCCTGGTGGCAAACCTTCCTCATCCTCATGAGCCCTTAGCTGTCCTTCCCTGAGTGCTCATGGAGCTGTCCAGGGTCCTGACGTGCAGCCCACTTGGGGATGTGCAGACCCCTGCCCCAGGATACCTAAAGTTTCTCCTGGTTTTCACTTGCCCAGAGCCAGCAGTGGTCTTTGCTTCAGCCTTTATCTGACTGGTGCATGGAAGAGCAGTTTTCTTCCTAGTGGGGACGCTAGGCTCATGGCAAAGGGGAGGTCCCTTTAGATTTCCTTCATTATGTTTCTTCTTTATTCGAAAGTGAACTTGTAGCCAGGTATGGTGGCTCGCACCTATAATTCCAGCCCTTTGGGAGGCCGAGGCAGGAGGATTGCTTGAGACCAGGTGTTTGAGACCAGCCTGGGCAACATAGCAAGACCCCATCTCTATTTCTAAAATAAATGTAATTTTTTTTTCTTTTTCTTTATTTTATTTTATTTTTTTTGACACAAGTCTCACTCTGTTGCTCAGGCTGTAGTGCAGTGGTGTGATCTCAGCTCACTGCAATCTCTGCCTCCTGGGTTCAAGTAATTTTCATGTCTCAGCCTACTGAGTAGCTGGGATAACAGGCATGCACTACCACACCCAGCTAATTTTTCTGTATTTTAAGTAGAGATGGGGTTTCACTATATTGGCGAGGCTAGTCTCAAACTCCTGGACTCAAGTGATCAGCCCACCTCAGCCTCCCAAGTGCTGGGATGACAGGCATGAGCCACCGTGCCCAGCAGTAAATTTTCAAAAATGTTAAAGTGAGCTTGTGGGGATAGGTCTAATCTTTGCCCGATAAGCTGCCATAAGTCTAAGGGTTGGGAATAGCTTATGGCAAACTCAGGCTCTACTTAAGATGTTACTGATCTCTCTTATTCTCTACAAGGCAATTTTTCCTTTCAAAGGAGGAAGTTGCAGGCAGGTTGGCTTTATGGACACATGTAAACAGGAAATCAGGAGACTTGCCCAGCCCCAGGCTTTGTCTAGAGGGAACTATTCCTCTAGTTCATGCCAAGGGCTCTAGCTCAGCGAGCATTAGAGTGAGACAGCCCCAGAAGCTTAGGCTCAGAGTCCAGAGGTCCAGGAGACAGTGTCCCCCTGTCCAGTCCTCACAGGTAAAATGGAACAAGACCACAGCCCACTGCCCTCCGAGGCCGTGGGGACAGTGCCAGTGGGAGGTCATGGCCTTAGGGGCTGCAACCTCAACAAGCACATGGCCTTTCATCTTCCCCCCGACTGGCAGGATCCCTTTTGGAAGTGGCTTCTCAGCCCCACTCTTGGCCAAATCTGGCATGACTCATTTGCTCCAGAAAAGGAATATATAAGCACCGTCACACCTTGACGAGATGACAGGAGTGACAAGCAGAGTGATTTCCCATATCTGAGACTCTGAGGAGGAGAGGTGGTTTAGCAAAGCCAGCTGCCATAACCAGAAGAAAATAATTAAGGAAATCTGGCAGAGTAGAGGAAAACCAAGTGGTGCAGCAGGTCCCTTCTAGTGAAGGGAGCTGTCATCATCGGCTGTGGGAGAGAAAGGAGCTCTGGAAACTCATGCTGGGACAGCTGCAGTAATGATGGGATGGGGAAGAGGAGGGGGTGGCTCTCAAGGAGGGAAATAGACTCTGGGGATGGCGAGGGGTGGCAATGAACAGCTCGATTCTAAAGACTCCTTTCTCAGGCCAGGCACCTGCTACTTACACCCCATACCCTGAGTGGTGCAGCCAGGTCTACTTGGAGCTTCCCCTCAGTCTCCAGGGAAGAGTCTAGAAGGCCTATTTCAAAGATCCCCCACATGCACACATGTGCACATAAGCTTGGGAGTGCCCAGGAAGATGTGGACGCTCTGCCCTTGCCCAGGGGAGAGCATACCCTTGTTCCAAGCCCAAAGGGACAAGCGGAAGAAAGATGAAATTTGTCCCAGTTCTGCCTGCATTTCTGCCTCTCTTGGGACTTGATGAAGGTTCAGGCAAGCTCAGGGAATTCAGGCTGTCCATCCCAGGGCTGACCTTGCATCCCCTTCCTGACCTGCTAATGACTGAAGGAGATGTGCAGGCACAGCCTCAGCCTTAGACTGTCTGGGGCATGGCAGTGGCTGAGTCTGTAAAACTGGAACCCATGGAGAAATCCACAGAATCTCTGGCTCAGGGAAGACCTGGATATCCCTTCCCCAGCTGGGCTCCTGCCACTGGACCTCTGCCCAGGACATGGAGACAGCCAGGAAAGTGGTGGGACACTGGAACCCCCCTCCCGCAGGCAGCAGCCAGGATTTGCTCAGGTGTGGTCAGGCACAGTGCCCTGGCACACCAGCCAGAAGATCCAGCTCTCTCCTTAAGGGATAGCTGGCTCTGATGGTGACCATGGCTTTTGGCAGAGCCTCAGGACGAAAATGTCCACCCACATGGTACCAGAACAGAAAGAGCCCCTGATTCCTCGGTGGCCAGGTAGGGACTGGGGAAGGAGGCTCCAGCTTCTAAATAGATTCCCCCAAAAGGGAATCTCCTTGTCCTCCTGCGACTTTCCCCCAAAGCAGACCAAACAAGGTATGACACAGAATATTCTGCTCTGGCCAAAGGTTCACCTCACCAGAGCTTGTTTCTTAGGTGACCCCAGCCCAGGCATGGGCCTCCTTGGTGGGCAGAGGGGGCGTTCCAGAGCATGGCCATTGATGCACTGGTCTCTCTCTGTCTTCCTGAGGTCATCAGTAAGTTAACGCTGGACAATTACCCTCTACCTGGGTGCTGCTTAGGGCTTTGGGGGAGACCAGGGCGAGCAAGATATGCTCAGCTCACCCCAGAACTCCAGAGCCAGCCGAGAAGGCCAGGATCACAAAGCAAATGCCCAGGTTAGGGAACTTCCTGGAGCAAGAGGAGAAGAAGCATGTTCCATTCCTAGGCCTGGTGTGTGGAAAGGTGTGGGTGTGAATATGTCATATTCCAAGCATGGAGAATCCATAGTGGCCAGAACTGGGGCACGGCTGATGGGGTGTGGAGAGAGGGTGGATCGAGCTTTCTGAAGGGTCCTTTCCCTGTGACTTAATGACATGGTGGGGTGCAGGAGGAGGCCTGTGAGAGTCCTGGCTGCTCCACAGGGCAGGTGTGTGGGTACACCTGGGCACACCTGGGCAGGGTGCCTTTCCAGACCTTGTAGGTCACATCAGGAGGCAGGCGTGATGCAAAGAAGAGAGACTCAGCTGCGAGCCAGTGGGACCACATGTTTGCTGCGTCCCCATTTTCTACATGGGTAGGGGATGGAGGGGCTCCAGCACTGAGCCATGCCCTAAGCTGCCTTTCCCTAGAGCTTACCCCAAGATCCGTCCAGCCTGGATGTCCACAGCCAGCAGCCCATAAGCAGTTCCCTGGGAGCCACGTGGCAGATCCGCTGCTAATACTGTCCTCTCCTCTGTTTGCTTTTCAGGAATAAAGTTCAACATCAGGCCAAGGCAGCCCCACCAGGTAAGTTCTGAGAGTCAGATAAATCTCAGTGCACACAGCTCCTGGGAAACTGGGGAGGGCTGGGAAGAAAATTAGGAGCTCACGTTGAATCCATTCTTGGAAAGAAAAATGTGTCCAGCCTTTCCCAGGAGCCTTGAGAACAAAGCCCAGGGCTCTGAACCCATGAATTTCTCTTCCTTGTTAGAAGGCTTCTTTGCACGGTGCTAATAGAGGCCGTAAATCTGAGCCTGCCTGCAGGCCACCTATTCCCGCCACCCTCGCCCAGCCCAGGTTCCTGGGAGGACCTCGCCATCTTGTGGCCGAAATGACACTTGCACTTCAGCGGGAGGGAGGCCTTTGGGTGCCGGGCCAGGGCTCAGACCAGAGGGGTCTCACCTACAGGGTCAGCCTGTCTCCCTCACCTGAGAGGGATAGGAACCCCAGCCGTGGTGATGAGAGTCTGACCTGTGTGGCCCTCAGTGCCCAGCTGTCCTTTCTACTCAGATAACCACTTCTCTTCTTGCCCCAGGACTTCCCACCAGGCGGCTCCCAGGATGGTGACTTGAAGGAACCCACAGAGAGGGTCACTCGGGACTTATCCAGTGGGGCCCCGAGGGGCCGCAACCTGCCAGCGCCTGACCAGCCTCAACCCCCGCTGCAGAGGGGGACTCGTCTGCGGCTCCGCCAGCGCCGTCGCCGTCTGCTCATCAAGAAAATGCCAGCTGCGGCGACCATCCCGGCCAACAGCTCGGACGCGCCCTTCATCCGGCCGGGACCCGGGACGCTGGATGGCCGCTGGGTCAGCCTGCACCGGAGCCAGCAGGAGCGCAAGCGGGTGATGCAGGAGGCCTGCACCAAGTACCGGGCGAGCAGCAGCCGCCGGGCCGTCACGCCCCGCCACGTGTCTCGTATCTTCGTGGAGGACCGTCACCGCGTGCTTTACTGCGAGGTGCCCAAGGCCGGCTGCTCCAATTGGAAGCGGGTGCTCATGGTGCTGGCTGGCCTGGCCTCGTCCACTGCTGACATCCAGCACAACACCGTCCACTATGGCAGCGCCCTCAAGCGCCTGGACACCTTCGACCGCCAGGGTATCTTGCACCGTCTCAGCACCTACACCAAGATGCTCTTTGTCCGCGAGCCCTTCGAGAGGCTGGTGTCCGCCTTCCGAGACAAGTTCGAGCACCCCAACAGCTACTATCACCCGGTCTTTGGCAAGGCCATCCTGGCCCGGTACCGCGCCAATGCCTCTCGGGAGGCCCTGCGGACGGGCTCTGGGGTGCGTTTTCCCGAGTTCGTCCAGTACCTGCTGGACGTGCACCGGCCCGTGGGGATGGACATTCACTGGGACCATGTCAGCCGGCTCTGCAGCCCCTGCCTCATCGACTACGATTTCGTAGGCAAGTTCGAGAGCATGGAGGACGATGCCAACTTCTTCCTGAGCCTCATCCGCGCGCCGCGGAACCTGACCTTCCCCCGGTTCAAGGACCGGCACTCGCAGGAGGCGCGGACCACAGCGAGGATCGCCCACCAGTACTTCGCCCAACTCTCGGCCCTGCAACGGCAGCGCACCTACGACTTCTACTACATGGATTACCTGATGTTCAACTACTCCAAGCCCTTTGCAGATCTGTACTGAGGGGCGCCGCAGCTGACCGGGGCCGCCCTGCCCCTGTCACTCACCTGTGCTCCCGGGCATCCTCCTGTCCCTGGCTCCTCATCCCGGGAGCAACAGGGCTCTGAGGACGTGAGAAGCCACCGCTGTGGGAGGCAGCAGGCCCTGGGTGGGGGGCAGAGGCGCCCAGCCTTGGATGGGGACCCCAGGCCCTGGCGTGTACCTGTTTCCTCATTCCTTGGCTGAGGGAGAGGCTGAGAACTGGGCAGACACCCCGGGAGCTCAGCCAACAGTTTCGATGAGCAGGGAAGTCTGAGGCCCAGAGGATGGGGGCCCCAGCAGTAAGGGATGTCCCGCACTCCCTTAGCCATTGCCTTGGACCAAACCACGTGGTTTGCAGCTTTTCTACGAGCCAGGGGGGAGGTTTCCTTGGATTAAGGTTCCAAATAAAGCACATGGTTTCCAGAGCAGCGTTGTGTACTCTGTGGTGGTGTGGGAGCACGTGGACCCTGGGCTGGGCTTTCTGGGGCTCTTTCTGCCTTCCCGGGGCAGCTTGAGCCAGCTGCTGCAGGCCCCACTGCAGAGAAGTCCAGTTCAGGAGCAGCTTCCTGGGAGGAGAGCACAGAGGACCCAGCGGCTCTCAGCCAGGACCTGCAGGGGTCTGAGGCTAGGTCCCAGTCAACTGGGGTGCTTCTGTCTCAGTCCTGGCACATTAATCCTGAAAGGAAAAGATAGGCCTGTTCCTATGGGGGCCTCCTGGGGTGTCTTCTTATCAGTGCACCTTGCAGGGGCCTCTGGGGACTGCAGAGCAGTGACCAGCCCTCCAGGCAAGCTGCCAATCAGGGCTGAGGCCAGGGCCAGGGGGCACGGGGCATGCATCTCAGTGGGTGTGGTGCTCCCAGTAGGAAGCAAGGCTGTCCCTGGCTTTCTGCACCTCTGAGCCAAGCAGGACTCTGGCCTGAGGCTGTCATCTGCAGACACTCACCCTGATCCCTGGCCCCACTCACCTGACAAAACCGCCTCAGGGCTGTCAGGATGCACATGCTCTGGAGGAGGAGAGGAGAAGCCATAGAGGAAACTTCTCCAAAAGCATACACATTCACACCAGAGAGGGCTCCAGAAGTGTCAGCAGCCAATGTGGTTCTGGGAAGGTCTGGGAGGAGGTGTTTGTTGGAGTGTTGAGTGTGGGCATGAGTGCGGCTGCATTTGGGTTTTGTTTGTGATGGGAAGGGCTGCCTGACTCTGGAGTCTCTGCCCTCTGTCAGCCTGTCTGCAGGAGCCTCTGTATGCCCTCCTGGGTCGTTCTGTGGGTTGCTCTGTGGGCCCTCCCAGGAGGCTGTCCTCCATCTGTCCCCACTTGCTAGGGGAGATGCTGCTGATTCTCCACGTGGAGGTGCCACTGGATCCCTGGGTGGACCCCCGGGTGGAGGCCCTGCTGATTCCCAGGTGGAGAAACTGCCGGATCCCCAGGTGGAGAAACTGCTGGATCCCCAGGTGGAGGAACTGCCGGATCCCCAGGTAGAGGAACTGCTGGATCCCCAGGTAGAGGAACTGCTGGATCCCCAGGTGGAGGAAATACTTATCCCCAGGTGGAGGAACTGCCGGATCCCCAGGTGGAGGAACTGCTGGATCCCCAGGTAGAGGAACTGCTGGATCCCCAGGTGGAGGAAATACTTATCCCCAGGTGGAGGAAATACTTATCCCCAGGTGGAGGAACTGCCGGAACCCCAGGTGGAGGAACTGCTGGATCCCCAGGTGGAGGAACTGCTGATCCCCAGGTGGAGCAGCTGCTGATCCCCAGGTAGAGGAACGACTGGATCCCCAGGTAGATGAACGCTGGATCCCCAGGTGGAGGAGCTGCTGATCCCCAGGTAGAGGAACTGCTGGATCCCCAGGTGGAGGAGCTGCTGGATCCTCAGTTGGAGGCGCTCCTGTATTACTAGTTGGAGGTGCTTCTGGAATCTCCCCAGGCTCACACCAACCTGAGCTGCTCCATCTCCTTTTCTGCCTCCACCTTGGACCCTGGAACCTTGCAAAGGGGAAAAAGGCACTGAGCCTTCCTCCTGCCCCTTTGGGGTAACATCCATCCAGGAGATCTGAGAAGCAGGGAGACCTCCCTCAGGTTCCAGCTGGAAGAGGCTTGGACCATCCGACAGAAGTGACCCAGAGGGGCAGGGAAGAGGCTGCGGTCAGGGCCTGGGGAACTCTTGGGACCCATGGAAGCTGAGACAGCAGATGCTGAGGGGCCCAGAAAGCCAGAGCAGCTGCCCTGCACCTTGGCCAGGACCAGGGTCCATGTGAGAGGAGATAGGGAAGTGCCTGGCTGAGGATGACCTAGAAAGAGGTGCCCTGGGTCCCTGTGCTCAAACGTGAGACCACGTTCACGTGCAGGAAAGTGACCCTGGTCATGGGTGCATTTGGTGAAGCCAGAGGCAGTGCCCCTATGGCATCTGCTCAGCAGGGAACACCTGGACTCTCCACTGAGACAGCATCTGGGAGCAGCTTGGAGACAGTGAGGATGGCACAGCCCTTCTCCTGGGTGAGTGTGTGTGTGCGTCTGCATGTGTGTGTGTGGGGAGAAGGCGCGTGCACTTGTATCATCTCTCAGAGACATGCCGGCTCAAGCTGGACAGACATGGACACACAACACATCCATCAGTGGGGGGCTTTTGTTGCAGGTGGTGATGACAGAAGACAGGTGCAGGCAGTGACCACGATCACCACTTGACGGCCCTGAGAGTGACCTCCAACTGAAGGCCAGAGACCCAGCCTGGAGACCACCCCAACTCCAACCCCCAATCCCAGCCCCAAACCTCACAGGGCTCAGGAAGAGTGGACTCAGTACAGTGGTAGGGAAGTATGTGTGCGCGTGTGAGTGTGTCTGTGTGTGTGTCTGGGTGTCTGTGTGGGTGTCTGGCCTGTGTTGTGGGGTGGGTGGATGTGAGCGCGTATGTCTATGTGTGTGTCTGGCCTATACTCTCCGCATGTGTGTTTGTGAGTGTGTGTGTTTGGCCTTTACTGTGGGTGGGTGTGAGCATATGATTCATGTGGGTGGGTGTGTTTGTGTGGATGTCTGGCCTG
This sequence comes from Pongo pygmaeus, assembly GCF_028885625.2. Taxonomy (NCBI): domain Eukaryota; kingdom Metazoa; phylum Chordata; class Mammalia; order Primates; family Hominidae; genus Pongo; species Pongo pygmaeus. Next base: position 38,961,380 of record NC_072393.2, read on the forward strand.
TGCTGTGGGGCGGGTGGGTATGAGAGTGTGTGTGTGTGTCTGTGTCTATGTCTGTGTGTGTGTGTTTCTGCCCTGTGCTATAGGGTGGGTGGGTGTGAACGTGTGTGTTTGTCTCTGGCCTGTGCTGTGGGGTGGGTGTGAGCATGTGTGTGTTTGTGTCTGTGTGTGTCTCTGTGTGTATGTCTGGCCTGTGCTGTGGGGTGGGTGGGTATAAGTGTATGTCTGTTTGTGTGTGTCTGTGTGTGTCTGGCCTGTACTGTGTGAGTGTGTGTATGTTTGGCCTGTACTATGTGGATAGGTGTGAGCATACAGGTAATGTGGGTCTGTGTGTCTGCGTGGGTGTGTGTCTGTGTGGGTGTCTGGCCTGTGCTGTGGGGTAAATGGGTGTGACTATGTGGGTGTGTGTGGGGGGAGGGAGGTGTCTGGCCTGTGCTGTGGGGTGGGTGTGAGCGTGTGTGTGTGTGTGTGTGTGTTTCTAGCCTGTGCTATGGGGTCGGTGGGAGCGTGTGTGTCTGTGTGTGTGTTTCTGGAGTGACGGGTGTGCATCGTGTGTAAGCCCATGTCCGTGCCGGGTGTGGGCTGTGTGCAGTCTGAGTCCTGCCCGTCTCCAGGACCATCTTGTGCACCTGCTTCTCGTCTCTCCCTGCCCATCCGCTGGCCGTTTTGTGGATGTCACCTGGAAGGGGCCGTCTGATCAGAGACCCTAGAGAGGGCCGCTGGCAGCTCCCAGGGGCGAAGGAGGCCCATCGAGTTGGGAGAAGAACAGCTCAAGCCCCAGGGCCCTCCCCAGCTTGATCCCACTGTGGGCCCCTCGGGGTGGCCCCAGGGAAGTCCCTGCCAGGCCTCTGCCCTTGAGTGGCTGAGACCTCCTGGATGGGAGCCCCACTCTCTGAGTGGTGACGAGAACAGATGTCCCAAAGCTTAGGGTCCCTTCTGGGGCCTTAGAGCCCCAAAGGCCTTGAGTCTCCTCGGGAGATGGGATTCAAGATCCACACAGATGGTCAGGTGGGAAACTCGGGCAGCTCTGCCCGCCCCCAGCGCCCCCTCCTCCCTGCTGTCTCCACGGGGTTTGGTGGCCCATACAGGGCCTGTCCACGGGCCCAGGACAAAGTCAGACAGGCAGTGGACAGAGGGTCCCCCATCACCTCCCCCTACTCTCAGGCAGGGTTTGCCAGTTTCATCCTCAGGGCTGAGCCCCTCGACGGAGGACAGGAGCCTGTGGAACCCATGGTTCTGAGGCCTGGAGGCGGCCTCACCTCACTGCCCCCATCTCCTCTTGGCCCCTTCCTTTTCAGGGAGCACCCGTGGCCAACCCAGGGAACATCCTGCTAGTGTCCCTCACTCCTCCACTCCCTCTACAAGCCCAGGGGACCCAGAGCTGGGCACAAGAGGCTGTGTTGAACCACGGGATCCAGAAATGGGCAAAGGTGAAAGTTGGGGGTGGGGTAGTCTGGGCTCAAGTAACACTGCCCCTACCTCTGGGGACCCCCAGCTGATGGGTACCATGACTTCTGGATGAGGAATAGGCCGGTGCCCTGGGGAGCAGGGTGTGGGGAGAGGACTGTGTGTTAGCCCCACTGCCCTGCCCAGGCTCGGGGAGGGGGCGTGGGAGCCCTGAGCTGGGTTCTTCCCGCCGCCCTGGCCTGGCTGCTCGTTGGCCCTTCTCACTGCCCAGGGCACGCTTTGCACAAGAGGCTCTGCTGGGAGATGGCAGCAGAGGGGGACCCGGGGTCTGGGCCGGACCGGGGCTACTAGGGGACTATCCTCCTGCCTCTCCTTCACCCTGGGCCGGCCTCAGGAAGGGAGGGGCAGGGGAGCAGCTGGAGGTGCCAAGAGAAGCTAGGGGAGGGGGCAGGGGGGCGGGGGCAGAGGGCAGAGAGAGCCACTTCCTGTCACGGGCCTGGGCGACCCTGCCGCGCCACCTGGGTATGCCAGCCTGAGTCAAGTGGAAAGAGAGTGCTGAGCGTGGAGAAGTGCAGGTGCGTGCGCGAGGTGTTTAAAGAGGAGGCCAAGGGACTGGGACCCCAAATGTGTCGAGGGTGCGGGTGTCGGGGGTCACTCGTGCTGGGTGCTGTACTGTGGCCTCGTGTGCGTTGCCCAGTGCCCCTCTCCCAGCGGCCCCGTCCACTCATGCCTCGCTCTACTGTATAGGTGAGAAGACTGAGGCACAGAAAAGCGTGGCCAGAGCTGTGCGACGCAGGAGTTGGAGGTGGGATTGCGCCCAAGCGGCCGGCGGGGCCCCCTCGCCTTTGTGCCCAGAGGCGCAGAGCCGTTCTCCGCCGCCAGGTGGGGCTAAGTCCCCGCTCCTGAGCAGTGGCCTGGGGATCCCCGGCGGGGCCGCCAGGTGGCAGCAGCTCGGGAGCGCCCCGCGTCCCCAGCCTCGCCCCCGCGCGGTCTGCTCCTCTGTCCCCTCGCCCTCCCAACCATGGGATCACGGGGCTCCCGCCCCTCCACGGTCTGCGGGCAGCTTCCAGAGGTTACTCTGAAACCCACCAGCTCCAGGGGACCCGCCCGTGCTAACACTAAGCCCCCGAACACCCGCAGTGCCCCTATAGCAGTGACATCCACAACCTCCCCGGGGATTTGTCCTGCTCACTCCATCAGGGTGATGTCAGGCCTTCTCCAACCTCAACCGCAACACGAACGCACACGCGCAAACACAAATGCATGCACACACACAGGCACAGACGCACAGACACACAAAACCACTCACAGACACACAAACACCCAGACACCTATCCTCACACACATCCAGACAGATATGCAGACACATGCATGCACACAGACCCAGATGCACGCAGACACACAGACACACACGTAAACACACAGAAACATGCACGGCTCAGGACGGGGCCTCTTGCTGCATTGAAATAAATGGGAAGAACCGGAAGGTCCCTCACTGTCTCAGCCGAGTGCATGCACTTCCCACGCTGAGCCCTGTCCTCCACTTCCCCTCCTGCACTGGCCAGAGGTCACCCCCAAAACACACACACACACACACACACACACACACACACACACACCAGATCCCAGTCCCTTAGCCTACTCCTTAAGCACCTCCCGCGTGCACCTGCGCCCTCTCTGCACACACAGGCTTTCCCATCAGCAGAAGACAAGCTGTCAATGCCCCATCTTAAAAAACCGGGAAGCCGTAGCCAGATGGCCCCTGTAGCGTCTGCCCATTTCTCTCCTCTCGTTCCTGGCAGAACCCCCCCCACCAGCCCCCATGGCTTCACCTCCTTTTCCACTCTGGACCCCACCCTGGCCTGCCTTCCAATCTTGCCACCCGCAGAGTCCGCTGACAAGGCACCTTCCACTGCCGCACGCTGGCAATCCCAGGCGCTCTTCTGCCTACACACTCCCTGGGCGAGCCCAACATCACCCCTATGCTAGACTCTCGGATTTGCCCCTGCAGCCCTGATCGGTAGACCCCCATGGCCAGCCGCCTCACCCCCAGCTGTCGGCACGTCCAGCGGGTGTCTCCACTTGAACGTCTCACCTGAGCCGCACACCTTTCACACCTCAAGCCCCTCCTCTCCCGGCTTCCCGGCTCAGCCTTCCCTACAAGGCCTGGATTGTCCCTTTCGCCCTGCCTCCCAAGGGCATACTGAATCCATGTCC